>NC_092342.1:173880000-174480000 GCF_046630445.1 Rutidosis leptorrhynchoides | reverse complement strand
CGAACGAAAGCCTTTTATAAACCAAGGCATTCTTGGAACGTTCTTCGAATGTCTTACAAACTGATCTCGCCTTAAATAGTTGTGCCGAGGAATTCTGACCGACTCTAGACAAGATTTCATCAATCATGTCTCCGGGTAGGTCTCTTAAAATATTAGGTTGTCTATCCATTTTGTGTTTTTATACTGTAAAATAGACAAGAGTTAGATTCATAAAAAAAATACTTATTAATACAAGCAATTTTTACATATATCATAAAGCATAAGCACACTATATTACATATATTACACCACATGAATGTAACTATCTTATTCCGACTCGCTTGTTTCTTCTTCTTCGGTTTTGGTTCATTTTGCCAAGTTTCTAGGGATATATGATGTTCCCCTAATACGAGCCGTAATTTTCCACATTGGTTTAGAAAAACCCGGTGGTTTAGAGGTTCCCGGATCATTGTTACAACTTAAGGACTTCGGGGGTTGACGATACATATAAAGTTCATCGGGGTTGGAATTAGATTTCTCTATTTTTATGCCCTTTCCCTTATTATTTTCTTTTTCCTTTTTAAATTCAGTTGGGGTAATTTCTATAACATCATCGGAATTCTCGTCGGAATCCGATTCATCGGAGAATTGGTAATCCTCCCAATATTTTGCTTCCTTGGCAGAAACACCATTGACCATAATTAACCTTGGTCGGTTGGTTGAGGATTTTCTTTTACTTAACTGTTTTATTATTTTCCCCACCGGTTCTATTTCTTCATCCGGTTCCGATTCTTCTTCCGGTTCCGATTCTTCTTCCGGTTCCGACTCTTCTTCCGGTTCCTCTTCGGGAACTTGTGAATCAGTCCACGAATCATTCCAATTTACATTTGACTCTTCATTATTATTAGGTGAGTCAATGGGACTTGTTCTAGAGGTAGACATCTATCACATAATATCAAACGCGTTAAGAGATTAATATATCACATAATATTCACATGTTAAAAAATATATAGTTTCCAACAAAATTTGTTAAGAAATTATTTTTCAAGTAAACACGGTCGAAGTCCAGACTCACTAATGCATCCTAACAAACTCGATAAGACACACTAATGCAAAATTCTGGTTCTCTAAGACCAACGCTCGGATACCAACTGAAATGTCCCGTTCTTATTGATTAAAAACGTTCCATATTAATTGATTTCGTTGCGAGGTTTTGACCTCTATATGAGACGTTTTTCAAAGACTGCATTCATTTTAAAACAAACCATAACCTTTATTTCATCAATAAAGGTTTAAAAAGCTTTACGTAGATTATCAAATAATGATAATCTAAAATATCCTGTTTACACACGACCATTACATAATGGTTTACAATACAAATATGTTACAACAAAATAAGTTTCTTGAATGCAGTTTTTACACAATATCATACAAGCATGGACTCCAAATCTCGTCCTTATTTAAGTATGCAACAGCGGAAGCTCTTAATAATACTGAAATGTCCCGTTCTTATTGATTAAAAACGTTCCATATTAATTGATTTCGTTGCGAGGTTTTGACCTCTATATGAGACGTTTTTCAAAGACTGCATTCATTTTAAAACAAACCATAACCTTTATTTCATCAATAAAGGTTTAAAAAGCTTTACGTAGATTATCAAATAATGATAATCTAAAATATCCTGTTTACACACGACCATTACATAATGGTTTACAATACAAATATGTTACAACAAAATAAGTTTCTTGAATGCAGTTTTTACACAATATCATACAAGCATGGACTCCAAATCTCGTCCTTATTTAAGTATGCGACAGCGGAAGCTCTTAATAATCACCTGAGAATAAACATGCTTAAAACGTCAACAAAAATGTTGGTGAGTTATAGGTTTAACCTATGTATATCAAATCATAATAATAGACCACAAGATTTCATATTTCAATACACATCCCATACATAGAGATAAAAGTCATTCATATGGTGAACACCTGGTAACCGACATTAACAAGATGCATATATAAGAATATCCCCATCATTCCGGGACACCCTTCGGATATGATATAAATTTCGAAGTACTAAAGCATCCGGTACTTTGGATGGGGCTTGTTGGGCCCGATAGATCTATCTTTAGGATTCGCGTCAATTAGGGTGTCTGTTCCCTAATTCTTAGATTACCAGACTTAATAAAAAGGGGCATATTCGATTTCGATAATTCAACCATAGAATGTAGTTTCACGTACTTGTGTCTATTTTGTAAATCATTTATAAAACCTGCATGTATTCTCATCCCAAAAATATTAGATTTTAAAAGTGGGACTATAACTCACTTTCACAGATTTTTTACTTCGTCGGGAAGTAAGACTTGGCCACTGGTTGATTCACAAACCTATAACAATATATACATATATATCAAAGTATGTTCAAAATATATTTACAACACTTTTAATATATTTTGATGTTTTAAGTTTATTAAGTCAGCTGTCCTCGTTAGTAACCTACAACTAGTTGTCCACAGTTAGATGTACAGAAATAAATAGATAAATATTATCTTGAATCAATCCACGACCCAGTGTATACGTATCTCAGTATTGATCACAACTCAAACTATATATATTTTGGAATCAACCTCAACCCTGTATAGCTAACTCCAACATTCACATATAGAGTGTCTATGGTTGTTCCGAAATATATATAGATGTGTCGACATGATAGGTCGAAACATTGTATACGTGTCTATGGTATCTCAAGATTACATAATATACAATACAAGTTGATTAAGTTATGGTTGGAATATATTTGTTACCAATTTTCACGTAGCTAAAATGAGAAAAATTATCCAATCTTGTTTTACCCATAACTTCTTCATTTTAAATCCATTTTGAGTGAATCAAATTGCTATGGTTTCATATTGAACTCTATTTTATGAATCTAAACAGAAAAAGTATAGGTTTATAGTCGGAAAAATAAGTTACAAGTCGTTTTTGTAAAGGTAGTCATTTCAGTCGAAAGAACGACGTCTAGATGACCATTTTAGAAAACATACTTCCACTTTGAGTTTAACCATAATTTTTGGATATAGTTTCATGTTCATAATAAAAATCATTTTCTCAGAATAACAACTTTTAAATCAAAGTTTATCATAGTTTTTAATTAACTAACCCAAAACAGCCCGCGGTGTTACTACGACGGCGTAAATCCGGTTTTACGGTGTTTTTCGTGTTTCCAGGTTTTAAATCGTTAAGTTAGCATATCATATAGATATAGAACATGTGTTTAGTTGATTTTAAAAGTCAAGTTAGAAGGATTAACTTTTGTTTGCGAACAAGTTTAGAATTAACTAAACTATGTTCTAGTGATTACAAGTTTAAACCTTCGAATAAGATAGCTTTATATGTATGAATCTAATGATGTTATGAACATCATTACTACCTTAAGTTCCTTGGATAAACCTACTGGAAAAGTGAAAAATGGATCTAGCTTCAACGGACCCTTGGATGGCTCGAAGTTCTTGAAGCAGAATCATGACACGAAAACAAGTTCAAGTAAGATCATCACTTGAAATAAGATTGTTATAGTTATAGAAATTGAACCAAAGTTTGAATATGATTATTACCTTGTATTAGAATGATAACCTACTGTAAGAAACAAAGATTTCTTAAGGTTGGATGATCACCTTACAAGATTGGAAGTGAGCTAGCAAACTTGAAAGTATTCTTGATTTTATGAAACTAGAACTTTTGGAATTTATGAAGAACACTTAGAACTTGAAGATAGAACTTGAGAGAGATCAATTAGATGAAGAAAATTGAAGAATGAAAGTGTTTGTAGGTGTTTTTGGTCGTTGGTTTATGGATTAGATATAAAGGATATGTAATTTTGTTTTCATGTAAATAAGTCATGAATGATTACTCATATTTTTGTAATTTTATGAGATATTTCATGCTAGTTGCCAAATGATGGTTCCCACATGTGTTAGGTGACTCACACGGGCTGCTAAGAGCTGATCATTGGAGTGTATATACCAATAGTACATACATCTAAAAGCTGTGTATTGTACGAGTACGAATACGGGTGCATACGAGTAGAATTGTTGATGAAACTGAACGAGGATGTAATTGTAAGCATTTTTGTTAAGTAAAAGTATTTTGATAAATGTCTTGAAGTCTTTAAAAAGTGTATGAATACATATTAAAACACTACATGTATATACATTTTAACTGAGTCGTTAAGTCATCGTTAGTCGTTACATGTAAATGTTGTTTTGAAACCTTTAGGTTAACGATCTTGTTAAATGTTGTTAACCCAATGTTTATAATATCAAAAGAGATTTTAAATTATTATATTGTCATGATATTATGATGTACGAATATCTCTTAATATGATATATATACATTAAATGTCGTTACAACGATAATCGTTACATATATGTCTCGTTTCAAAATCATTAAGTTAGTAGTCTTGTTTTTACATATGTAGTTCATTGTTAATATACTTAATGATATGTTTAATTATCATAATATCATGTTAACTATATATATAACCATATATATGTCATCATATAGTTTTTACAAGTTTTAACGTTCGTGAATCACCGGTCAACTTGGGTGGTCAATTGTCTATATGAAACCTATTTCAATTAATCAAGTCTTAACAAGTTTGATTGCTTAACATGTTGGAAACATCTAATCATGTAAATATCAATCTCAATTAATATATATAAACATGGAAAAGTTCGGGTCACTACACGAGTCGCGTACACGACTCGAAAATAAAAACTGCACGAACTATGTGTAGAGTTTGTAAGTCTCCTTTATTTTATTTTTACTTTATTTCTATTTTATTTATTTAGTTAAATGAACTTTGGGGGTATGTTCACTGTAAGCTCTCACGAGACAAAACTCGTCCACCCTAGGGAATCGGGTGGTTTAAAGGCTTCTTGCACACGCTAAGTGCAAGCGAGATCCCTACGAAAGTGGGCTAGTTAGATTTTATGTTTTCTTGTTGTTTTTGTTTTGTAAGAATAAAGTTGGATGGAAGGAAACATGTTTATGTGATGAAATCTGGGAAGTTCGTGTGTTTAATACGGTTGTTATGGAAGTTGATTTTATCCCCGTGTGATATTGTTCTTTTCTTCTTCTCTTTGTTTAATTTCCTCACTTTTGTCTAAAACTATTTTAACATGCATACGAGGACGTAGCATGACTTAAGTGTGAGGGGAGGAAGGAAATTTGCACATTTGGCTTAGCTTGAAAATGTTAGTTGTTCAAAGGTTTTATGGAGTAAATGGTTTTAATTGCCTAGGTGGTCAAATTTTTAATTTTAAGGCTATAATTGAGATGTTGACCAATGAGAGTACCCATAGTAACTGAGAACTAACTTGAAAGTTTGGACTTGGCCAGTGAGGAATGATAGTGATAAGCATTTGACCTTGTTGACCTTGACTAGTTAACTTTAAGGAAATGTACTCTTATGGAGAAAAGGAAGGTGAAAATGAGATTCCATTATTGTATCCTAGGTAACATGAATGATAAAGAAACACTTTAGGATTTTCTTTTTAAACCATTTTTTTTTATTTTGCAGCCAGTCTACCTAGGTCGTTAGTACACGATTGTGTACTAGAATCAAGTAGTTACCATTAGCAGCCTGAATCTTTGGAATGAAAACCAAAGAAAAACCAACTTCCCATTCCTACCCTTAATTTTTGGTTATCAATGTTGAAGTTAATCCTACTTTATCTTGTTTAGACGTAGTAACATTAGGTGACAACACAACTCATTTTTGCTAAGACGTAATTGGTTTAAATTAGAATTTCAATTATAACTGGCTATCATGTTATAGTGTTTGTGGCTCTTTAACTAATTCGACTCAGAGTGGTTTCCTAGGTTCCACATTGGATTCCACGATTTACTCACTAGTATGAAAGCGCATAATAATGATGATAGTCACCAATGCAACACTGGCAGAGTTTACTCTTCCCTAGGCAAAGGTTGAAAGGGAGTACTTTATATCACAAGCTATGATAATGATATTCACCACACCCAACAACCATCATATATTTATATATCATTGTCACCATCACCACACATTCACCATTACATCCTAAATGTCCATAATATGTTAAATGCTGTGTGCTATCATGAAGAAAAAAAAGTTTGAGGAAGTGAAAGAGACGAATTTAAAAAAATATATATGCCAAAAATTGTGAAACGAATGCCCTAAAAAGCATGGACCACTGAGGCATAGAAAAAAAATTGATGAAAAAAGAGAGTAGAAGAAGAGTATGCCAAAAATTGTGAAACGAGTGCCTTATAAAGCATGGACCACTGAGGCATAAAATTCGTTCTCATTGAAATGTCAAGGCGGAATTGTAAGACTCCTTATAACTTCACAAAAGTACCACACCTTTCATGTGATGCCTCGTACAAATGGGCAATGTAACCAAAAGCCACTTCATCGAGCTTGTGGTATGGGGTACTTCCAATTAGACTTAGGGTGTTCATTGGTGTCGGGACTTAGAAGCTATGCACTTAGTACTAGTGTAGACAAGGGCATGAGTTTGGCTAGTTAGAAAGTTAAGGAGGGCAAAAACACAAACATATGCATGATTCTAGCTATAGTTGACATTCCGATTTAAATTAATTTATCTTTGTACGAATGAGGGTCATGTTAAAATTTCTAAACCTTATAAAGTTTGATTGGTTCAACATCCGTAACCGCTTTACACCCATTTTAATTTGAGTCATGACTAATCCGATGAAATTACTCCGGATGTAATTTAACCCATTTTGTGTTTTTTTGACATGCTACCTAGATACATTTATATTGTTGTTAAAAGATTAAGTGTGGATCAAGAAAAGTTGTGAAGGATATTTATTCACTTAGTTCTAAGTGTTGATCCATTTGATGATTTGGGGAAACGATTGAGGTTTATGATGTTATGACTAGTGTTGGAATTGTTGAACTAAGGAAATATTCTGTGAGGAAAAGTTTATGATTGACGCATTAGAGGATGAAAATTGTTTGAGGTTTTGAGTGATTAACCCGTATTGCCTTTACATCTCAATTAATAGTTAACTTGTTTAACAAAAAGTTATTTGAATCAATACCACCTAGGTGTTGTTGTCCTATAATTAAAAACAGATTTGCTTGAGGACAAGCAAAGGCCAAGTGTGGGGGGTTTGATCGGTCCTTATTTGGCACGATCGTTTATGCTTAATTACGTGAAATTAATCATGTATGAGTGAAAAAGGAGATACTTTGATATGGTCTTGTGTTTTATAGGCAAGAAAAGATATTGGTGTGAAACGTGGTAGAAAACAGCGATTAAAGGCGGATTGCGGGCAAGAATGAAGAGATCGAAAAGTGACCCAGAAATTAACACTAGCTTAAAATACGCCAGTTAGGGCGTAAAATACGCCACATCTCAGGTCCATTCAGAGAAAAAGTCACTTTCTGGCGTAAAAATACGCCCAAGCTGGAATTACATTGGCGTAAAATACGCCAGGATTGGCGTAAAATACGCCAGTACAAAAATGCTGAAGCCGGGAAATTCGAATTTTAGCTTTGTGATCAAGGTATCCAACCCCTATATAAAGGGAGCATTAGGGTTACGAAAACACAACTTTCTCCATCAGTTTTTGCAGTAGAGATCACTCCCAAATACATCAAAACACTGCAAAATCATCATTGCTCAAGGATTCAAGTTAGGATTAAAGTGTTGTTCATCATGCAATCTTCAAGAATCTCCATGATCATCATCACCAACATGCTTGGCTAGTCTTCTTAACTTTATCCTTTCCATGAACAATTAAAATATGTATGATTTCATTCAAGATTATGTGGTTTGTGATGTTTTAATACTTATGGATTATGATATTGTGAACCAAATAAATTGTTGATTAATGCAAGTTCTATGTTTTGTTATTGCAAGTTAAATTATTGTGATTTAACAGTGTGTTCTTGATCCAACTTAGTGTTAATTAGATTAGGGATAAAGACACAATGTCTAGGTTACATAGTTTAATCCCAAGATAATAGAAGTAATGAATTTAAGAAGTCTTGTCCATGAGATTTGATCAATATTTGGTAAACATAACACTTGTTTGAATGAATACATGTTAGATTGGGATTGTGAAAGGATAAAGGCTTTACTCTCATTGCTTACATCCCAATACACTCAATTGCACTCTAGTTTAAGTTTTAAGTTTTAATATTAGTTGATTAATCTTAGTAGTTTTTAGTTAAACAAACAAACCACTCCTGAAATTGCTTGCTAGTTAACCATAACTTCTCGTGAAACGAATCCTACTTACCCTATCTAAAGTAGGGTAATTAGGCTATTTTTGACCGGCCCTTCGACACCGATAAGTAATTTATATAGAGATTCCAATATCATGACATATGGAATAGAAAGTGAATCAAAGAAAAATTCCCAAGTCATTCATTCAAAAATCTTAATGTTATTATATGAAGGGTAATCATCATCTGATTTGTAGATATATGAAGAACTCGTTTCTACCAAACTATCTATCTCATACCCATTAGTAGATTAACAATCTCTCCTATGCCATAAAGTTTGTAAAACTTTGCATTCTTTCTTTCTTAAACAACCTATCTCTTTATCTTTGACGCTTAATTATCACGCTTAATCCCTATCATATCCTCGCTGGAAGGAATGATGCAAGACCTTCCAACAAGTACCTTTTGATTACCATAGCCAAGGAAAACTTTTCACACTGATGCATTCATTACTTGGCACCATGCAAGTGATGATGTCATATGAAATGTCCCGTTCATATTGATTATAAACGTTCCATATTAATTGATTTCGTTGCGAGGTTTTGACCTCTATATGAGACGTTTTTCAAAGACTGCATTCATTTTTAAAACAACCATAACCTTTATTTTATCAATAAAGGTTTTAAAAAAAACATTACGTAGATTATCAAATAATGATAATCTAAAATATACTGTTTACACACGACCATTACATAATGGTTTACAATAGAAATATATTACATCGACATATGTTTCTTGAATGCAGTTTTTACACAATATCATACGAACATGGACTTCAAATCTTGTCCTTATTTTAGTATGCAACAGCGGAAGCTCTTAATATTCACCTGAGAATAAACATGCTTTAAACGTCAACAAAAATGTTGGTGAGTTATAGGTTTAACCTATATATCTCAAATCGTAATAATAGACCACAAGATTTCATATTTCAATACACATCCCATACATAGAGATAAAAATCATTTATATGGTGAACACCTGGTAACCGACATTAACAAGATGCATATATAAGAATATCCCCATCATTCCGGGACACCCTTCGGATATGATATAAAATTTTGAAGTACTAAAGCATCTGGTACTTTGGATGGGGTTTGTTAGGCTCAATAGATCTATCTTTAGGATTCGCGTCAATTAGGGTGTCTGTTCCCTAATTCTTAGATTACCAGACTTAATAAAAAGGGGCATATTCGATTTTGATAATTCAACCATAGAATGTAGTTTCACGTACTTGTGTCTATTTTGTAAATCATTTATAAAACCTGCATGTATTCTCATCCCAAAAATATTAGATTTTAAAAGTGGGACTATAACTCACTTTCACAGATATTTCCTGTAGTGACCCGAACTTTTCCATGTTTATATATATTAATTGAGATTGATATTTACATGATTAAATGTTTCCAACATGTTAAGCAATCAAACTTGTTAAGACTTGATTAATTGAAATAGGTTTCATATAGACAATTGACCACCCAAGTTGACCGGTGATTCACGAACGTTAAAACTTGTAAAAAACTATATGATGACATATATATGGTTATATATATAGTTAACATGATATTATGATAAGTAAACATATCATTAATTATATTAACAATGAACTACATATGTAAAAACAAGACTACTAACTTAATGATTTTGAAACGAGACATATATGTAACGTTTATCGTTGTAACGACATTTAATGTATATATATCATATTAAGAGATATTCGTACATCATAATATCATGATGATATAATAATTTAAAATCTCTTTTGATATTATAAACATTGGGTTAACAACATTTAACAAGATCGTTAACCTAAAGGTTTCAAAACAACATTTACATGTAACGACTAACGATGACTTAACGACTCAGTTAAAATGTATATACATGTAGTGTTTTAATATGTATTAATACACTTTTGAAAGACTTAAAGACACTTATCAAAATACTTCTACTTAACAAAAATGCTTACAATTAGATCCTCGTTCAGTTTCATCAACAATTCTACTCGTATGCACCCGTATTCGTACTCGTACAATACACAGCTTTTAGATGTATGTACTATTGGTATATACACTCCAATGATCAGCTCTTAGCAGCCCATGTGAGTCACCTAACACATGTGGGAACCATCATTTGGCAACTAGCATGAAATATCTCATAAAATTACAAAAATATGAGTAATCATTCATGACTTATTTACATGAAAACAAAATAACATATCCTTTATATCTAATCCATACACCAACGACCAAAAACACCTACAAACACTTTCATTCTTCAATTTTCTTCATCTAATTGATCTCTCTCAAGTTCTATCTTCAAGTTCTAAGTGTTCTTCATAAATTCCAAAAGTTCTAGTTTCATAAAATCAAGAATACTTTCAAGTTTGCTAGCTCACTTCCAATCTTGTAAGGTGATCATCCAACCTCAAGAAATCTTTGTTTCTTACAGTAGGTTATCATTCTAATACAAGGTAATAATCATATTCAAACTTTGGTTCAATTTCTATAACTATAACAATCTTATTTTAAGTGATGATCTTACTTGAACTTGTTTTCGTGTCATGATTCTGCTTCAAGAACTTCGAGCCATCCAAGGATCCATTGAAGCTAGATCCATTTTTCTCTTTTCCAGTAGGTTTATCCAAGGAACTTAAGGTAGTAATGATGTTCATAACATCATTCGATTCATACATATAAAGCTATCTTATTCGAAGGTTTAAACTTGTAATCACTAGAACATAGTTTAGTTAATTCTAAACTTGTTCGCAAACAAAAGTTAATCCTTCTAACTTGACTTTTAAAATCAACTAAACACATGTTCTATATCTATATGATATGCTAACTTAATGATTTAAAACCTGGAAACACAAAAAACACCGTAAAACCGGATTTACGCCGTCGTAGTAACACCGCGGGCTGTTTTGGGTTAGTTAATTAAAAACTATGATAAACTTTGATTTAAAAGTTGTTATTCTGAGAAAATTATTTTTATTATGAACATGAAACTATATCCAAAAATTATGGTTAAACTCAAAGTGGAAGTATGTTTTCTAAAATCGTCATCTAGACGTCGTTCTTTCGACTGAAATGACTACCTTTACAAAAATGACTTGTAACTTATTTTTCCGACTATAAACCTATACTTTTTCTGTTTAGATTCATAAAATAGAGTTCAATATGAAACCATAGCAATTTGATTCACTCAAAACGGATTTAAAATGAAGAAGTTATGGGTAAAACAAGATTGGATAATTTTTCTCATTTTAGCTACGTGAAAATTGGTAACAAATCTATTCCAACCATAACTTAATCAACTTGTATTGTATATTATGTAATCTTGAGATACCATAGACACGTATACAATGTTTCGACCTATCATGTCGACACATCTATATATATTTCGGAACAACCATAGACACTCTATATGTGAATGTTGGAGTTAGCTATACAGGGTTGAGGTTGATTCCAAAATATATTTAGTTTGAGTTGTGATCAATACTGAGATACGTATACACTGGGTCGTGGATTGATTCAAGATAATATTTATCGATTTATTTCTGTACATCTAACTGTGGACAACTAGTTGTAGGTTACTAACGAGGACAGCTGACTTAATAAACTTAAAACATCAAAATATATTAAAAGTGTTGTAAATATATTTTGAACATACTTTGATATATATGTATATATTGTTATAGGTTCGTGAATCAACCAGTGGCCAAGTCTTACTTCCCGACGAAGTAAAAATCTGTGAAAGTGAGTTATAGTCCCACTTTTAAAATCTAATATTTTTGGGATGAGAATACATGCAGGTTTTATAAATGATTTACAAAATAGACACAAGTACGTGAAACTACATTCTATGGTTGAATTATCGAAATCGAATATGCCCCTTGTTATTAAGTCTGGTAATCTAAGAATTAGGGAACAGACACCCTAATTGACGCGAATCCTAAAGATAGATCTATTGGGCTTAACAAACCCCATCCAAAGTACCGGATGCTTTAGTACTTCGAAATTTATATCATATCCGAAGGGTGTCCCGGAATGATGGGGATATTCTTATATATGCATCTTGTTAAATATGAATGATTTTTATCTCTATGTATGGGATGTGTATTGAAATATGAAATCTTGTGGTCTATTATTATGATTTGATATATATAGGTTAAACCTATAACTCACCAACATTTTTGTTGACGTTTTAAGCATGTTTATTCTCAGGTGATTATTAAGAGCTTCCGCTGTCGCATACTTAAATAAGGACAAGATTTGGAGTCCATGCTTGTATGATATTGTGTAAAAACTGCATTCAAGAAACTTATTTTGTTGTAACATATTTGTATTGTAAACCATTATGTAATGGTCGTGTGTAAACAGGATATTTTAGATTATCATTATTTGATAATCTACGTAAAGCTTTTTAAACCTTTATTGATGAAATAAAGGTTATGGTTTGTTTAAAAATGAATGCAGTCTTTGAAAAACGTCTCATATAGAGGTCAAAACCTCGCAACGAAATCAATTAATATGGAACGTTTTTAATCAATAAGAACGGGACATTTCAGTTGGTATCCGAGCGATGGTCTTAGAGAACCAGAATTTTGCATTAGTGTGTCTTATCTAGTTTGTTAGGATGCATTAGTGAGTCTGGACTTCGACCGTGTTTACTTGAAAAATGATTGCTTAACAAATTTTGTTGGAAACTATATATTTTTAACATGTGAATATTATGTGATATATTAATCTCTTAACGCGTTTGATATTATGTGATAGATGTCTACCTCTAGAACAAGTCCCATTGACTCACCTAATAATAATGAAGAGTCAAATGTAAATTGGAATGATTCGTGGACTGATTCACAAGTTCCCGAAGAGGAACCGGAAGAAGAGTCGGAACCGGAAGAAGAATCGGAACCGGAAGAAGAATCGGAACCGGATGAAGAAATAGAACCGGTGGGGGAAATAATAAAACGGTTAAGTAAAAGAAAATCCTCAACCAACCGACCAAGGTTAATTATGGTCAATGGTGTTTCCGCCAAGGAAGCAAAATATTGGGAGGATTACCAATTCTCCGATGAATCAGATTCCGACGAGAATTCCGATGATGTTATAGAAATTACCCCAACTGAATTTAAAAAGGCAAAAGAGAATAATAAGGGAAAGGGCATAAAAATAGAGAAATCTAATTCCAACCCCGATGAACTGTATATGTATCGTCAACCCCCGAAGTCCTTAAGTTGTAACAATGACCCGGGAACCTCTAAACCACCAGGTTTTTCTAAACCAATGTGGATAACGACGGCTCGTATTAGGGGAACATCATATGTCCCTAGAAACTTGGCAAAACGAACAAAAATCGAAGAAGAAGAAACGAACGAGTCGGAATAAGAGAGTTGTATTCGTGTGGTGTAATATATGTAATATAGTGTTCTTATGCTTTATGATATATGTAAAAATTGCTTGTATTAATAAGTATTTTTTATGAATCTAACTCTTGTCTATTTTACAGTTTAAAAACACAAAATGGATAGACAACCCAATATTTTAAGAGACCTACCCGGAGACATGATTGATGAAATCTTGTCTAGAGTCGGCCAGAATTCCTCGGCACAACTATTTAAGGCGAGATCAGTTTGTAAGACATTCGAAGAACGTTCCAAGAATGTCTTGGTTTATAAGAGACTTTCGTTTGAAAGATGGGGGATATCACATTGGGAAACCCATAAGTTACGATGTGTTTACTTTGATGCATATATTGCGGGGAACCCAAATGCTATTTTACGCAACGGGTTAAGAAATTATTTTGACTCAATATATCCGAATATTGGACTTCGTGATTTAGAAAAAGCGGCTAACATGCAACATAAAGAAGCATGTTATGCTTACGGATTAGTAATGTTCGCTTCTCACCAAAGTGAGAACAAGAACATCGGGCTACAACTATTAAACAAAACATTTCCACAAGTGACGGAGTCGGTAATTGGGGTAAGAAATGAGGTTTTTAGATTGTTACGGGACTGTTGGACATTACGTAACCCTCGTCCCTTTGATGACGTTACAACACGCTGTCTTATCAACGGCCATAACGGTTATGTTGCACAAGACCAAGGATGGGAAGTAGTCCTAGTAAAACCAGAATGCATGACTTGTTTCTGGACGTATGAATTACGTGTCTTTATTGCCTTTGCTGAACGACTTGTGTATTAGCTAGAATTATCTTCACAACTATCTTGTATCAAAGTTATTGTGTGCTATATTTCATGCTTTATGTAAAATAAGCGGTATTGTAAGTTTGTAAAATATTGTATAAAAGTTTGAACGCGAAATATTATTATAATCAGTTTTTCATATAGAATTGTAGTAGTTGAATTGTATATTAGCTACTAAGTATGAACTTAACGGGTAGGTACTACCCGAATTTAAACTTATAAAACGCTAATATGAAGAAAAAGCTTTTATAAATGAGTTCATATTATGCTACGAAATACTATTAACTACTCTTAATATTCTGTATGATTAACTTGTTCCATTTAACTATTTTGAAGGAAATGGCACCGACTACTCGACACACCGTGAATATGAATGAAGAGGAATTCCGTACTTTTCTAGCTTCAAACATAGCCGCAGTACAGGCTGCGCTACATACCAACAATAACCTTGGATCTAGCAGTACAGGAAATCGTGTAGGATGCACCTACAAAGAATTCACTGCCTGCAAACCTTTGGAATTTGATGGAACCGAAGGACCGATCGGATTGAAACGGTGGACCGAGAAGGTTGAATCGGTGTTTGCCATAAGTAAGTGTACTGAAGAAGACAAAGTGAAGTACGCTACGCATACCTTCACAGGTTCTGCGTTAACATGGTGGAATACCTATCTAGAGCAAGTGAGACAAGATGATGCGTACGCACTACCGTGGTCAGCATTCAAGCACTTGATGAACGAGAAGTACCGTCCCAGAACCGAGGTCAATAAGCTCAAGACAGAACTTAGAGGGTTACGAACCCAAGGATTTGATATTACCACGTACGAAAGACGATTCACAGAATTGTGCCTATTGTGTCCGGGAGCATTCGAAGATGAGGAAGAGAAGATCGACGCGTTTGTGAAAGGATTACCGGAAAGAATCCAAGAAGATATAAGTTCACACGAGCCCGCCTCCATACAACAGGCATGTAGAATGGCTCACAAACTAGTGAACCAGATTGAAGAAAGAATTAAAGAACAGACTGCTGAAGAGGCCAATGTGAAGCAAGTCAAAAGAAAGTGGGAGGAAAATGGTGATAAGAATCACCAATACAACAACAACAACAATCGCAACATCAATCGCAACTACAACAAACGGCTCAACAACAACAACAACAACAACAACAACAACAACAGCAACTACAACAATCATCCCAACAACAATAATAACCGCAACAACAACAACAATCAGAAACAGCTATGCCAAAGGTGTGAAAAGTATCACTCGGGGTTCTGCACCAAATTTTGCAACAAGTGTAAAAGAAATGGTCATAGCGCGGCGAAGTGTGAGGTCTACGGACCAGGGGTTAATAGAACAAAAGGAACAAATGGTGTCGGAACGAGTAATGGCGGAGCAAGTAGTGTCGGAGCAAGCTATGCCAATGTAGTTTGTTATAAATGTGGAAAACCGGGCCACATTATTAGAAATTGCCCGAACCAGGAGAACACGAATGGACAAGGCCGCGGAAGAGTTTTCAATATTAATGCGGCAGAGGCACAGGAAGACCCGGAGCTTGTTACGGGTACGTTTCTTATTGACAATAAATCTGCTTACGTTTTATTTGATTCGGGTGCGGATAGAAGCTATATGAGTAGAGATTTTTGTGCTAAATTAAGTTGTCCATTGACGCCTTTGGATAGTAAATTTTTACTCGAATTAGCAAATGGTAAATTAATTTCAGCAGATAATATATGTCGGAATCGAGAAATTAAACTGGTTAGCGAAACATTTAAGATTGATTTGATACCAGTAGAGTTAGGGAGTTTTGATGTGATAATCGGTATGGACTGGTTGAAAGAAGTGAAAGCAGAGATCGTTTGTTACAAAAATGCAATCCGCATTATACGAGAAAAAGGAAAACCCTTAATGGTGTACGGAGAAAAGGGCAACACGAAGCTACATCTTATTAGTAATTTGAAGGCACAAAAACTAATAAGAAAAGGTTGCTATGCTGTTTTAGCACACGTCGAGAAAGTACAAACTGAAGAAAAGAGCATCAATGATGTTCCCGTCGCAAAAGAATTTCCCGATGTATTTCCGAAAGAATTACCGGGATTACCCCCACATCGATCCGTTGAATTTCAAATAGATCTTGTACCAGGAGCTGCACCAATAGCTCGTGCTCCTTACAGACTCGCACCCAGTGAGATGAAAGAACTGCAAAGCCAATTACAAGAACTTTTAGAGCGTGGTTTCATTCGACCAAGCACATCACCTTGGGGAGCTCCTGTTTTGTTTGTCAAGAAGAAAGATGGTACATTCAGGTTGTGTATCGACTACCGAGAGTTGAACAAACTTACCATCAAGAATCGCTACCCACTACCGAGAATCGACGACTTATTTGATCAACTACAAGGCTCGTCTGTTTATTCAAAGATTGACTTACGTTCCGAGTATCATCAAATGCGGGTGAAAGAAGATGATATTCCAAAGACTGCTTTCAGAACACGTTACGGTCATTACGAGTTTATGGTCATGCCGTTTGGTTTAACTAATGCACCAGCTGTGTTCATGGACCTTATGAACCGAGTGTGTGGACCATACCTTGACAAGTTTGTCATTGTTTTCATTGATGACATACTTATTTACTCAAAGAATGACCGAGAACACGGTGAACATTTGAGAAAGGTGTTAGAAGTATTGAGGAAGGAAGAATTGTACGCTAAGTTTTCAAAGTGTGCATTTTGGTTGGAAGAAGTTCAATTCCTCGGTCACATAGTGAACAAAGAAGGTATTAAGGTGGATCCGGCAAAGATAGAAACTGTTGAAAAGTGGGAAACCCCGAAAACTCCGAAACACATACGCCAGTTTTTAGGACTAGCTGGTTACTACAGAAGGTTCATCCAAGACTTTTCCAGAATAGCAAAACCCTTGACTGCATTAACGCATAAAGGGAAGAAATTTGAATGGAATGATGAACAAGAGAAAGCGTTTCAGTTATTGAAGAAAAAGCTAACTACGGCACCTATATTGTCATTGCCTGAAGGGAATGATGATTTTGTGATTTATTGTGATGCATCAAAGCAAGGTCTCGGTTGTGTATTAATGCAACGAACGAAGGTGATTGCTTATGCGTCTAGACAATTGAAGATTCACGAACAAAATTATACGACGCATGATTTGGAATTAGGCGCAGTTGTTTTTGCATTAAAGACTTGGAGGCACTACTTATATGGGGTCAAAAGTATTATATATACCGACCACAAAAGTCTTCAACACATATTTAATCAGAAACAACTGAATATGAGGCAGCATAGGTGGATTGAATTGTTGAATGATTACGACTTTGAGATTCGTTACCACCCGGGGAAGGCAAATGTGGTAGCCGATGCCTTGAGCAGGAACGACAGAGAACCCATTCGAGTAAAATCTATGAATATAATGATTCATAATAACATTACTACTCAAATAAAGGAGGCGCAACAAGGAGTTTTAAAAGAGGGAAATTTAAAGGATGAAATACCCAAAGGATCGGAGAAGCATCTTAATATTCGGGAAGACGGAACCCGGTATAGGGCTGAAAGGATTTGGGTACCAAAATTTGGAGATATGAGAGAAATGGTACTTAGAGAAGCTCATAAAACCAGATACTCAATACATCCTGGAACGGGGAAGATGTACAAGGATCTCAAGAAATATTTTTGGTGGCCGGGTATGAAAGCCGATGTTGCTAAATACGTAGGAGAATGTTTGACGTGTTCTAAGGTCAAGGCTGAGCATCAGAAACCATCAGGTCTACTTCAACAACCCGAAATCCCGGAATGGAAATGGGAAAAAATTACCATGGATTTCATCACTAAATTGCCAAGGACTGCAAGTGGTTTTGATACTATTTGGGTAATAGTTGATCGTCTCACCAAATCAGCACACTTCCTACCAATAAGAGAAGATGACAAGATGGAGAAGTTAGCACGACTGTATTTGAAGGAAGCCGTCTCCAGACATGGAATACCAATCTCTATTATCTCTGATAGGGATGGCAGATTTATTTCAAGATTCTGGCAGACATTACAGCAAGCATTAGGAACTCGTCTAGACATGAGTACTGCCTATCATCCACAAACTGATGGGCAGAGCGAAAGGACGATACAAACGCTTGAAGACATGCTACGAGCATGTGTTATTGATTTCGGAAACAGTTGGGATCGACATCTACCGTTAGCAGAATTTTCCTACAACAACAGCTACCATTCAAGCATTGAGATGGCGCCGTTTGAAGCACTTTATGGTAGAAAGTGCAGGTCTCCGATTTGTTGGAGTGAGGTGGGGGATAGACAGATTACGGGTCCGGAGATTATACAAGAAACTACCGAGAAGATCATCCAAATTCAACAACGGTTGAAAACTGCCCAAAGTCGACAAAAGAGCTACGCTGACATTAAAAGAAAAGATATAGAATTTGAAATTGGAGAGATGGTCATGCTTAAAGTTGCACCTTGGAAAGGCGTTGTTCGATTTGGTAAACGAGGGAAATTAAATCCAAGGTATATTGGACCATTCAAGATTATTGATCGTGTCGGACCAGTAGCTTACCGACTTGAGTTACCTCAACAACTCGCGGCTGTACATAACACTTTCCACGTCTCAAATTTGAAGAAATATTTTGCTAAAGAAGATCTCACTATTCCGTTAGATGAAATCCAAATCAACGAAAAACTTCAATTCATCGAAGAACCCGTCGAAATAATGGATCGTGAGGTTAAAAGACTTAAGCAAAACAAGATACCAATTGTTAAGGTTCGATGGAATGCTCGTAGAGGACCCGAGTTCACCTGGGAGCGTGAAGATCAGATGAAGAAGAAATACCCGCATCTATTTCCAGAAGATTCATCAACACCTTCAACAGCTTAAAATTTCGGGACGAAATTTATTTAACGGGTAGGTACTGTAGTGACCCGAACTTTTCCATGTTTATATATATTAATTGAGATTGATATTTACATGATTAAATGTTTCCAACATGTTAAGCAATCAAACTTGTTAAGACTTGATTAATTGAAATAGGTTTCATATAGACAATTGACCACCCAAGTTGACCGGTGATTCACGAACGTTAAAACTTGTAAAAAACTATATGATGACATATATATGGTTATATATATAGTTAACATGATATTATGATAAGTAAACATATCATTAATTATATTAACAATGAACTACATATGTAAAAACAAGACTACTAACTTAATGATTTTGAAACGAGACATATATGTAACGTTTATCGTTGTAACGACATTTAATGTATATATATCATATTAAGAGATATTCGTACATCATAATATCATGATGATATAATAATTTAAAATCTCTTTTGATATTATAAACATTGGGTTAACAACATTTAACAAGATCGTTAACCTAAAGGTTTCAAAACAACATTTACATGTAACGACTAACGATGACTTAACGACTCAGTTAAAATGTATATATATGTAGTGTTTTAATATGTATTAATACACTTTTGAAAGACTTAAAGACACTTATCAAAATACTTCTACTTAACAAAAATGCTTACAATTAGATCCTCGTTCAGTTTCATCAACAATTCTACTCGTATGCACCCGTATTCGTACTCGTACAATACACAGCTTTTAGATGTATGTACTATTGGTATATACACTCCAATGATCAGGTCTTAGCAGCCCATGTGAGTCACCTAACACATGTGGGAACCATCATTTGGCAACTAGCATGAAATATCTCATAAAATTACAAAAATATGAGTAATCATTCATGACTTATTTACATGAAAACAAAATAACATATCCTTTATATCTAATCCATACACCAACGACCAAAAACACCTACAAACACTTTCATTCTTCAATTTTCTTCATCTAATTGATCTCTCTCAAGTTCTATCTTCAAGTTCTAAGTGTTCTTCATAAATTCCAAAAGTTCTAGTTTCATAAAATCAAGAATACTTTCAAGTTTGCTAGCTCACTTCCAATCTTGTAAGGTGATCATCCAACCTCAAGAAATCTTTGTTTCTTACAGTAGGTTATCATTCTAATACAAGGTAATAATCATATTCAAACTTTGGTTCAATTTCTATAACTATAACAATCTTATTTTAAGTGATGATCTTACTTGAACTTGTTTTCGTGTCATGATTCTGCTTCAAGAACTTCGAGCCATCCAAGGATCCATTGAAGCTAGATCCATTTTTCTCTTTTCCAGTAGGTTTATCCAAGGAACTTAAGGTAGTAATGATGTTCATAACATCATTCGATTCATACATATAAAGCTATCTTATTCGAAGGTTTAAACTTGTAATCACTAGAACATAGTTTAGTTAATTCTAAACTTGTTCGCAAACAAAAGTTAATCCTTCTAACTTGACTTTTAAAATCAACTAAACACATGTTCTATATCTATATGATATGCTAACTTAATGATTTAAAACCTGGAAACACAAAAAACACCGTAAAACCGGATTTACGCCGTCGTAGTAACACCGCGGGCTGTTTTGGGTTAGTTAATTAAAAACTATGATAAACTTTGATTTAAAAGTTGTTATTCTGAGAAAATTATTTTTATTATGAACATGAAACTATATCCAAAAATTATGGTTAAACTCAAAGTGGAAGTATGTTTTCTAAAATCGTCATCTAGACGTCGTTCTTTCGACTGAAATGACTACCTTTACAAAAACGACTTGTAACTTATTTTTCCGACTATAAACCTATACTTTTTCTGTTTAGATTCATAAAATAGAGTTCAATATGAAACCATAGCAATTTGATTCACTCAAAACGGATTTAAAATGAAGAAGTTATGGGTAAAACAAGATTGGATAATTTTTCTCATTTTAGCTACGTGAAAATTGGTAACAAATCTATTCCAACCATAACTTAATCAACTTGTATTGTATATTATGTAATCTTGAGATACCATAGACACGTATACAATGTTTCGACCTATCATGTCGACACATCTATATATATTTCGGAACAACCATAGACACTCTATATGTGAATGTTGGAGTTAGCTATACAGGGTTGAGGTTGATTCCAAAATATATTTAGTTTGAGTTGTGATCAATACTGAGATACGTATACACTGGGTCGTGGATTGATTCAAGATAATATTTATCGATTTATTTCTGTACATCTAACTGTGGACAACTAGTTGTAGGTTACTAACGAGGACAGCTGACTTAATAAACTTAAAACATCAAAATATATTAAAAGTGTTGTAAATATATTTTGAACATACTTTGATATATATGTATATATTGTTATAGGTTCGTGAATCAACCAGTGGCCAAGTCATACTTCCCGACGAAGTAAAAATCTGTGAAAGTGAGTTATAGTCCCACTTTTAAAATCTAATATTTTTGGGATGAGAATACATGCAGGTTTTATAAATGATTTACAAAATAGACACAAGTACGTGAAACTACATTCTATGGTTGAATTATCGAAATCGAATATGCCCCTTGTTATTAAGTCTGGTAATCTAAGAATTAGGGAACAGACACCCTAATTGACGCGAATCCTAAAGATAGATCTATTGGGCTTAACAAACCCCATCCAAAGTACCGGATGCTTTAGTACTTCGAAATTTATATCATATCCGAAGGGTGTCCCGGAATGATGGGGATATTCTTATATATGCATCTTGTTAATGTCGGTTACCAGGTGTTCACCATATGAATGATTTTTATCTCTATGTATGGGATGTGTATTGAAATATGAAATCTTGTGGTCTATTATTATGATTTGATATATATAGGTTAAACCTATAACTCACCAACATTTTTGTTGACGTTTTAAGCATGTTTATTCTCAGGTGATTATTAAGAGCTTCCGCTGTCGCATACTTAAATAAGGACAAGATTTGGAGTCCATGCTTGTATGATATTGTGTAAAAACTGCATTCAAGAAACTTATTTTGTTGTAACATATTTGTATTGTAAACCATTATGTAATGGTCGTGTGTAAACAGGATATTTTAGATTATCATTATTTGATAATCTTCGTAAAGCTTTTTAAACCTTTATTGATGAAATAAAGGTTATGGTTTGTTTAAAAATGAATGCAGTCTTTGAAAAACGTCTCATATAGAGGTCAAAACCTCGCAACGAAATCAATTAATATGGAACGTTTTTAATCAATAAGAACGGGACATTTCATTTCCTTCCTCGGAAATAAGACTTGGCCACAGATCGATTCACGAACCTATAACAAATATGTACATATATATCAAAGTATGTTCAAAATATATTTACAACACTTTTAATACATTTTAATGTTTTAAGTTTATTAAGTCAGCTGTCCTCGTTAGTAACCTACAACTAGTTGTCCACAGCTAGATGTACAGAAATAAATCGATATATATATTATCTTGAATCAATCCACGACCCAGTGTATACACGTCTCAGGCTAGATCACAACTCAAAGTATATATATTTTTGGAATCAACCTCAACCCTGTATAGCTAACTCCAACATTACTGCATATAGAGTGTCTATGGTTGTTCCAAATAATATATATACATGGGTCGATATGATATGTCAAAACATTTGCATACATGTCTATGGTATCCCAAGATTACATAATATATTAAAATACATGTATAATACAATATAAGTTAGCTAGGATATGATTTGTATAGAATTGTTAATATTTCCCGTAGCTACAAAAATCAAAAAATATCCAATCTTGTTTTACCCATAACTTCTTCATTTTAAATCCGTTTTGAGTGAATCAAATTGCTATGGTTTCATATTGAACTCTATTTTTTGAATCTAAACAGAAAAAGTATAGGTTTATAGTCGGAAATATAAGTTACAAGTCGTTTTTGTAAGAGGTAGTCATTTCAGTCGAAAGAACGACGTCTTGATGACCATTTTGAAAAACATACTTCCACTTTGAGTTTAACCATGATTTTTGGATATAGTTTCATGTTCATAAGAAAAATCATTTTCCCAGAAGAACAACTTTTAAATTAAAGTTTATCATAGTTTTTAATTATCAAACCCAAAACAGCTCGCGGTGTTACTACGACGGCGTATGTCCAGTTTTGAGGTGTTTTTTCATGTTTCCAGGTTTTAAATCATTAAGTTAGCATATCATATAGATATATAACATGTGTTTAGTTGATTTTAAAAGTCAAGTTAGAAGGATTAACTTTTGTTTGCGAACAAGTTTAGAATTAACTAAACTATGTTCTAGTGATTTCAAGTTTAAACCTTCGAATAAGATAGCTTTATATGTATGAATCGAATGATGTTATGAACATCATTACTACCTCAAGTTTTGTGGATAAACCTACTGGAAAAGAGTCAAATGGATCTAGCTTCAAAGGATCTTGGATGGCTTGAAAGTTCTTGAAGTAGAATCATAACACGAAAACAAGTTCAAGTAAGATTTCCACTCGAAATAAGATTGTTATAGTTATAGAAATTGAATCAAAGTTTGAATATGAGTATTACCTTATATTAGAAAGATATCTTACTGTAAATAAGAAAGATTTCTTGAGGTTGGATGATCACTCTACAAGATTGGAAGTAAGCTAGCAAACTTGGAAATATTCTTGATTTTATGAAACTAGAACTTATAAAATTTATGAAGAACACTTAGAACTTGAAGATAGAACTTGAGAGAGATCAATTAGATGAAGAAAATTGAAGAATGAAAGTGTTTGTAGGTGTTTTTGGTCGTTGGTGTATGGATTAGATATAAAGGATATGTAATTTTGTTTTCATGTAAATAAGTCATGAATGATTACTCATATTTTTGTAATTTTATGAGATATTTCATGCTAGTTGCCAAATGATGGTTCCCACATGTGTTAGGTGACTCACATGGGCTACTAAAAGCTGATCATTGGAGTGTATATACCAATAGTACATACATCTAAAAGCTGTGTATTGTACGAGTACGAATACGGGTGCATACGAGTAGAATTGTTGATGAAACTGAACGAGGATGTAATTGTAAGCATTTTTGTTAAGTAGAAGTATTTTGATAAGTGTCTTGAAGTCTTTCAAAAGTGTATGAATACATATTAAAACACTACATGTATATACATTTTAACTGAGTCGTTAAGTCATCGTTAGTCGTTACATGTAAGTGTTGTTTTGAAACCTTTAGGTTAACGATCTTGTTAAATGTTGTTAACCCAATGTTTATAATATCAAATGAGATTTTAAATTATTATATTATCATGATATTTTTATGTATGAATATCTCTTAATATGATATATATACATTAAATGTCATTACAACGATAATCGTTACATATATGTCTCGTTTCAAAATCATTAAGTTAGTAGTCTTGCTTTTACATATGTAGTTCATTGTTAGTATACTTAATGATATGTTTACTTATCATAATATCATGTTAACTATATATATATATATCCATATATATGTCATCATATAGTTTTTACAAGTTTTAACGTTCGTGAATCACCGGTCAACTTGGGTGGTCAATTGTGAAATGTCCCGTTCTTATTGATTAAAAACGTTCCATATTAATTGATTTCGTTGCGAGGTTTTCACCTCCATATGAGACATTTTTCAAAGACTGTATTCATTTTAAAACAAACCATAACCTTTATTTCATCAATAAAGGTTTAAAAATCTTTACGTTGATTATCAAATAATGATAATCTAAAATATCCTGTTTACACACGACCATTACATAATGGTTTACAATACAAATATGTTACAACAAAATAAGTTCCTTGAATGCAGTTTTTACACAATATCATACAAGCATGGACTCCAAATCTCGTCCTTATTTAAGTATGCGACAGCGGAAGCTCTTAATAATCACCTGAGAATAAACATGCTTAAAACGTCAACAAAAATGTTGGTGAGTTATAGGTTTAGCCTATATATATCAAATCATAATAATAGACCACAAGATTTCATATTTCAATACACATCCCATACATAGAGATAAAAATCATTCATATGGTGAACACCTGGTAACCGACATTAACAAGATGCATATATAAGAATATCCCCATCATTCCGGGACACCCTTCGGATATGATATAAATTTTGAAGTACTAAAGCATTCGGTACTTTGGATGGGGTTTGTTAGGCCCAAT
The DNA here is from genome assembly GCF_046630445.1 of Rutidosis leptorrhynchoides. Lineage (NCBI taxonomy): Eukaryota > Viridiplantae > Streptophyta > Magnoliopsida > Asterales > Asteraceae > Rutidosis > Rutidosis leptorrhynchoides. The sequence continues at coordinate 174,454,408 of NC_092342.1, read as the reverse complement.
AGATCTATCTTTAGGATTCGCGTCAATTAGGGTGTCTGTTCCATAATTCTTAGATTACCAGACTTAATAAAAAGGGGCATATTCGATTTCGATAATTCAACCATAGAATGTAGTTTCACGTACTTGTGTCTATTTTGTAAATCATTTATAAAACCTGCATGTATTCTCATCCCAAAATATTAGATTTTAAAAGTGGGACTATAACTCACTTTCACAGATTTTTACTTCGTCGGGAAGTAAGACTTGGCCACTGGTTGATTCACGAACCTATAACAATATATACATATATATCAAAGTATGTTCAAAATATATTTACAACACTTTTAATATATTTTGATGTTTTAAGTTTATTAAGTCAGCTGTCCTCGTTAGTAACCTACAACTAGTTGTCCACAGTTAGATGTATAGAAATAAATCGATAAATATTATCTTGAATCAATCCACGACCCAGTGTATACATATCTCAGTATTGATCACAACTCAAACTATATATATTTTGGAATCAACCTCAACCCTGTATAGCTAACTCCAACATTCACATATAGAGTGTCTATGGTTGTTCTGAAATATATATAGATGTGTCGACATGATAGGTCGAAACATTGTATCTATGGTATCTCAAGATTACATAATATACAATACAATTTGATTAAGTTATGGTTGGAATAGATTTGTTACCAATTTTCACGTAGCTAAAATGAGAAAAATTATCCAATCTTGTTTTACCCATAACTTCTTCATTTTAAATCCGTTTTGAGTGAATCAAGTTGTTATGGTTTCATATTGAACTCTATTTTATGAATCTAAACAGAAAAAGTATAGGTTTATAGTCGGAAAAATAAGTTACAAGTCGTTTTTGTAAAGGTAGTCATTTCAGTCAAAAGAACGACGTCTGGATGACCATTTTAGAAAACATACTTCCACTTTGAGTTTAACCATAATATTTGGATATAGTTTCATGTTCATAATAAAAATCATTTTCTCAGAATAACAACTTTTAAATCAAAGTTTATCATAGTTTTTAATTAACTAACCCAAAACAGCCCGCGGTGTTACTACGACAGCGTAAATCCGGTTTTACCGTATTTTTCGTGTTTCCAGGTTTTAAATCATTAAGTTAGCATATCATATAGATATAGAACATGTGTTTAGTTGATTTTAAAAGTCAAGTTAGAACGATCAACTTTTGTTTGCGAACAAGTTTAGAATTAACTAAACTATGTTCTAGTGATTACAAGTTTAAACCTTCGAATAAGATAGCTTTATATGTATGAATCGAATGATGTTATGAACATAATTACTACCTTAAGTTCCTTGGATAAACCTACTGGAAAAGAGAAAAATAGATCTAGCTTCAACGGATCCTTGGATGGCTCGAAGTTCTTGAAGCAGAATCATGACACGAAAACAAGTTCAAGTAAGATTATCACTTGAAATAAGATTGTTATAGTTATAGAAATTGAACCAAAGTTTGAGTATGATTATTACCTTGTATTAGAATGATAACCTACTGTAAGAAACAAAGATTTCTTGAGGTTGGATGATTACCTTACAAGATTGGAAGTGAGCTAGCAAACTTGAAAGTATTCTTGATTTTGTGTAACTAGAACTTGTAGAATTTATGAAGAACACTTAGAACTTGAAGATAGAACTTGAGAGAGATCAATTAGATGAATAAAATTGAAGAATGAAAGTGTTAGTAGGTGTTTTTGGTCGTTGGTGTATGGATTAGATATAAAGGATATGTAATTTTGTTTTCATGTAAATAAGTCATGAATGATTACTCAAATTTTTGTAATTTTATGAGATATTTCATGCTAGTTGCCAAATGATGGTTCCCACATGTGTTATGTGACACACATGGGCTGCTAAGAGCTGATCATTGGAGTGTATATACCAATAGTACATACATCTAAAAGCTGTGTATTGTACGAGTACGAATACGGGTGCATACGAGTAGAATTGTTGATGAAACTGAACGAGGATGTAATTGTAAGCATTTTTGTTAAGTAGAAGTATTTTGATAAGTGTATTGAAGTCTTTCAAAAGTGTATAAATACATATTAAAACACTACATGTATATACATTTTAACTGAGTTGTTAAGTCATCGTTAGTCGTTACATGTAAGTGTTGTTTTGAAACCTTTAGGTTAACGATCTTGTTAAATGTTGTTAACCCAATGTTTATAATATCAAATGAGATTTTAAATTATTATATTATCATGATATTATCATGTATGAATATCTCTTAATATGGTATATATATATATTAAATGTCTTTACAACGATAATCGTTACATATATGTCTCGTTTAAAAATCATTAAGTTAGTAGTCTTGTTTTTACATATGTAGTTTATTGTTAATATACTTAATGATATGTTTACTTATCATAGTATCATGTTAACTATATATATATATATATATATATATCCATATATATGTCATCATATAGTTTTTACAAGTTTTGACGTTCGTGAATCACCGGTCAACTTGGGTGGTCAATTGTCTATATGAAACATATTTCAATTAATCAAGTCTTAACAAGTTTGATTGCTTAACATGTTGGAAACATTTAATCATGTAAATATCAATCTCAATTAATATATATAAACATGAAAAAGTTCGGGTCACTACAGTACCTACCCGTTAAATAAATTTCGTCCCGAAATTTTCAGCTGTTGAAGGTGTTGATGAATCTTCTGGAAATAGATGCGGGTATTTCTTCTTCATCTGATCTTCACGATCCCAGGTGAACTCGGGTCCTCTACGAGCATTCCATCGAACCTTAACAATTGGTATCTTGTTTTGCTTAAGTCTTTTAACCTCACGATCCATTATTTCGACGGGTTCTTCGATGAATTGGAGTTTTTCGTTGATTTGGATTTCATCTAACGGAATAGTGAGATCTTCTTTAGCAAAACATTTCTTCAAATTCGAGATGTGGAAAGTGTTATGTACAGCCGTGAGTTGTTGAGGTAACTCAAGTCGGTAAGCTACTGGTCCGACACGATCAATAATCTTGAATGGTCCAATATACCTTGGATTTAATTTCCCTCGTTTACCAAATCGAACAACGCCTTTCCAAGGTGCAACTTTAAGCATGACCATCTCTCCAATTTCAAATTCTATATCTTTTCTTTTAATGTCAGCGTAGCTCTTTTGTCGACTTTGGGCGGTTTTCAACCGTTGTTGAATTTGGATGATCTTCTCGGTAGTTTCTTGTATAATCTCCAGACCCGTAATCTATCTATCCCCCACTTCACTCCAACAAATCAGAGACCTGCACTTTCTACCATAAAGTGCTTCAAATGGCGCCATCTCAATGCTTGAATGGTAGCTGTTGTTGTAGGAAAATTCTGCTAATGGTAGATGTCGATCCCAACTGTTTCCGAAATCAATAACACATGCTCGTAGCATGTCTTCAAGTGTTTGTATCGTCCTTTCGCTCTGCCCATCAGTTTGTGGATGATAGGCAGTACTCATTTCTAGACGAGTTCCTAATGCTTGCTGTAATGTCTGCCAGAATCTTGAAATAAATCTGCCATCCCTATCAGAGATAATAGAGATTGGTATTCCATGTCTGGAGACAACTTCCTTCAAATACAGTCGTGCTAACTTCTCCATCTTGTCATCTTCTCTTATTGGCAGGAAGTGTGCTGATTTGGTGAGACGATCAACTATTACCCAAATAGTATCAAAACCACTTGCAGTCCTTGGCAATTTAGTGATGAAATCTATGGTAATGTTTTCCCATTTCCATTCCAGGATTTCGGGTTATTGAAGTAGACCTGATGGTTTCTGATGCTCAGCTTTGACCTTAGAACACGTCAAACATTCTCCTACGTATTTAGCAACATCGGCTTTCATACCCGGCCACCAAAAATGTTTCTTGAGATCCTTGTACATCTTACCCGTTCCAGGATGTATTGAGTATCTGGTTTTATGAGCTTCTCTAAGTACCATTTCTCTCATATCTCCAAATTTTGGTACCCAAATCCTTTCAGGCCTATACCGGGTTCCGTCTTCCCGAATATTAAGATGCTTCTCCGATGCTTTGGGTATTTCATCCTTTAAATTTCCCTCTTTTAAAACTCCTTGTTGCGCCTCCTTTATTTGAGTAGTAAGGTTATTATGAATCATTATATTCATAGATTTTACTCGAATGGGTTCTCTGTCCTTCCTGCTCAAGGCATCGGCTACCACATTTGCCTTCCCCGGGTGGTAACGAATCTCAAAATCGTAATCATTCAACAATTCAATCCACCTACGCTGCCTCATATTCAGTTGTTTCTGATTAAATATGTGTTGAAGACTTTTGTGGTCGGTATATATAATACTTTTGACCCCATATAAGTAGTGCCTCCAAGTCTTTAATGCAAAAACAGCCGCGCCTAATTCCAAATCATGCGTCATATAATTTTGTTCGTGAATCTTCAATTGTCTAGACGCATAAGCAATCACCTTCGTTCGTTGCATTAGTACACAACCGAGACCTTGCTTTGATGCGTCATAATAAATCACAAAATCATCATTCCCTTCAGGCAATGACAATATAGGTGCCGTAGTTAGCTTTTTCTTCAATAACTGAAACGCTTTCTCTTGTTCATCATTCCATTCAAATTTTTTCCCTTTATGCGTTAATGCAGTCAAGGGTTTTGCTATTCTGGAAAAGTCTTGGATGAACCTTCTGTAGTAACCAGCTAGTCCTAAAAACTGGCGTATGTGTTTCGGAATTTTTGGGGTTTCCCACTTTTCAACAGTTTCTATCTTTGCCGGATCCACCTTAATACCTTCTTTGTTCACTATGTGACCGAGGAATTGAACTTCTTCCAACCAAAATGCACACTTTGAAAACTTAGCGTACAATTCTTCCTTCCTCAATACTTCTAACACCTTTCTCAAATGTTCACCGTGTTCTTGGTCATTCTTTGAGTAAATAAGTATGTCATCAATGAAAGCAATGACAAACTTGTCAAGGTATGGTCCACACACTCGGTTCATAAGGTCCATGAACACAACTGGTGCATTAGTTAAACGAAATGGCATGACCATAAGCTCGTAATGACCGTAACGTGTTCTGAAAGCAGTCTTTGGAATATCATCTTCTTTCACCCGCATTTGATGATACCCGGAACGTAAGTCAATCTTTGAATAAACAGACGAGCCTTGTAGTTGATCAAATAAGTCGTCGATTCTCGGTAGTGGGTAGCGGTTCTTGATGGTAAGTTTGTTCAACTCTCGGTAGTCGATACACAACCTGAATGTACCATCTTTCTTCTTGACAAACAAAACAGGAGCTCCCCACGGTGATGTGCTTAGTCGAATGAAACCACGCTCTAAAAGTTCTTGTAATTGGCTTTGCAGTTCTTTCATCTTGCTGGGTGCGAGTCTGTAAGGAGTACGAGCTATTGGTGCAGCTCCTGATACAATATCTAATTGAAATTCAACGGATCGATGTGGGGGTAATCCCGGTAATTCTTTCGGAAATACATCGGGAAATTCTTTTGCAATGGGAACATCATTGATGCTCTTTTCTTCAGTTTGTACTTTCTCAACGTGTGCTAAAACAGCATAGCAACCTTTTCTTATTAGTTTTTGTGCCTTCAAATTACTAATAAGATGTATCTTCGTGTTGCCCTTTTCTCCGTACACCATTAAGGGTTTTCCTTTTTCTCGTATAATGGGAATTGCATTTTTGTAACAAACGATCTCTGCTTTCACTTCTTTCAACAGTCCATACCGATTATCACATCAAAACTCCCTAACTCTACTGGTATCAAATCAATCTTAAATGTTTCGCTAACCAGTTTAATTTCTCGATTCCGACATAAATTATCTGCTGAAATTAATTTACCATTTGCTAATTCGAGTAAAAATTTACTATCCAAAGGCGTCAATGGATAACTTAATTGAGCACAAAAATCTCTACTCATATAGCTTCTATCCGCACCCGAATCAAATAAAACGTAAGCAGATTTATTGTCAATAAGAAACGTACCCGTAACAAGCTCCGGGTCTTCCTGTGCCTCTGCCTCATTAATATTGAAAACTCTTCCGCGGCCTTGTCCATTCGTGTTCTCCTGGTTCGGGCAATTTCTAATAATGTGGCCCGGTTTTCCACATTTATAACAAACTACATTTTCATAACTTACTCCGACACTACTTGCTCCGCCATTACTCGTTCTGACACCATTTGTTCCTTTCGTTCTATTAACCCCTGGTCCGTAGACCTCACACTTCACCGTGCTATGACCATTTCTTTTACACTTGTTGCAAACTTTGGTGCAGAACCCCGAGTGATACTTTTCACACCTTTGGCTTAGCTGCTTCTGATTGTTGTTGTTGTTGCGGTTATTATTGTTGTTGGGATAATTGTTGTAGTTACTGTTGTTGTTGTTGTTGTTGTTGTTGTTGTTGTTGTTGTTGTTGTTGTTGTTGTTGTTGTTGTTGTTGTTGTTGTTGTTGGGCCGTTTATTGTAGTTGCGATTGATGTTGCGATTGTTGGGATAATTGTTGCGATTATTGTTGTAATTGCTGTTGTTGTTGTATTGGTGTTTCTTATCACCGTTTTCCTCCCACTTTCTTTTGACTTGCTTCACATTGGCCTCTTCAGCAGTCTGTTCTTTAATTCTTTCTTCAATCTGGTTCACTAGTTTGTGAGCCATTCTACATGCCTGTTGTATGGAGGCGGGCTCGTGTGAACTTATATCTTCTTGGATTCTTTCCGGTAATCCTTTCACAAACGCGTCGATCTTCTCTTCCTCATCTTCGAATGGTCACGGACACAATAGGCACAATTCTGTGAATCGTCTTTCGTACGTGGTAATATCAAATCCTTGGGTTTGTAACCCTCTAAGTTCTGTCTTGAGCTTATTGACCTCGGTTCTGGGACGGTACTTCTCGTTCATCAAGTGCTTAAATGCTGACCACGGTAGTGCGTACGCATCGTCTTGTCCCACTTGCTCTAGATAGGTATTCCACCATGTTAACGCAGAACCTGTGAAGGTATGCGTAGCGTACTTCACTTTGTCCTCTTCAGTACACTTACTTATGGCAAACACCGATACGATTCTCGGTCCACCGTTTCAATCCGATCGGTCCTTCGGTTCCATCAAATTCCAAAGGTTTGCAGGCAGTGAATTCTTTGTAGGTGCATCCTACACGATTTCCTGAACTGCTAGATCCAAGGTTATTGTTGGTATGTAGCGCAGCCTGTACTGCGGCTATGTTTGAAGCTAGAAAAGTACGGAATTCCTCTTCATTCATATTCACGGTGTGTCGAGTAGTCGGTGCCATTTCCTTCAAAATAGTCAAATGGAACAAGTTAATCATACAGAATATTAAGAGTAGTTAATAGTATTTCGTAGCATAATATGAACTCATTTATAAAAGCTTTTTCTTCATATTAGCGTTTTATAAGTTTAAATTCTGGTAGTACCTACCCGTTAAGTTCATACTTAGTAGCTAATATACAATTCAACTACTACAATTCTATATGAAAAACTGATTATAATAATATTTCGCGTTCAAACTTTTACACAATATTTTACAAACTTACAATACCGCTTATTTTACATATAGCATGAAATATAGAACACAATAAATTTGATACAAGATGGTTGTGAAGATAATTCTAGCTAGTACACAAGTCGTTCAGCAAAGGCAATAAAGACACGTAATTCATACGTCCAGAAACAAGTCATGCATTCTGGTTTTACTAGGATTACTTTCCATCCTTGGTCTTGTGGAACATAACCGTTATGGCTGTTGATAAGACAGCGTGTTGTAACGTCGTCAAAGGGACGAGGGTTACGTAATGTCCAACAGTCCCGTAACAATCTAAAAACCTCATTTCTTACCCCAATTACCGACTCCGTCACTTGTGGGAACGTTTTTTTAATAGTTGTAGCCCGACGTTCTTGTTCTCACTTTGGTGAGAAGCGAACATTACTAATCCGTAAGCATAACATGCTTCTTTATGTTGAATGTTAGCCGCTTTTTCTAAATCACGAAGTCCAATATTCGGATATATTGAGTCAAAATAATTTCTTAACCCATTGCGTAAAATAGCATTTGGGTTCCCCGCAATATATGCATCAAAGTAAACACATCGTAACTTATGGATTTCCCAATGTGATATCCCCCATCTTTCGAACGAAAGCCTTTTTTAAACCAAGGCATTCTTGGAAAGTTCTTTGAATGTCTTACAAACTGATCTCGCCTTAAATAGTTGTGCCGAGGAATTCTGACCGACTCTAGACAAGATTTCATCAATCATGTCTCCGGGTAGGTCTCTTAAAATATTGGGTTATCTATCCATTTTGTGTTTTTATACTGTAAAATAGACAAGAGTTAGATCCATAAAAAAAATACTTATTAATACAAGCAATTTTTACATATATCATAAAGCATAAGCACACTATATTACATATATTACACCACAAGAATACAACTATCTTATTCCGACTCGCTCGTTTCTTCTTGTTCAGTTTTGGTTCGTTTTGCCAAGTTTCTAGGGATATATGATGTTCCCCTAATACGAGCTGTCGTTGTCCACATTGGTTTAGAAAAACCTGGTGGTTTAGAGGTTCCCGGGTCATTGTTACAACTTAAGGACTTCGGGGGTTGACGATACATATAAAGTTCATCGGGGTTGGAATTAGATTTCTCTATTTTATGCCCTTTCCCTTATTATTTTCTTTTGGATTTTTAAATTTAGTTGGGGTAATTTCTATAACATCATCGGAATTCTCGTCGGAATCTGATTCCTCGGAGAATTGGTAATCCTCCCAATATTTTGCTTCCTTGGCAAAAACACCATTGACCATAATTAACCTTGGTCGGTTGGTTGAGGATTCTCTTTTACTTAACCGTTTTATTATTTCCCCCACCGGTTCTATTTCTTCTTCCGGTTCCGATTCTTCTTCCGGTTCCGATTCTTCTTCCGGTTCCTCTTCGGGAACTTGTGAATCAGTCCACGAATCATTCCAATTTACATTTGACTCTTCATTATTATTAGGTGAGTCAATGGGACTTGTTCTAGAGGTAGACATCTATCACATAATATCAAACACGTTAAGAGATTAATATATCACATAATATTCATATGTTAAAAATATATAGTTTCCAACAACAATGTTAAGCAATCATTTTTAAAGAAAACATGGTCGAAGTCCAGACTCACTAATGCATCCTAACAAACTCGATAAGACACACTAATGCAAATTTTCTGGTTCCCTAAGACCAATGCTCGGATACCAACTGAAATGTTCCGTTCTTATTGATTAAAAACGTTCCATATTAATTGATTTTGTTGCGAGGTTTTGACCTCTATATGAGACGTTTTTCAAAGACTGCATTCATTTTAAAACAAACCATAACCTTTATTTCATCAATAAAGGTTTAAAAAGCTTTACGTAGATTATCAAATAATGATAATCTAAAATATCATGTTTACACACGACCATTACATAATGGTTTACAATACAAATATGTTACAACAAAATAAGTTTCTTGAATGCAGTTTTTACACAATATCATACAAGCATGGACTCCAAATCTCGTCCTTATTTAAGTATGCGATAGCGGAAGCTCTTAATAATCACCTGATAATAAACATGCTTAAAACGTCAACAAAAATGTTGGTGAGTTATAGGTTTAACCTATATATATCAAATCATAATAATAGACCACAAGATTTCATATTTCAATACACATCCCATACATAGAGATAAAAATCATTCATATGGTGAACACCTGGTAACTGACATTAACAAGATGCATATATAAGAATATCCTCATCATTTCGGGACACCCTTCGGATATGATATAAATTTCGAAGTACTAAAGCATCCGGTACTTTGGATGGGGTTTGTTGAAAGGACCCGTTCATATACATTATAAACGATTCACAATAGTTGATTACATCGCGAGGTATTTGACCTCTATATGATACATTTTACAAACATTGCATTCATTTTTAAAAGATAAACTTTCTTTACAACGAAAGTTGATGGCATGCACACCATTTCATAATACATCCAACTATAATTGGCTTAATAATAATCTTGATGAACTCAATGACTCGAATGCAACGTCTTTCAAAATATGCCATGAATGACTCCAAGTAATATCCTTAAAATGAGCTAATGCACAGCGGAAGATTTCTTTAATACCTGAGAATAAACATGCTTTAAAGTGTCAACCAAAAGGTTGGTGAGTTCATAGGTTTATCATAACAATCATTTCAATATATTAATAGACTACAAGATTTCCGTTTATAAATATATGTACACTCGCAAGTGTATAAAAGTATTCTATAAGTTGTAGGCACCCGGTAACAAGCCTTAACGTTCATGTTTTACCCTCTGAAGTACACCAGATCAGGTGTGTTTAAAATAACCTCGAAGTACTAAAGCATCCCATAGTCAGGATGGGGTTTGTCAGACCCAATAGATCTATCTTTAGGATTCGCGCCTACCGTACATATACAAGTAGTTTAATGTTACCAAGCTAAGGGTATATTTCTGGTTTAAACCCACATAGAATTAGTTTCAGTACTTGTGCCTATTTCGTAAAACATTTATAAAACAGCGCATGTATTCTCAGCCCAAAAATATATATTGCAAAAGCAATTAAAAAAGGATCAAATGAAACTCACAATACTGTATTTCGTAGTAAAAATACATATAACATCATTTAACAAGTGCAAGGTTGGCCTCGGATTCACGAACGTATCAATATTTAGATTCAATATTGCAGGAAAGTACGTAGACGCAACGGAGATGATAAACACTAGATTAACCTCACGAGCATACCCATGAACCATACTCATCATCTCCATAGCTATAACCCATAATTTCCTTAGCTTCAACTCATTCAAAAAAACTATTTTGAAATCACTCGGACACCACTCCGTCGTAATATTTTATGTATACTAATAATATCTTGAAATAATACAGAGCAAATATATATATATATATATATATATATATATATATATATATATATATATATATATATATATATATATATATATATATATATATATATATATATATATATATATATAAATCGATTGAGAGAGTTTAGAGAAATATATTTTCAAGTTTCTATGAAATAATGAAACCTATTGAATTCTATTTATAATAGATTTTTGAATTATTAAAGTGAATTATTAAAGTATGAATTATTAAAGTGAATTATTAAAGTATGAATTATTAAAGTGAATTATTAAAGTATGAATTATTAAAGTGAATTATTAAAGTGAATTATTAAAGTATGAATTATTAAAGTGAATTATTAAAGTATGAATTATTAAAGTGAATTATTAAAGTTAAAGTAAAGTAAAAGTAAAGTAAAGGTAAAGTTAAAGTATAGTAAAAGTATAAAAACTATGTATGTATAATACGCGTATAAATATATATAATATTAATTTAAATCGTTATATATATTTAATGAAATAAAATATAAATATCGTTATATTTATTATACTGGTTAAGTAATGAGTTGTCAAAAGTGATTCTAGATATTTATAAAAGTTATATACATTTTAATAATAAAGTTCTTTTTAAACTGAAAACGTTTTTGTACGTTTGAAAATAGATTAATAGAATATTATGGAAACCAATTCTCCACTAACTTTTGTCTAACTTTCGTAAATGACACTTTTTGTTTTTATTTATAAATAGCTTTACAAATTATTCTGAATATCGTTAAGAGGAATAGATTTTCTCAAATCATAGTGGACCTCTCAACAGAGACTTGTAATCATAATTCAATGTTTCTGATAATTCAATCATTTAATATATATTTTTTTAATTTCGCCGAAAATCATATTGAAACAAATACGTTCGTATAAAGTATTATACTTTTAATACTTTATTAATATTCTCAAGTTATAATATATATATACATATACATATCTATTTATATATAACGGTTCGTGAATCATCGGAATTTGGTCGAGGTTATAATGAATGTATGAACACAGTTTAAAATTCTTGAGATTTAACTTAACAAACTTTGCTTATCGTGTCGGAATAATATAAAGATTAAAGTTTAAATTTGGTTAGAAATTTCCGGGTCATCACATTTGTTAGGCCCAATAGATCTATCTTTAGGATTCGCGTCAATTAGGGTGTCTGTTCCCTAATTCTTAGATTACCAGACTTAATAAAAAGGGTCATATTCGATTTCGATAATTCAACCATAGAATGTAGTTTCACGTACTTGTGTCTATTTTGTAAATCATTTATAAAACCTGCATGTATTCTCATCCCAAAATATTAGATTTTAAAAGTGAGACTATAACTCAATTTCACAGATTTTTACTTCGTCGGGAAGTAAGACTTGGCCACTGGTTGATTCACGAACCTATAACAATATATACATATATATCAAAGTATGTTCAAAATATATTTACAACACTATTAATATATTTTGATGTTTTAAGTTTATTAAGTCAGCTGTCCTCGTTAGTAACCTACAACTAGTTGTCCACAGTTAGATGTACAGAAATAAATCGATAAATATTATCTTGAATCAATCCACGACCCAGTGTATATGTATCTCAGTATTGATCACAACTCAAACTATATATATTTTGGAATCAACCTCAACCCTGTATAGCTAACTCCAACATTCACATATAGAGTGTCTATGGTTGTTCCGAAATATATATAGATGTGTCGACATGATAGGTCGAAACATTGTATACGTGTCTATGGTATCTCAAGATTATATAATATACAATACAAGTTGATTAAGTTATGGTTGGAATAGATTTGTTACCAATTTTCACGTAGCTAAAATGAGAAAAATTATCCAATCTTGTTTTACCCATAACTTCTTCATTTTAAATCCGTTTTGAGTGAATCAAATTGTTATGGTTTCATATTGAACTCTATTTTATGAATCTAAACAGAAAAAGTATAGGTTTATAGTCGGAAAAATAAGTTACAAGTCGTTTTTGTAAAGGTAGTCATTTCAGTCGAAAGAACGACGTCTAGATGACCATTTTAGAAAACATACTTCCACTTTGAGTTTAACCATAATTTTTGGATATAGTTTCATGTTCATAATAAAAATCATTTTCTCAGAATAACAACTTTTAAATCAAAGTTTATCATAGTTTTTAATTAACTAACCCAAAACAGCCCGCGGTGTTACTACGACGGCGTAAATCCAGTTTTACGGTGTTTTTCGTGTTTCCAGGTTTTAAATCATTAAGTTAGCATATCATATAGATATAGAACATGTGTTTAGTTGATTTTAAAAGTCAAGTTAGAAGGATTAACTTTTGTTTGCGAACAAGTTTAGAATTAACTAAACTATGTTCTAGTTATTACAAGTTTAAACCTTCGAATAAGATAGCTTTATATGTATGAATCGAATGATGTTATGAACATCATTACTACCTTAAGTTCCTTGGATAAACCTACTGGAAAATAGAAAAATGGATCTAGCTTCAACCGATCCTTGGATGGCTCGAAGTTCTTGAAGCAGAATCATGACACGAAAACAAGTTCAAGTAAGATTATCATTTGAAATAAGATTGTTATAGTTATAGAAATTGAACCAAAGTTTGAATATGATTATTACCTTGTATTAGAATGATAACCTACTGTAAGAAAAAAAGATTTCTTGAGGTTGGATGATCACCTTACAAGATTGGAAGTGAGCTAGCAAACTTGAAAGTATTCTTGATTTTATGTAACTAGAACTTGTAGAATTTATGAAGAACACTTACAACTTGAAGATAGAACTTGAGAGAGATCAATTAGATGAAGAAAATTGAAGAATGAAAGTGTTTGTAGGTGTTTTTGGTCATTGGTGTATGGATTACATATAAAGGATATGTAATTTTGTTTTCATGTAAATAAGTCATGAATGATTACTCATATTTTTATAATTTTATGAGATATTTCATGCTAGTTGCCAAATGATGGTTCCCACATGTGTTAGGTGACTCACATGGGCTGCTAAAAGCTGATCATTGGAGTGTATATACCAATAGTACATACATCTAAAAGCTGTGTATTGTACGAGTACAAATACGGGTGCATACGAGTAGAATTGTTGATGAAACTGAACGAGGATGTAATTGTAAGCATTTTTGTTAAGTAGAAGTATTTTGATAAGTGTATTGAAGTCTTTCAAAAGTGTATAAATACATATTAAAACACTACATGTATATACATTTTAACTGAGTCGTTAAGTCATCGTTAGTCGTTACATGTAAGTGTTGTTTTGAAACCTTTAGGTTAACGATCTTGTTAAATGTTGCTAACCCAATGTTTATAATATCAAATGAGATTTTAAATTATTATATTATCATGATATTATCATGTATTAATATCTCTTAATATGATATATATACATTAAATGTCTTTACAATGATAATCGTTACATATATGTCTCGTTTAAAAATCATTGAGTTAGTAGTCTTGTTTTTACATATGTAGTTTATTGTTAATATACTTAATGATATGTTTACTTATCATAGTATCATGTTAACTATATATATATCCATATATATGTCATCATATAGTTTTTACAAGTTTTAACGTTCGTGAATCACCGGTCAACTTGGGTGATCAATTGTCTATTTGAAACATATTTCAATTAACCAAGTCTTAACAAGTTTGATTGCTTAACATGTTGGAAACATTTAATCATGTAAATATCAATCTCAATTAATATATATAAACATGGAAAAGTTCGGGTCACTACAAATTGTCTATATGAAACCTATTTCAATTAATCAATTCTTAACAAGTTTGATTGCTTAACATGTTGGAAACACTTAATCATGTAAATAACAATTTCATTTAATATATATATAAACATGGAAAAGTTCGGGTCACTACAGTACCTACCCGTTAAATAAATTTCGTCCCGAAATTTTAAGCAGTTGGAGGTGTTGACGTATCTTCTGGAAATAAATGTGGGTATTTCTTCTTCATCTGATCTTCTTGTTCCCAGGTGAACTCGGGTCCTCTACGAGCATTCCATCGAACCTTAACAATTGGTATCTTGTTTTGCTTAAGTCTTTTAACCTCACGATCCATTATTTCGACGGGTTCTTCGATGAATTGAAGTTTTTCATTGATTTGGATTTCATCTAACGGAATAGTGAGATCTTCTTTAGCAAAACATTTCTTCAAATTCGAGATGTAGAAAGTGTTATGTACAGCCGCGAGTTGTTGAGGTAACTTAAGTCGGTAAGCTACTGGTCCGACACGATCAATAATCTTGAATGGTCCGATATACCTTGGATTTAATTTCCCTCGTTTACCAAATCGAACAACGCCTTTCCAAGGTGCAACTTTAAGCATGACCATCTCTCCAATTTCAAATTCTATATCTTTTCTTTTAATTTCAGCGTAGCTCTTTTGTCAACTTTGGGCGGTTTTCAACCGTTGTTGAATTTGGATGATCTTCTTGGTAGTTTCTTGTATTATCTCCGGACCCGTAATCTATCTATCCCCCACTTCACTCCAACAAATTGGAGACCTGCACTTTCTACCATAAAGTGCTTCAAACGGCGTCATCTCAATGCTTGAATGGTAGCTATTGTTGTAGGAAAATTTTGCTAACGGTAGATGTCGATCCCAACTGTTTCCGAAATCAATAACACATGCTCGTAGCATGTATTCAAGCATTTGTATCGTCCTTTTGCTCTGCCCATCAGTTTGTGGATGATAGGTAGTACTCATGTCTAGACGAGTTCCTAATGCTTGCTGTAATGTCTGTCAGAATCTTGAAATAAATCTGCCATCCCTATCAGAGATAATAGAGATTGGTATTCCATATCTAGAGACGACTTCCATCAAATATAGTCATGCTAACTTTTCCATCTTGTCATCTTCTCTTATTGGCAGGAAGTGTGCTGATTTGGTGAGACGATCAACTATTACCCAAATAGTATCAAAACCACTTGCAGTCCTTGGCAATTTAGTGATGAAATCCATGGTAATGTTTTCCCATTTCTATTCCGGGATTTTAGGTTGTTGAAGTAGACCTGATGGTTTCTGATGCTCAGCCTTTGACCTTAGAACACATCAAACATTCTCCTACGTATTTAGCAACATCGGCTTTCATACCCGGCCACCAAAAATATTTCCTGAGATCCTTGTACATCTTCCCCGTTCCAGGATGTATTGAGTATCTGGTTTTATGAGCCTCTCTAAGTACCATTTCTCTCATATATCCAAATTTTGGTACCCAAATCCTTTCCGCCCTATACCGGGTTCCGTCTTCCCGAATATTAAGATGCTTCTCCGATCCTTTGGGTATTTCATCCTTTAAATTTCCCTCTTTTAAAACTCCTTGTTGCGCCTCCTTTATTTGAGTAGTAAGGTTATTATGAATCATTATATTCATAGATTTTACTCGAATGGGTTCTCTGTCCTTCCTGCTCAAGGCGTCGGCTACCACATTTGCCTTTCCCGGGTGGTAACGAATCTCAAACTCGTAATCATTCAACAATTCAATCCACCTACGCTGCCTCATATTCAGTTGTTTCTGATTAAATATGTATTGAAGACTTTTGTGGTCGGTATATATAATACTTTTCACCCCATATAAGTAGTGCCTCCAAGTCTTTAATGCAAAAACAACCGTGCCTAATTCCAAATCATGCATCGTATAATTTTGTTCATGAATCTTCAATTGTCTAGACGCATAAGCAATCACCTTCGTTCGTTGCATTAATACATAACCGAGACCTTGCTTTGATGCGTCACAATAAATCACAAAATCATCATTCCCTTCAGGCAATGACAATATAGGTGCCGTAGTTAGCTTTTTCTTCAATAACTGAAACGCTTTCTCTTGTTCATCCTTCCATTCAAATTTCTTCCCTTTATGCATTAATGCAGTCAAGGGTTTTGCTATTCTGGAAAAGTCTTGGATGAACCTTCTGTAGTAACCAGCTAGTCCAAAAAACTGGCGTATGTGATTCGGAGTTTTCGGGGTTTCCCACTTTTCAACAGTTTCTATCTTTGCCGGATCCACCTTAATACCTTCTTTGTTCACTATGTGACCGAGGAATTGAACTTCTTCCAACCAAAATGCACACTTTGAAAACTTAGCATACAATTCTTCCTTCCTCAATACTTCTAACACCTTTCTCAAATGTTCACCGTGTTCTTGGTCATTCTTTGAGTAAATAAGTATGTCATCAATGAAAACAATGATAAACTTGTCAAGGTATGGTCCACACACTCGGTTCATAAGGTCCATGAACACAGCTGGTGCATTAGTTAAACCAAACGGCATGAGCCTAAACTCGTAATGACCGTAACGTGTTATGAAAGCAGTCTTTGGAATATCATCTTCTTTCACCCGCATTTGATGATACCCGGAACGTAAGTCAATCTTTGAATAAACAGACGAGCCGTGTAGTTGATCAAATAAGTCGTCGATTCTTGGTAGTGGGTAGAGGTTCTTGATGGTAAGTTTTTTCAACTCTCGGTAGTCGATACACAACCTGAATGTACCATCTTTCTTCTTGACAAACAAAACAGGAGCTCCCCACAGTGATGTGCTTGGTCGAATGAAACCACGCTCTAAAAGTTCTTGTAATTGGCTTTGCAGTTCTTTCATCTCGCTGGGTGCGAGTCTGTAAGGAGCACGAGCTATTGGTGCAGCTCCTGGTACAAGATCTATTTGAAATTCAATGGATCGATGTGGGGGTAATCCCGGTAATTCTTTCGGAACTACATCGGAAAATTCTTTTGCGACGGGAACATCATTGATGCTCTTTTCTTCAGTTTGTACTTTCTTGACGTGTGCTAGAACAGCATAGCAGCCTTTTCTTATTAGTTTTTGTGCCTTTAAATTACTAATAAGATGTAGCTTCGTGTTGCCCTTTTCTCCGTACACCATTAAGGGTTTTCCTTTTTCTCGTATAATGCGAATTGCATTTTTGTAACAAACGATCTCTGCTTTCACTTCTTTCAACCAGTCCATACCGATTATCACATCAAAACTCCCTAACTCTACTGGTATCAAGTCAATCTTAAATGTTTCGCTAACCGATTTAATTTCTCGATTTCGACATATATTATCTGCTGAAATTAATTTACCATTTGCTAATTCGAGTAAAAATTTACTATCCAAAGGCGTCAATGGACAACTTAATTTAGCACAAAAATCTCTACTCATATAGCTTCTATCTGCACCCGAATCAAATAAAACGTAAGCAGATTTATTGTCAATAAGAAACGTACCCGTAACAAGCTCCGGGTCTTCCTTTGCCTCCGTCGCATTAATATTGAAAACTCTTCCGCGGCCTTGTCCATTCATGTTCTCCTGGTTTGGGAAATTTCTAATAATGTGGCCCAGTTTTCCGCATTTATAACAAACTACATTGGTATAACTTGCTCCACCATTACTTGCTCCACCATTACTCGTTCCGACACCATTTGTTCCTTTCGTTCTGTTAACTCCTGGTCCGTAGACCTCACACTTCGCCGCGCTATGACCATTTCTTTTACACTTGTTACAAAATTTGGTGCAGAACCCTGAGTGATACTTTTCACACCTGTGGCATAGCTGCTTCTGATTGTTGTTGTTGCAGTTGTTATTGTTATTGGAATGATTGTTGTAGTTGTTGTTGTTGTTGTTCTGCCGTTTGTTGTAGTTGCGATTGATGTTGCGATTGTTGGGATAGTTGTTGTTGTTTTGTTGACTCTTATCACCGTTTTCCTCCCACTTTCTTTTGACTAGCTTCACGTTGGCCTCTTCGGCCGCCTATTCTTTAATTCTTCCCTCAATCTGGTTCTCTAGTTTGTGAGCCATTCTACATGCCTTTTGTATAGAGGTCGGCTCGTGTGAACTTATATCTTCTTGGATTCTCTCCGGTAACCCTTTCACAAACGCGTCGATCTTCTCTTCCTCATCTTCGAACGCTCTCGGACACAATAGGCACAATTCTGTGAATCGTCTTTCGTACGAAGTAATATCGAATCCCTATGTTCGTAACCCTCTAAGTTCTGACTTGAGCTGATTGACCTCAGTTCTGGGACGGTACTTCTCGTTCATCAAGTGCTTGAATGCTGACCACGGTAGCGCGTAAGCAGCATCTTGTCCCACTTGCTCTAGATAGGTATTCCACCATGTTAACGCACTACATGTGAAGGTATGAGTAGCGTACTTCACTTTGTCTCCTTCAGCACACTTACTTATGGCAAACACCGATTCAACTTTCTCGGTCCACCGTTTCAATCCGATTGGTCCTTCGGTCTCATCAAATTCTGAAGGTTTGCAGGTAGTGAATTCCTTGTACGAGCATTCTACACGATTTCTTGCGCCTTTAGCTGTATTGCTAGATTCAGAGTTATTGTTGGTATGTAGCGCAGCCTGTACTGCGGCTATGTTTGAAGCAAGAAAGGCACGAAATTCCTCTTTGCTCATATTCAAGGTGTGTCGAGTAGTCGGTGCCATTTCCTTCAAAATAGTCAAATGAAACAATTTAATCATACAGAATATTAAGAGTAGTCAATAGTATCTCGTAGCATAATATGAACTCATTTATAAAAGCTTTTTCTTCATATTAGCGTTTTATAAGTTTAAATTCGGGTACTACCTACCCGTTAAGTTCATACTTAGTAGCTAATATACAATTCAACTACTACAATTCCATATGAAAAACTGATTATAATAATATATCGCATGTAAATATTCTTCAAACTTACAACTTCGCTATATTACATATAACATGAAATATAGTACACTATGATACATGACAGTTTTAAAGATAAATCTAGTTAATACGCAAGTTGTTCAGCAAAGGAAATAAAGACACGTATTTTATAAGTCCAGAAACAAGTCATGCATTTTGGTTTTACTAAGACGACTTCCCATCCTTGGTCTTGTGGAAAATAACCGTTATGACCATTAGCTAGGCAGCATGTTGTAATGTCGTCAAAAGGATGAGGGTTTCGTAATGACCAACAGTCTCGTAATAACCTAAAAACCTCATTTCTTACCCCAATTACCGACTCCGTCACTTGTGGGAATGTTTTGTTTAATAGTTGTAGCCCGATCTTCTTGTTCTCACTTTGGTGAGAAGCGAACATTACTAACCCGTAAGCATAACATGCTTCTTTATGTTGCATATTAGCCGCTTTTTCTAAATCACGAAGTCCTATATTCGGATATATTGAGTCAAAATAATTTCTTAACCCGTTGCGTAAAATAGCGTTTGGGTTCCCTGCAATATATGCGTCAAAGTAAACACATCGTAACTTATGGATTTCCCAATGTGATATCCCCCATCTTTCGAACGAAAGCCTTTTATAAACCAAGGCATTCTTGGAACGTTCTTACAAACTGATCTCGCGTTAAATAGTTGTTCCGAGGAATTCTGACTGACTCTAGACAAGATTTCATCAATCATGTCTCCGGGTAGGTCTCTTAAAATATTGGGTTGTCTATCCATTTTGTATTTTTATACTGAAAAATTTACAAGAGTTAGATTCAAAAAAAAAAATACTTATTAATACAAGCAATTTTTACATATATCATAAAGTATAAGCATACTATATTACATATATTACACCACACGAATACAACTATCTTATTCCGACTCGCTCGTTTCTTCTTCTTCGGTTTTGGTTCGTTTTGCCAAGTTTCTAGGGATATATGATGTTCCCCTAATACGAGCTGTCGTTTTCCACATTGGTTTAGAAAAACCTGGTGGTTTAGAGGTTCCCGAGTTATTGTCACAACTTAAGAAATACGGGTGTTGACGATACATATAATGTTCATCGGGTTTGGAATTAATTTTCTCTATTTTTATGCTCTTTCCCTTATTGTTCTCTTTTGCCTTATTAAATTGTGTTGGGTAATTTCTATAACATCATCGGAATCCTTGTCGGGATCCGATTCATCGGAGAATTGGTAATCCTCCCAATACTTTGCTTCCTTGGCGGAAACACCATTGACCATAATTAACTTTGGTCGGTTGGTTGAGGATTTTCTCCTACTTAACCATTTTATTATTTCCCCCACTGGTTCTATTTCTTCTTCCGGTTCCGATTCTTCTTCCGGTTCCGATTCTTCTTTCGGTTCCTCTTCGGGAACTTGTGAATCAGTTCACGAATCATTCCAATTTACAATTGACTCTTCATTATTATTAGGTGAGTCAATGGGACTTGTTCTAGAGGTAGACATCTATCGCATAATATCAAACACGTTAAGAGATTAATATATCACATAATATTCACATGTTAAAAATATATAGTTTCCAACAAAATTTGTTAAGCAATCATTTTTCAAGTAAACACGGTCGAAGTCCAGACTCACTAATGCATCCTAACAAACTCGATAAGACACACTAATGCAAAAATCTGGTTCTCTAAGACCAATGCTCGGATACCAACTAAAATGTCCCGTTCATATTGATTATAAACGTTACATATTAATTGATTTCGTTGCGAGGTTTTGACCTCTATATGAGACGTTTTTCAAAGACTGCATTCATTTTTAAAAAAACCATAACCTTTATTTTATCAATAAAGGTTTTAAAAAAAATTTACGTAGATTATCAAATAATGATAATCTAAAATATACTATTTACACACGACCGTTACATAATGGTTTACAATAGAAATATATTACATCGACATATGTTTTTTGAATGCAGTTTTTACACAATATCATAGGAACATGGACTTCAAATCTTGTCCTTATTTTAGTATGCAATAGCGAAAGCTCTTAATATTCACCTGAGAATAAAAATGCTTTAAACGTCAACAAAAATATTGGTGAGTTATAGGTTTAACCTATATATATCAAATTTTAACAATAGACCACAAGATTTCATATTTCAATACACATCCCATACATAGAGATAAAAATCATTCATATGGTGAACACCTGGTAATCGACATTAACAAGATGCATATATAAGAATATCCCCATCATTCCGGGACACCCTTCGGATATGATATAAAATTTCGAAGTACTAAAGCATACCGTACTTTGGATAGGGTTTGTTAGTCCCAATAGATCTATCTTTAGGATTCGCGTCAATTAGGGTGTCTGTTCCCTAATTCTTAGATTACCAGACTTAATAAAAAGGGGCATATTCGATTTCGATAATTCAATCATAGAATGTAGTTTCACGTACTTGTGTCTATTTTGTAAATCATTTATAAAACCTGCATGTATTCTCATCCCAAAAATATTAGATTTTAAAAGTTGGACTATAACTCACTTTCACGGATATTTCCTTCCTCGGAAATAAGACTTGGCCACGGATCGATTCACGAACCTATAACAAATATGTACATATATATCAAAGTATGTTCAAAATATATTTACAACACTTTTAATACATTTTGATGTTTTAAGTTTATTAAGTTAGTTGTCCTCGTTAGTAACCTACAACAAGTTGTCCACAGTTAGATGTATAGAAATAAATCGATATATATTATCTTGAATCAATCCATGACCCAGTGTATACATGTCTCAGGCTAGATCACAACTCAAAGTATATATATTTTTGGAATCAACCTCAACCCTGTATAGCTAACTCCAACATTACTGCATATAGAGTGTCTATGGTTGTTCCAAATAATATATATACATGTATCGATATGATATGTCAAAACATTTGCATACGTGTCTATGGTATTCCAAGATTACATAATATATTAAAATACATGTATAATACAATATAAGTTAGCTAGGATATGAATTGTATAGAATTGTTAATATTTCCCGTAGCTACAAAAATCAAAAAATATTCAATCTTGTTTTACCCATAACTTCTTCATTTTAAATCCGTTTTGAGTGAACTCTATTTTATGAATCTAAATAGAAAAAGTATAGGTTTATAGTCGGAAATATAAGTTACAAGTCGTTTTTGTAAGAGGTAGTTGTAGTGACCCGAACTTTTCCATGTTTATATATATTAATTGAGATTGATATTTACATGATTAAATGTTTCCAACATGTTAAGCAATCAAACTTGTTAAGACTTGATTAATTGAAATATGTTTCATATAGACAATTGACCACCCAAGTTGACCGGTGATTCACGAACGTTAAAACTTGTAAAAACTATATGATGACATATATATGGATATATATATAGTTAACATGATACTATGATAAGTAAGCATATCATTAAGTATATTAACAATGAACTACATATGTAAAAACAAGACTACTAACTTAATGATTTTTAAACGAGACATATATGTAACGATTATCGTTGTAAAGACATTTAATGTATATATATCATATTAAGAGATATTCATACATGATAATATCATGATAATATAATAATTTAAAATCTCATTTGATATTATAAACATTGGGTTAACAACATTTAACAAGATCGTTAACCTAAAGGTTTCAAAACAACACTTACATGTAACGACTAACGATGACTTAACGACTCAGTTAAAATGTATATACATGTAGTGTTTCAATATGTATTTATACACTTTTGAAAGACTTCAATACACTTATCAAAATACTTCTACTTAACAAAAATGCTTACAATTACATCCTCGTTCAGTTTCATCAACAATTCTACTCGTATGCACCCGTATTCGTACTCGTACAATACACAGCTTTTAGATGTATGTACTATTGGTATATACACTCCAATGATCAGCTCTTAGCAGCCCATGTGAGTCACCTAACACATGTGGGAACCATCATTTGGCAACTAGCATGAAATATCTCATAAAATTACAAAAATATGAGTAATCATTCATGACTTATTTACATGAAAACAAAATTACATATCCTTTATATCTAATCCATACACCAACGACCAAAAACACCTACAAACACTTTCATTCTTCAATTTTCTTCATCTAATTGATCTCTCTCAAGTTCTATCTTCAAGTTCTAAGTGTTCTTCATAAATTCCAAAAGTTCTAGTTTCATAAAATCAAGAATACTTTCAAGTTTGCTAGCTCACTTCCAATCTTGTAAGGTGATCATCCAACCTCAAGAAATCTTTGTTTCTTACAGTAGGTTATCATTCTAATACAAGGTAATAATCATATTCAAACTTTGGTTCAATTTCTATAACTATAACAATCTTATTTCAAGTGATGATCTTACTTGAACTTGTTTTCGTGTCATGATTCTGCTTCAAGAACTTCGAGCCATCCAAGGATCCATTGAAGCTAGATCCATTTTTCTCTTTTCCAGTAGGTTTATCCAAGGAACTTAAGGTAGTAATGATGTTCATAACATCATTCAATTCATACATATAAAGCTATCTTATTCGAAGGTTTAAACTTGTAATCACTAGAACATAGTTTAGTTAATTCTAAACTTGTTCGCAAACAAAAATTAATCCTTCTAACTTGACTTTTAAAATCAACTAAACACATGTTCTATATCTATATGATATGCTAACTTAATGATTTAAAACCTGGAAACACGAAAAACACCGTAAAACCGGATTTACGCCGTCGTAGTAACACCGCGGGCTGTTTTGGGTTAGTTAATTAAAAACTATGATAAACTTTGATTTAAAAGTTGTTATTCTGAGAAAATGATTTTTATTATGAACATGAAACTATATCCAAAAATTATGGTTAAACTCAAAGTGGAAGTATGTTTTCTAAAATGGTCATCTAGACGTCGTTCTTTCGACTGAAATGACTACCTTTACAAAAACGACTTGTAACTTATTTTTCCGACTATAAACCTATACTTTTTCTGTTTAGATTCATAAAATAGAGTTCAATATGAAATCATAGCAATTTGATTCACTCAAAACGGATTTAAAATGAAGAAGTTATGGGTAAAACAAGATTGGATAATTTTTCTCATTTTAGCTACGTGAAAATTGGTAACAAATCTATTCCAACCATAACTTAATCAACTTGTATTGTATATTATGTAATCTTGAGATACCATAGACACGTATACAATGTTTCGACCTATCATGTCGACACATCTATATATATTTCGGAACAACCATAGACACTCTATATGTGAATGTTGGAGTTAGCTATACAGGGTTGAGGTTGATTCCAAAATATATATAGTTTGAGTTGTGATCAATACTGAGATACGTATACACTGGGTCGTGGATTGATTCAAGATAATATTTATCGATTTATTTCTGTACATCTAACTGTGGACAACTAGTTGTAGGTTGCTAACGAGGACAGCTGACTTAATAAACTTAAAACATCAAAATATATTAAAAGTGTTGTAAATATATTTTGAACATACTTTGATATATATGTATATATTGTTATAGGTTCGTGAATCAACCAGTGGCCAAGTCTTACTTCCCGACGAAGTAAAAATCTGTGAAAGTGAGTTATAGTCCCACTTTTAAAATCTAATATTTTTGGGATGAGAATACATGCAGGTTTTATAAATGATTTACAAAATAGACACAAGTACGTGAAACTACATTCTATGGTTGAATTATCGAAATCGAATATGCCCTTTTTATTAAGTCTGGTAATCTAAGAATTAGGGAACAGACACCCTAATTGACGCGAATCCTAAAGATAGATCTATCGGGCCCAACAAGCCCCATCCAAAGTACCGGATGCTTTAGTACTTCGAAATTTATATCATATCCGAAGGGTGTCCCGGAATGATGGGGATATTCTTATATATGCATCTTGTTAATGTCGGTTACCAGGTGTTCACCATATGAATGATTTTTATCTCTATGTATGGGATGTGTATTGAAATATGAAATCTTGTGGTCTATTATTATGATTTGATATATATAGGTTAAACCTATAACTCACCAACATTTTTGTTGACGTTTTAAGCATGTTTATTCTCAGGTGATTATTAAGAGCTTCCGCTATCGCATACTTAAATAAGGACGAGATTTGGTGTCATAACCCGTCCTTAACCATAAGAACGCGTTAGATAACGTATGATTTCATTGCGAGGTATTGACCTCTATATGAGACATTTTTGAAAGAAAACTGCATATATTATACATTACAAACCATAACCATTATTTTTGTTACAAGCTTAAGACAATAAAAAGAAGATTAACGTTTAGCGATAATCTTCGACTTACAAACTTTACAAATGATGACAACAACACGGTTTCTAGCATATTTTACAATACAACATCTCGGATATGCAGTTTTATTTTTGACACAAACATGCGTACGCAAGATCCTGGTTAGATCCAACATGATGCAGCGGAAACTTTAGAAATCACCTGAGAATAGACATGTTTTAAAAGGTCAACATAAAGTTGGTGAGATATAGGTTTAATGCCGGCAGCAATATATATATAGACCACAAGATTTCGTATATAAACAGTTTAATAAAAGTATTCTAAGTGGTTGAGCACTTGGTAACCATACTTAACATTTTCACGTCGCATATTCCCTTTAATATGAAATCTTACTACACCGTACCAAGTGTAGTCACAAAACGAAGTACTGTGCAACCGTTGAATACTGGTCGTCCAGTCCGGTTGGGGTTGTCAGGCCCGATAGATCTATCAACAGGATTCGCGTTTACAATACCGCTGTAAATATTAGTTACCAAGCTACAGGGAAGTATGCCAGTGGTACAACTCAACGTAGAACATATTTTTCAGTTACTTGTGTCCATATCGTAAAACATAAAATACATGTATTCTCATCCCGAAATATTTAGAGTTTAAAAGTGGGACTATATACTCACTCTTGTCTTGATGATATAAATAATTTGACTCGGTCTTCCGGTTGATATCACGAACCTATCCATATATAATATATCAATATGTTTTCATTTTTAAACAAACGTTATAAATATATACTTGTTATACTTTTAATACTTTGAATAATTCCTTAGTCCGTAGTTAGCAGTCCGATGTTAGTAATTCAATTTTAATGGTTCATTTTTAGATGTTTAATATACCCGCAATGAAATAAATAAAACCCCCAACGAAATAAATAAAATCCCATCGTATATGTATTGGTCGAGATTAATCTTGACCCATGGTACCGGTGTTGTCAAATGACGTGTTGCGTACAATCATGGGATCTTATGATTAATCTTCTCGTGTTGCTTACGGGTGATCCTGAACCATATGAAATTGAATTATAAGTACATATATATAAAATATCATGTTATCTTAGAAATATGTGATTTATATCATTTTTTTCCAATTGATCCCGTAGTTGAAATGATCTAGGATAACCAATTTTGTTTCGGTCATAGTTTCTTCGTTACAAGTCCGTTTTCGTTGATTCAAATTGCCATCTTCTTGGATCGAGTTCTTCTTTAAGACTATGAACTGTAAATACCTTAGTTTGTATTCAAAATCACACGGCATAGGTCAAACTTTAGTGAAACTTATGAAGTTAAACATTTTTGTTACAACAAAATCATTTAATGACCATTTTTCCAAAAATACTTATACTTTGAAAAACCAAGTTTTACCTTGTTAAATTAACATATAAATAAGTTATGTTACATGTCTTGAAGTATTTTAAAAGTTAAGTTAGAAGGATCTATTTAGTTTGCAAACAAGTTTGAAAACATTCAAACTATGTTCTTGTTGTTAAACTTTTGTACCACAAAATAAGATAGCTATATATATATGAATCGAATAAGGTTATGAACATAAATTCTACCTCAAGTTCCTTGGATGAAGTTGCTGTAAGAGAGAAGTAAGAAGCTAGAATCAAAAGGGTGATAGAAGTGGATGAAAGATTGAAAGTAAGTTGGTGTTCTTGGAAGGTTTTCTTGAAGTGTTGTTGTAAGAGTTTTCTTATGGTGTTTTAGTATGGTTTTTATGGCTAAATCTTCTTGGTTATTTGCTGGATTGTTATGGAGTTTAGAGAGTAAGAAAGAGTGTGTGTTTTTGATAAGAAAATGGTAGTAAAAATGAATCAAAATGCTCTTGTATATATACTACAAAAAAAGGTGTTCCATGATGTATATGGACAAAAATTTCAAGTGATCATTTTATGTATCTAGTCCTAATTGCTTCCAAGTTCAATTACCTAGCCCTCATGGCATGAATAATGGCTGGTTAGGTGGTGATTTTGATGTGTATTTACTATTAGTAAATACGTATAGGAGCTTGGTATGATACGAGTACAAATACTCTAGGTATACGTATAGAAATTTTGTGAAAAATGGAATGAGGATTCAAATATAGCTATCTTTTGTGAATACACTTATATGGTTTTATGTATTTAAGTCTTTAAAAGTGATTAAATACATTACTTATACGATATATGTATAAACATTATATGTCTTAAGTATTCATGTCAAATAACATTACGTATAGTTATTGTTTTGAAAACTTAAGTTAGTAGTTTCAAAATATACTTATAACTTGTTGTTATTAATACAAAATGAGATATTAAAACATTTATTAATCATGTTAAATATGTATGTATACATATATATACACAAACGTATAATTATCATATATTGTATAGTTCGTGATATCATCGGTCAAACTAGACGGTCAAACGTTGTATAAAACTCTTTTTGGAAATATAAGTCTCAACAATTTGGATTGCTTATCATGTTGGCAAGGTTTAATTTATGTAAATATTAATTTTATAAGTATAGAATGATCGAAAAAGTGCGGTCGTTACATTACCTCCCCGTTAAATAAATTTCGTCCCGAAATTTTAGAATTGTACCTATTTTGCGTCATCGATAAACAAGTGTGGATACTTTCGTTTCATCTGATCCTCTCGTTCCCAAGTAAACTCGGGACCTCTTCTAGCATTCCAACGAACCTTAACAATCGGTATATTGCTCTGTTTGAGCTGTTTAACTTCACGGTCCATGATTTCAATTGGTTCTTCGACGAATTGTAGTTTCTTGTCGACATGGATTTCTTCAAGAGGAATGGTGAGGTCTTCCTTTGCAAGACACTTCTTAAGGTTTGAGACGTGAAAGGTATTATGTACTCCGGCGAGTTGTTGCGGTAACTCGAGTCGATAAGCTACCGGTCCAATGCGTTCGATGATCTTGAACGGGCCTACGTACCTTGGGTTTAGTTTACCCCTTTTGCCGAAACGTATCACACCTTTCCAAGGTGACACCTTTAGCATAACCATGTCCCCGACCTGAAACTCTAATGGTTTCCTTCGGACATCGGCGTAGCTCTTTTGGCGACTACGGGCTGTTTTCAATCTCTCCTTGATTTGTACTATCTTCTCGGTCGTTTCGTGTATGATCTCGGGACCAGTTAAATGTCGATCTCCTACTTCATTCCAACAGATAGGAGATCTACACTTCCTTCCGTACAATGCTTCGAATGGCGCAGCTCCAATGCTCGCATGATAACTATTATTATACGAGAATTCTGCTAACGGTAGATATTTATCCCATCCGTTTCCAAAATCGATCACACATGCCCTGAGCATGTCTTCGAGAGTCTGAATCGTTCTCTCACTCTGTCCATCGGTTTGTGGATGATATGCGGTACTCATATCCAACCGAGTTCCTAGTGCCTCCTGTAGTGATTGCCAGAATTTTGAGGTAAATCTACTATCACGATCGGATATAATGGAAATAGGTATTCCATGCCTTGAAACTATTTCCTTTATATATAATCGTAATAATTTCTCCATTCTATCTGTTTCCTTTATAGGCAAGAAATGTGCAGACTTGGTAAGACGATCAACAATTACCCAAATGGTGTCGTATCCCCAAGCAGTCTTTGGTAACTTCGTGATGAAATCCATGGTAATACCATCCCATTTCCATTCTGGGATTTCTGGTTGTTGAAGTAACCCTGACGGCTTCTGGTGTTCTGCTTTGACCTTAGAACAAGTTAAACACTCCCCAACATATGTTGCAACATCGGTCTTTAAATTAGGCCACCAATAACGTGTCTTAAGATCTTGATACATCTTTCCAACTCCAGGATGTATCGAGTATCTTGTCTTATGTGCCTCGTTCAATATCAACTTCCTTAATCCACCCAACTTCGGTACCCAAATACGATTTGCAAAATATCGAATTCCATCTTCCCGCATAACGAGTTGCTTCTCATACTTCTTCATTATTTCATTTCCTTTATTTTCTTTAGTAAGTGCTTCTCGTTGAACTTCTTTGATTTGTGAGTTGAGATTCATACGAATTTTTATGTTCATTGCTCGAACTCGAATCGGTTCTCGTTCCTTTCTGCTTAAAGCATCAGCCACCACGTTCGCCTTTCCGGGATGATAACGAATTTCACAATCATAGTCGTTTATTAACTCAACCCACCTACGTTGCCTCATGTTCAATTGTTTCTGATCAAAAATATGTTGAAGGCTTTTATGATCAGTAAACACAGTGAATTTAACCCCATACAAGTAGTGTCTCCACATCTTCAATGCAAACACGACTGCTCCCAATTCTAGATCATGCGTCGTATAATTTCGCTCGTGAATCTTCAATTGTCGGGATGCAAATGCAATTACTTTCTTTCGTTGCATAAGAACACAACCAAAACCTTGTCGCGAAGCGTCACAATATATTTCAAAATCATCGTTCCCTTCTGGTAACGATAAAATAGGCGCCGTAGTTAACTTCTTCTTCAGTATTTGAAATGCGTTCTCCTGCTCCGAGGTCCATTCATATTTCTTCCCTTTTTGCGTTAATGCTGTCAACGGCTTAGCTATTCGGGAAAAATCTTGAATAAACCTTCTATAATAACCGGCTAAACCCAAAAATTGACGTATCTGCGTTGGTGTCTTAGGAGTCTCCCATTTTTCAATAGCTTCAGTTTTTGCTGGATCAACCTGAATTCCTTCGCTATTAACAACGTGACCAAGAAATTGCACTTCTTCCAACCAGAAAGCACACTTAGAAAATTTAGCATAAAGTTGTTCTTTTCTCAACAACTCCAGTATCAACCTTAAATGCTCTTCATGCTCTTGCTCACTCTTGGAATAGATAAGAATATCATCAATGAAAACGATAACAAACTTATCTAAATACGGACTACAAACTCGATTCATGAGGTCCATGAATACAGCTGGCGCATTCGTCAATCCAAACGGCATAACCAAAAATTCGTAATGACCATAACGTGTCCGAAAAGCAGTTTTCGGAATGTCCTCTTCTTTGACGCGTAGTTGATGATAGCCCGATCTTAAGTCGATTTTCGAATACACACATGATCCTTGCAATTGATCAAATAAGTCATCAATTCTCGGTAGTGGATACCGATTCTTGATAGTTAACTTATTTAATTCACGATAATCTATACACATCCTGAAAGATCCATCTTTCTTCTTAACAAACAAAATTGGAGCTCCCCACGGTGAAGTACTCGGTCGTATGAATCCACGGTCCAGTAATTCTTTTAACTGACTTTGAAGTTCTTTTAACTCGGACGGTGCAAGTCTATATGGAGCACGAGCCACTGGTGCAGCTCCTGGTACTAAATCTATTTGAAATTCTACCGATCTAAATGGAGGTAATCCCGGCAATTCTTCCGGAAAAACTTCAGGAAAATCTCTTGCCACAGGCACGTCGTTGATGCACTTTTCTTTCTTTTCGACTTTATTAACATGTGCTAAAATAGCGTAACATCCCTTTTCTAAACACTTCTTGGCTTTCAAACAGCTAATGAGTTTTAGCTTTGAATTACCCTTCTCTCCATAAATCATCACCGGTATTTTATCCTTACCAGGAATACGAATTGCCTTCTTAGCACAAACAACTTCCGCTCCTATTTTGGACATCCAGTCCATGCCAACTATTACATCAAAACCTCCTAATTCTACGGGTATTAAGTCGATTTTAAACGTTTCTCCGGCTAGATTTATTTCACAACCACGACAAATTTTATCGGCTTTAATTAGTTTACCATTAGCTAACTCAATCAAGTACTTAGCATCCAGAGGTAATGATGAACAATTCAATTTAGTGTAAAAATTTCTACACACATAACTTCTATCGGCGCCAGTATCAAATAAAATAGATGCTGATAAGTTATTAATGGTAAACGTACCCGTAACAAGCTCCGGGTCTTCTCGTGCCTCTCTAGCATTAATAACAAACGCTCTTCCACGTACAGGTCCGTCATTCTGATTCGGGCACTGGCTCTTATAGTGACCTTGTTTTCCACACCCAAAACAAGTAATGTTAGCCAAAGCAGTTCTATTTGCGTTGGTGGCAGGAGTCTTGTTACCATTTGTAACGAGAGCCTTACAATCTTCAGCAAGATGTCCCTGTCGATTGCATTTGGTGCACAACACACTACAGTAACCAAAATGATGTTTGTGACAACGGTTGCATAAAGGACTTTGTCCTTTGTAACCAAAGCCTGAACCGCTACCCACACCTTTCGTGGTTTCTTGTTTCTTATAAGGTTGTTGTTGGTTACCTCGATCATAACCTCCATTCCACTTTTTCTTGTTCCCCAATACCTTCACCTCAGTATTGAATGCTTTCTTGTCCAAAATGACCTGATCCATTAGCTCGTTTGCCATGGTTATAGCTTCATGAATTGTCTTAGGTTTCGATGCTGTAACGTTTGCCTTGACCTTTTTGGGCAAACCACCTTTGTACATTTCAATCTTCCGTGCTTCGGTTGGAACCAATTCAGGACATAGTAAAACTAATTCCATGAATCGCTGGTTGTAGTTGGTGATTTCAGTACCAACCACCTTCAAACTTCGTAACTCATCTTCTAACTTAATAACCTCATTCCTTGGACAATACTCGATGATTATCATTGCTTTGAATTCTTCCCATGGAGTATCATAAGCTACATCTCCTCCTACCGCCTTCACATAATTCTTCCACCATGTGAGTGCACTATCTTGTAAAGTGCACGATGCATACTTGGTCATGTCTTTTTCATCACAACCGCTGATTTTGAACACCGTCTCCATCTTTTCTATCCATCGGGTTAAACCGATAGGTCCTTCCGTTCCACTGAATGATGAAGGTTTGCAAGCTTGAAACGTCTTGTAGGAGCATCCTACACGAGGATTTGGATTAACTGCAGTAGCTCTTGCAGCTTCGACCCATAGCATTCTATCGTTGACTCGCTGGTTGATGAAGTTCTCGACTTCTTGTTCCGTCATTCGGTTCAATCGCGCCATTTCCTAATGAAAGAAAATAATTATTCACATGGATTATTATAGATGTAGTGTATATTTATAGTACATTTATAGCTTGTTAATAATATGAACCAGGTATTATTATAAAAGCCTTTTCTTCTTATTAGCGTTTTATAATTATATCTTGGGTAGTACCTACCCGTTAATGTTCATACTTAATAGCTTAGTACAGAATCAATTACTACAATCTAAATAATACTTAACCATGGAAAATTATTGCATTTCATACTTCGCTATTTTACATATGCTTATCTTACATCAAACTTTAAGCAAACCACACTAATAATATTATACAAAACATTATATGATTCCATGGCTTAATACGGCAGTGCATCGTTCGGTCTATTTTCTAGGGCGTTTAGTTCCAATAAATGGCCTAACGCTTATCCTAGCTGTCTGCCTACGTTTTGGCTGAGGAGCCGAAGAACTAGATGCGGGGATAGCGCTAATAGGAATAGCGGGAATAGGGGTGGTAGTGTTGAGTGGAATTGGTGCTACGTCATTCTTACTAAGTTCGGGATTTGAATTTTCTAATTCATTCGCTTTTCGTTTCTTTCCTTGATCGAATTTTTCTTTCGTAATTTCTAGTATTTCTTCCTCGGGTTCACTTTCTTCTTCGGGTTCACTTTCCTCTTCGGGTTCACTTTCCTCCTCGGGTTCACTTTCCGATATTTCTATAGTTGGTTCATCCGGAAATTGTGAGTCTTCCCCAAAAATACCACTTTCGTCATCGGATATGTTAATGACTGAAACACAATCTGAAGGTTCTGATTCGGAGTCGCTGAATGTGATAATAAGTTTCGAGCCCGACATCTATCACACAACAACTAACCCATTAGTACTACATAATATTTACATATAAATTTTAACCAACATTGATAAGCAATGTTTTTTTTTTTTAAAATCAAACCCGGTCAAAGTCCAGACTTTACTAATGTATCCTAACGACTTCTCGATTAGACACACTAATGCAAACCTGGTTCGCTAAGACCAACGCTCTGATACCACATGTCATAACCCGTCCTTAACCATAAGAACGCGTTAGATAACGTATGATTTCATTGCGAGGTATTGACCTCTATATGAGACATTTTTGAAAGAAAACTGCATATATTATACATTACAAACCATAACCATTATTTTTGTTACAAGCTTAAGACAATAAAAAGAAGATTAACGTTTAGCGATAATCTTCGACTTACAAACTTTACAAATGATGACAACAACACGGTTTCTAGCATATTTTACAATACAACATCTCGGATATGCAGTTTTATTTTTGACACAAACATGCGTACGCAAGATCCTGGTTAGATCCAACATGATGCAGCGGAAACTTTAGAAATCACCTGAGAATAGACATGTTTTAAAAGGTCAACATAAAGTTGGTGAGATATAGGTTTAATGCCGGCAGCAATATATATATAGACCACAAGATTTCGTATATAAACAGTTTAATAAAAGTATTCTAAGTGGTTGAGCACTTGGTAACCATACTTAACATTTTCACGTCGCATATTCCCTTTAATATGAAATCTTACTACACCGTACCAAGTGTAGTCACAAAACGAAGTACTGTGCAACCGTTGAATACTGGTCGTCCAGTCCGGTTGGGGTTGTCAGGCCCGATAGATCTATCAACAGGATTCGCGTTTACAATACCGCTGTAAATATTAGTTACCAAGCTACAGGGAAGTATGCCAGTGGTACAACTCAACGTAGAACATATTTTTCAGTTACTTGTGTCCATATCGTAAAACATAAAATACATGTATTCTCATCCCGAAATATTTAGAGTTTAAAAGTGGGACTATATACTCACTCTTGTCTTGATGATATAAATAATTTGACTCGGTCTTCCGGTTGATATCACGAACCTATCCATATATAATATATCAATATGTTTTCATTTTTAAACAAACGTTATAAATATATACTTGTTATACTTTTAATACTTTGAATAATTCCTTAGTCCGTAGTTAGCAGTCCGATGTTAGTAATTCAATTTTAATGGTTCATTTTTAGATGTTTAATATACCCGCAATGAAATAAATAAAACCCCCAACGAAATAAATAAAATCCCATCGTATATGTATTGGTCGAGATTAATCTTGACCCATGGTACCGGTGTTGTCAAATGACGTGTTGCGTACAATCATGGGATCTTATGATTAATCTTCTCGTGTTGCTTACGGGTGATCCTGAACCATATGAAATTGAATTATAAGTACATATATATAAAATATCATGTTATCTTAGAAATATGTGATTTATATCATTTTTTTCCAATTGATCCCGTAGTTGAAATGATCTAGGATAACCAATTTTGTTTCGGTCATAGTTTCTTCGTTACAAGTCCGTTTTCGTTGATTCAAATTGCCATCTTCTTGGATCGAGTTCTTCTTTAAGACTATGAACTGTAAATACCTTAGTTTGTATTCAAAATCACACGGCATAGGTCAAACTTTAGTGAAACTTATGAAGTTAAACATTTTTGTTACAACAAAATCATTTAATGACCATTTTTCCAAAAATACTTATACTTTGAAAAACCAAGTTTTACCTTGTTAAATTAACATATAAATAAGTTATGTTACATGTCTTGAAGTATTTTAAAAGTTAAGTTAGAAGGATCTATTTAGTTTGCAAACAAGTTTGAAAACATTCAAACTATGTTCTTGTTGTTAAACTTTTGTACCACAAAATAAGATAGCTATATATATATGAATCGAATAAGGTTATGAACATAAATTCTACCTCAAGTTCCTTGGATGAAGTTGCTGTAAGAGAGAAGTAAGAAGCTAGAATCAAAAGGGTGATAGAAGTGGATGAAAGATTGAAAGTAAGTTGGTGTTCTTGGAAGGTTTTCTTGAAGTGTTGTTGTAAGAGTTTTCTTATGGTGTTTTAGTATGGTTTTTATGGCTAAATCTTCTTGGTTATTTGCTGGATTGTTATGGAGTTTAGAGAGTAAGAAAGAGTGTGTGTTTTTGATAAGAAAATGGTAGTAAAAATGAATCAAAATGCTCTTGTATATATACTACAAAAAAAGGTGTTCCATGATGTATATGGACAAAAATTTCAAGTGATCATTTTATGTATCTAGTCCTAATTGCTTCCAAGTTCAATTACCTAGCCCTCATGGCATGAATAATGGCTGGTTAGGTGGTGATTTTGATGTGTATTTACTATTAGTAAATACGTATAGGAGCTTGGTATGATACGAGTACAAATACTCTAGGTATACGTATAGAAATTTTGTGAAAAATGGAATGAGGATTCAAATATAGCTATCTTTTGTGAATACACTTATATGGTTTTATGTATTTAAGTCTTTAAAAGTGATTAAATACATTACTTATACGATATATGTATAAACATTATATGTCTTAAGTATTCATGTCAAATAACATTACGTATAGTTATTGTTTTGAAAACTTAAGTTAGTAGTTTCAAAATATACTTATAACTTGTTGTTATTAATACAAAATGAGATATTAAAACATTTATTAATCATGTTAAATATGTATGTATACATATATATACACAAACGTATAATTATCATATATTGTATAGTTCGTGATATCATCGGTCAAACTAGACGGTCAAACGTTGTATAAAACTCTTTTTGGAAATATAAGTCTCAACAATTTGGATTGCTTATCATGTTGGCAAGGTTTAATTTATGTAAATATTAATTTTATAAGTATAGAATGATCGAAAAAGTGCGGTCGTTACATTTGGAGTCCATGCTTGTATGATATTGTGTAAAAACTGCATTCAAGAAACTGATTTCGATGTAACATAATTGTATTGTAAACCATTATGTAATGGTCGTGTGTAAACAGGATATTTTAGATTATCATTATTTGATAATCTACGTAAAGCTTTTTAAACCTTTATTTATGAAATAAAGGTTATGGTTTGTTTTAAAAATGAATGCAGTCTTTGAAAAACGTCTCATATAGAGGTCAAAACCTCGCAACGAAATCAATTAATATGGAACGTTTTTAATCAATAAGAACGGGACATTTCAGTTGGTATCCGAGCGTTGGTCTTAGAGAACCAGAAAATTTGCGTTAGTGTGTCTTATCGAGTTTGTTAGGATGCATTAGTGAGTCTGGACTTCGACCGTGTTTTCTTTAAAAATGATTGCTTAACATTTTTGTTGGAAACTATATATTTTTAACATATGAATATTATGTGATATATTAATCTCTTAACGTGTTTGATATTATGTGATAGATGTCTACCTCTAGAACAAGTCCCATTGACTCACCTAATAATAATGAAGAGTCAAATGTAAATTGGAATGATTTGTGGACTGATTCACAAGTTCCCGAAGAGGAACCGGAAGAAGAGTCGGAACCGGAAGAAGAATCGGAACCGGAAGAAGAATCGGAACCGGATGAAGAAATAGAACCGGTGGGGGAAATAATAAAACGGTTAAGTAAAAGAAAATCCTCAACCAACCGACCAAAGTTAATTATGGTCAATGGTGTTTCCGCCAAGGAAGCAAAATATTGGGAGGATTACCAATTCTCCGATGAATCGGATTCCGACGAGAATTCCGATGATGTTATAGAAATTACCCCAACTGAATTTAAAAAGGCAAAAGAAAATAATAAGGGAAAGGGCATAAAAATAGAGAAATCTAATTCCAACCCCGATGAACTTTATATGTATCGTCAACCCCCGAAGTC
Organism: Rutidosis leptorrhynchoides; assembly: GCF_046630445.1. Classification (NCBI taxonomy): domain Eukaryota; kingdom Viridiplantae; phylum Streptophyta; class Magnoliopsida; order Asterales; family Asteraceae; genus Rutidosis; species Rutidosis leptorrhynchoides. The sequence continues at coordinate 174,416,651 of NC_092342.1, read as the reverse complement.
CTTAAGTTGTAACAATGACCCGGGAACCTCTAAACCACCAGGTTTTTCTAAACCAATGTGGACAACGACGGCTCGTATTAGGGGAACATCATATATCCCTAGAAACTTGGCAAAACGAACCAAAACCGAAGAAGAAGAAACGATCGAGTCGGAATAAGATAGTTGTATTCGTGTGGTGTAATATATGTAATATAGTGTTCTTATGCTTTATGATATATGTAAAAATTGCTTGTATTAATAAGTATTTTTTTATGAAACTAACTCTTGTCTATTTTACAGTTTAAAAACACAAAATGGATAGACAACCCAATATTTTAAGAGACCTACCTGGAGACATGATTGATGAAATCTTGTCTAGAGTCGGCCAGAATTCTTCGGCACAACTATTTAAGGCGAGATCAGTTTGTAAGACATTCGAAGAACGTTCCAAGAATGTCTTGGTTTATAAGAGACTTTCGTTTGAAAGATGGGGGATATCACATTGGGAAACCCATAAGTTACGATGTGTTTACTTTGACGCATATATTGCGGGGAACCCAAATGCTATTTTACGCAACGGGTTAAGAAATTATTTTGACTCAATATATCCGAATATTGGACTTCGTGATTTAGAAAAAGCGGCTAACATGCAACATAAAGAAGCATGTTATGCTTACGGATTAGTAATGTTTGCTTCTCACCAAAGTGAGAACAAGAACATCGGGCTACAACTATTAAACAAAACATTTCCACAAGTGACGGAGTCGGTAATTGGGGTAAGAAATGAGGTTTTTAGATTATTACGGGACTGTTGGACATTACGTAACCCTCGTCCCTTTGATGACGTTACAACACGCTGTCTTATCAACGGCCATAACGGTTATGTTGCACAAGACCAAGGATGGGAAGTAGTCCTAGTAAAACCAGAATGCATGACTTGTTTCTGGACGTATGAATTACGTGTCTTTATTGCCTTTGCCGAACGACTTGTGTACTAGCTAGAATTGTCTTCACAACTATCTTGTATCAAAGTTATTGTGTGCTATATTTCATGCTTTATGTAAAATAAGCGGTATTGTAAGTTTGTAAAATATTGTATAAAAGTTTGAACGCGAAATATTATTATAATCAGTTTTTCATATAGAATTGTAGTAGTTGAATTGTATATTAGCTACTAAGTATGAACTTAACGGGTAGGTACTACCCGAATTTAAACTTATAAAACGCTAATATGAAGAAAAAGCTTTTATAAATGAGTTCATATTATGCTACGAAATACTATTAACTACTCTTAATATTCTGTATGATTAACTTGTTCCATTTAACTATTTTGAAGGAAATGGCACCGACTACTCGACACACCGTGAATATGAATGAAGAGGAATTCCGTACTTTTCTAGCTTCAAACATAGCCGCAGTACAGGCTGCGCTACATACCAACAATAACCTTGGATCTAGCAGTACAGGAAATCGTGTAGGATGCACCTACAAAGAATTCACTGCCTGCAAACCTTTGGAATTTGATGGAACCGAAGGACCGATCGGATTGAAACGGTGGACCGAGAAGGTTGAATCGGTGTTTGCCATAAGTAAGTGTACTGAAGAGGACAAAGTGAAGTACGCTACGCATACTTTCACAGGTTCTGCATTAACATGGTGGAATACTTATCTAGAGCAAGTGGGACAAGATGATGCGTACGCACTACCGTGGTCAGCATTCAAGCACTTGATGAACGAGAAGTACCGTCCCAGAACCGAGGTCAATAAGCTCAAGACAGAACTTAGAGGGTTACGAACCCAAGGATTTGATATTACCACGTACGAAAGACGATTCACAGAATTGTGCCTATTGTGTCCGGGAGCATTCGAAGATGAGGAAGAGAAGATCGACGCGTTTGTGAAAGGATTACCGGAAAGAATCCAAGAAGATATAAGTTCACACGAGCCCGCCTCCATACAACAGGCATGTAGAATGGCTCACAAACTCGTGAACCAAATTGAAGAAAGAATTAAAGAACAGACTGCTGAAGAGGCCAATGTGAAGCAAGTCAAAAGAAAGTGGGAGGAAAACGGTGATAAGAATCACCAATACAACAACAACAACAATTACAACAATAATCGCAACAATTATCCCAACAATCGCAACATCAATCGCAACTACAACAAACGGCCCAACAACAACAACAACAGCAACTACAACAATCATCCCAACAACAATAATAATCGCAACAACAACAACAATCAGAAGCAGCTATGCCAAAGGTGTGAAAAGAATCACTCGGGGTTCTGCACCAAATTTTGCAACAAGTGTAAAAGAAATGGTCATAGCGCGGCGAAGTGTGAGGTCTACGGACCAGGGGCTAATAGAACGAAAGGAACAAATGGTGTCGGAACGAGTAATGGCGGAGCAAGTAGTGTCGGAGCAAGTTATGCCAATGTAGTTTGTTATAAATGTGGAAAACCAGGCCACATTATTAGAAATTGCCCGAACCAGGAGAACACGAATGGACAAGGCCGTGGAAGAGTTTTCAATATTAATGCGATAGAGGCACAGGAAGACCCGGAGCTTGTTACGGGTACGTTTCTTATTGACAATAAATCTGCTTACGTTTTATTTGATTCGGGTGCGGATAGAAGCTATATGAGTAGAGATTTTTGTGCTAAATTAAGTTGTCCATTGACGCCTTTGGATAGTAAATTTTTACTCGAATTAGCAAATGGTAAATTAATTTCAGCAGATAATATATGTCGGAATCGAGAAATTAAACTGGTTAGCGAAACATTTAAGATTGATTTGATACCAGTAGAGTTAGGGAGTTTTGATGTGATAATCGGTATGGACTGGTTGAAAGAAGTGAAAGCGGAGATCGTTTGTTACAAAAATGCAATTCGCATTATACGAGAAAAAGGAAAACCCTTAATGGTGTACGGAGAAAAGGGCAACACGAAGCTACATCTTATTAGTAATTTGAAGGCACAAAAACTAATAAGAAAAGGTTGCTATGCTGTTCTAGCACACGTCGAGAAAGTACAAACTGAAGAAAAGAGCATCAATGATGTTCCCATTGCAAAAGAATTTCCCGATGTATTTCCGAAAGAATTACCGGGATTACCCCCACATCGATCCGTTGAATTTCAAATAGATCTTGTACCAGGAGCTGCACCAATAGCTCGTGCTCCTTACAGACTCGCACCCAGCGAGATGAAAGAACTACAAAGCCAATTACAAGAACTTTTAGAGCGTGGTTTCATTCGACCAAGCACATCACCGTGGGGAGCTCCTGTTTTGTTTGTCAAGAAGAAAGATGGTACATTCAGGTTGTGTATCGACTACCGAGAGTTGAACAAACTTACCATCAAGAACCGCTACCCACTACCGAGAATCGACGACTTATTTGATCAACTACAAGGCTCGTCTGTTTATTCAAAGATTGACTTACGTTCCGGGTATCATCAAATGCGGGTGAAAGAAGATGATATTCCAAAGACTGCTTTCAGAACACGTTACGGTCATTACGAGTTTATGGTCATGCCGTTTGGTTTAACTAATGCACCAGCTGTGTTCATGGACCTTATGAACCGAGTGTGTGGACCATACCTTGACAAGTTTGTCATTGTTTTCATTGATGACATACTTATTTACTCAAAGAATGACCAAGAACACGGTGAACATTTGAGAAAGGTGTTAGAAGTATTGAGGAAGGAAGAATTGTACGCTAAGTTTTCAAAGTGTGCATTTTGGTTGGAAGAAGTTCAATTCCTCGGTCACATAGTGAACAAAGAAGGTATTAAGGTGGATCCGGCAAAGATAGAAACTGTTGAAAAGTGGGAAACCCCGAAAACTCCGAAACACATACGCCAGTTTTTAGGACTAGCTGGTTACTACAGAAGGTTCATCCAAGACTTTTCCAGAATAGCAAAACCCTTGACTGCATTAACGCATAAAGGGAAGAAATTTGAATGGAATGATGAACAAGAGAAAGCGTTTCAGTTATTGAAGAAAAAGCTAACTACGGCACCTATATTGTCATTGCCTGAAGGGAATGATGATTTTGTGATTTATTGTGATGCATCAAAGCAAGGTCTCGGTTGTGTATTAATGCAACGAACGAAGGTGATTGCTTATGCGTCTAGACAATTGAAGATCCACGAACAAAATTATACGACGCATGATTTGGAATTAGGCGCGGTTGTTTTTGCATTAAAGACTTGGAGGCACTACTTATATGGGGTCAAAAGTATTATATATACCGACCACAAAAGTCTTCAACACATATTTAATCAGAAACAACTGAATATGAGGCAGCGTAGGTGGATTGAATTATTGAATGATTACGACTTTGAGATTCGTTACCATCCGGGGAAGGCAAATGTGGTAGCCGATGCCTTGAGCAGGAAGGACAGAGAACCCATTCGAGTAAAATCTATGAATATAATGATTCATAATAACATTACTACTCAAATAAAGGAGGCGCAACAAGGAGTTTTAAAAGAGGGAAATTTAAAGGATGAAATACCCAAAGGATCGGAGAAGCATCTTAATATTCGGGAAGACGGAACCCGGTATAGGGCTGAAAGGATTTGGGTACCAAAATTTGGAGATATGAGAGAAATGGTACTTAGAGAAGCTCATAAAACCAGATACTCAATACATCCTGGAACGGGGAAGATGTACAAGGATCTCAAGAAACATTTTTGGTGGCCGGGTATGAAAGCCGATGTTGCTAAATACGTAGGAGAATGTTTGACGTGTTCTAAGGTCAAAGCTGAGCATCAGAAACCATCAGGTCTACTTCAACAACCCGAAATCCCGGAATGGAAATGGGAAAACATTACCATGGATTTCATCACTAAATTGCCAAGGACTGCAAGTGGTTTTGATACTATTTTGGTAATAGTTGATCGTCTCACCAAATCAGCACACTTCCTACCAATAAGAGAAGATGACAAGATGGAGAAGTTAGCACGACTGTATTTGAAGGAAGTCGTCTCCAGACATGGAATACCAATCTCTATTATCTCTGATAGGGATGGCAGATTTATTTCAAGATTCTGGCAGACATTACAGCAAGCATTAGGAACTCGTCTAGACATGAGTACTGCCTATCATCCACAAACTGATGGGCAGAGCGAAAGGACGATACAAACGCTTGAAGACATGCTACGAGCATGTGTTATTGATTTCGGAAACAGTTGGGATCGACATCTACCGTTAGCAGAATTTTCCTACAACAACAGCTACCATTCAAGCATTGAGATGGCGCCTTTTGAAGCACTTTATGGTAGAAAGTGCAGGTCTCCGATTTGTTGGAGTGAAGTGGGGGATAGACAGATTACGGGTCCGGAGATTATACAAGAAACTACCGAGAAGATCATCCAAATTCAACAACGGTTGAAAACCGCCCAAAGTCGACAAAAGAGCTACGCTGACATTAAAAGAAAAGATATAGAATTTGAAATTGGAGAGATGGTCATGCTTAAAGTTGCACCTTGGAAAGGCGTTGTTCGATTTGGTAAACGAGGGAAATTAAATCCAAGGTATATTGGACCATTCAAGATTATTGATCGTGTCGGACCAGTAGCTTACCGACTTGAGTTACCTCAACAACTCGCGGCTGTACATAACACTTTCCACGTCTCGAATTTGAAGAAATGTTTTGCTAAAGAAGATCTCACTATTCCGTTAGATGAAATCCAAATCAACGAAAAACTTCAATTCATCGAAGAACCCGTCGAAATAATGGATCGTGAGGTTAAAAGACTTAAGCAAAACAAGATACCAATTGTTAAGGTTCGATGGAATGCTCGTATAGGACCCGAGTTCACCTGGGAGCGTGAAGATCAGATGAAGAAGAAATACCCGCATCTATTTCCAGAAGATTCGTCAACACCTTCAACAGCTTAAAATTTCGGGACGAAATTTATTTAACGGGTAGGTACTGTAGTGACCCGAACTTTTCCATGTTTATATATATTAATTGAGATTGATATTTACATGATTAAATGTTTCCAACATGTTAAGCAATCAAACTTGTTAAGACTTGATTAATTGAAATATGTTTCATATAGACAATTGACCACCCAAGTTGACCGGTGATTCACGAACGTTAAAACTTGTAAAAACTATATGATGACATATATATGGATATATATATAGTTAACATGATACTATGATAAGTAAGCATATCATTAAGTATATTAACAATGAACTACATATGTAAAAACAAGACTACTAACTTAATGATTTTTAAACGAGACATATATGTAACGATTATCGTTGTAAAGACATTTAATGTATATATATCATATTAAGAGATATTCATACATGATAATATCATGATAATATAATAATTTAAAATCTCATTTGATATTATAAACATTGGGTTAACAACATTTAACAAGATCGTTAACCTAAAGGTTTCAAAACAACACTTACATGTAACGACTAACGATGACTTAACGACTCAGTTAAAATGTATATACATGTAGTGTTTCAATATGTATTTATACACTTTTGAAAGACTTCAATACACTTATCAAAATACTTCTACTTAACAAAAATGCTTACAATTACATCCTCGTTCAGTTTCATCAACAATTCTACTCGTATGCACCCGTATTCGTACTCGTACAATACACAGCTTTTAGATGTATGTACTATTGGTATATACACTCCAATGATCAGCTCTTAGCAGCCCATGTGAGTCACCTAACACATGTGGGAACCATCATTTGGCAACTAGCATGAAATATCTCATAAAATTACAAAAATATGAGTAATCATTCATGACTTATTTACATGAAAACAAAATTACATATCCTTTATATCTAATCCATACACCAACGACCAAAAACACCTACAAACACTTTCATTCTTCAATTTTCTTCATCTAATTGATCTCTCTCAAGTTCTATCTTCAAGTTCTAAGTGTTCTTCATAAATTCCAAAAGTTCTAGTTTCATAAAATCAAGAATACTTTCAAGTTTGCTAGCTCACTTCCAATCTTGTAAGGTGATCATCCAACCTCAAGAAATCTTTGTTTCTTACAGTAGGTTATCATTCTAATACAAGGTAATAATCATATTCAAACTTTGGTTCAATTTCTATAACTATAACAATCTTATTTCAAGTGATGATCTTACTTGAACTTGTTTTCGTGTCATGATTCTGCTTCAAGAACTTCGAGCCATCCAAGGATCCATTGAAGCTAGATCCATTTTTCTCTTTTCCAGTAGGTTTATCCAAGGAACTTAAGGTAGTAATGATGTTCATAACATCATTCAATTCATACATATAAAGCTATCTTATTCGAAGGTTTAAACTTGTAATCACTAGAACATAGTTTAGTTAATTCTAAACTTGTTCGCAAACAAAAATTAATCCTTCTAACTTGACTTTTAAAATCAACTAAACACATGTTCTATATCTATATGATATGCTAACTTAATGATTTAAAACCTGGAAACACGAAAAACACCGTAAAACCGGATTTACGCCGTCGTAGTAACACCGCGGGCTGTTTTGGGTTAGTTAATTAAAAACTATGATAAACTTTGATTTAAAAGTTGTTATTCTGAGAAAATGATTTTTATTATGAACATGAAACTATATCCAAAAATTATGGTTAAACTCAAAGTGGAAGTATGTTTTCTAAAATGGTCATCTAGACGTCGTTCTTTCGACTGAAATGACTACCTTTACAAAAACGACTTGTAACTTATTTTTCCGACTATAAACCTATACTTTTTCTGTTTAGATTCATAAAATAGAGTTCAATATGAAATCATAGCAATTTGATTCACTCAAAACGGATTTAAAATGAAGAAGTTATGGGTAAAACAAGATTGGATAATTTTTCTCATTTTAGCTACGTGAAAATTGGTAACAAATCTATTCCAACCATAACTTAATCAACTTGTATTGTATATTATGTAATCTTGAGATACCATAGACACGTATACAATGTTTCGACCTATCATGTCGACACATCTATATATATTTCGGAACAACCATAGACACTCTATATGTGAATGTTGGAGTTAGCTATACAGGGTTGAGGTTGATTCCAAAATATATATAGTTTGAGTTGTGATCAATACTGAGATACGTATACACTGGGTCGTGGATTGATTCAAGATAATATTTATCGATTTATTTCTGTACATCTAACTGTGGACAACTAGTTGTAGGTTGCTAACGAGGACAGCTGACTTAATAAACTTAAAACATCAAAATATATTAAAAGTGTTGTAAATATATTTTGAACATACTTTGATATATATGTATATATTGTTATAGGTTCGTGAATCAACCAGTGGCCAAGTCTTACTTCCCGACGAAGTAAAAATCTGTGAAAGTGAGTTATAGTCCCACTTTTAAAATCTAATATTTTTGGGATGAGAATACATGCAGGTTTTATAAATGATTTACAAAATAGACACAAGTACGTGAAACTACATTCTATGGTTGAATTATCGAAATCGAATATGCCCTTTTTATTAAGTCTGGTAATCTAAGAATTAGGGAACAGACACCCTAATTGACGCGAATCCTAAAGATAGATCTATCGGGCCCAACAAGCCCCATCCAAAGTACCGGATGCTTTAGTACTTCGAAATTTATATCATATCCGAAGGGTGTCCCGGAATGATGGGGATATTCTTATATATGCATCTTGTTAATGTCGGTTACCAGGTGTTCACCATATGAATGATTTTTATCTCTATGTATGGGATGTGTATTGAAATATGAAATCTTGTGGTCTATTATTATGATTTGATATATATAGGTTAAACCTATAACTCACCAACATTTTTGTTGACGTTTTAAGCATGTTTATTCTCAGGTGATTATTAAGAGCTTCCGCTATCGCATACTTAAATAAGGACGAGATTTGGAGTCCATGCTTGTATGATATTGTGTAAAAACTGCATTCAAGAAACTGATTTCGATGTAACATAATTGTATTGTAAACCATTATGTAATGGTCGTGTGTAAACAGGATATTTTAGATTATCATTATTTGATAATCTACGTAAAGCTTTTTAAACCTTTATTTATGAAATAAAGGTTATGGTTTGTTTTAAAAATGAATGCAGTCTTTGAAAAACGTCTCATATAGAGGTCAAAACCTCGCAACGAAATCAATTAATATGGAACGTTTTTAATCAATAAGAACGGGACATTTCAGTAGTCATTTCAGTCTTGATGACCTACTTCCACTTTGAGTTTAACCATGATATTTGGATATAGTTTCATGTTCATAGGAAAAATCATTTTCCCATAAGAACAACTTTTAAATCAAAGTTTATCATAGTTTTTAATTATCAAACCCAAAACAGCTCGCGGTGTTACTACGACGGCGTATGTCCAGTTTTACGGTGTTTTTTCGTGTTTCCAGGTTTTAAATCATTAAGTTAGCATATCATATAGATATAGAACATATGTTTAGTTGATTTAAAATTCAAGTTAGAAGGATTAACTTTTGTTTGCGAACAAGTTTAGAATTAACTAAACTATGTTCTAGTGATTTCAAGTTTAAACCTTCGAATAAGATAGCTTTATATGTATGAATCGAATGATGTTATGAACATCATTACTACCTCAAGTTTTGTGGATAAACCTACTGGAAAAGAGACAAATGGATCTAGCTTCAAAGGATCTTGGATGGCTTGAAAGTTCTTGAAGTAGAATCATGACACGAAAACAAGTTCAAGTAAGATTTCCACTCGAAATAAAATTGTTATAGTTATAGAAATTGAATCAAAGTTTGAATATGAGTATTACCTTATATTAAAAAGATATCTTACTGTAAATAAGAAAGATTTCTTGAGGTTGGATGATCACTCTACAAGATTGGAAGTAAGCTAGCAAACTTGGAAGTATTCTTGATTTTATGAAACTAGAACTTGTAGAATTTATGAAGAACACTTAGAACTTGAGAGAGATCAATTAGATGAAGAAAATTGAAGAATGAAAGTGTTTGTAGGTGTTTTTGGTCATTGGTGTATGGATTAGATATAAAGGATATGTAATTTTGTTTTCATGTAAATAAGTCATGAATGATTACTCATATTTTTGTAATTTTATGAGATATTTCATGCTAGTTGCCAAATGATGGTTCCCACATGTGTTAGGTGATTCACATGGGCTGCTAAGAGCTGATCATTAGAGTGTATATACCAATAGTACATACATCTAAAAGCTGTGTATTGTACGAGTACGAATACGGGTGCATACGAGTAGAATTGTTGATGAAACTGAACGAGGATGTAATTGTAAGTATTTTTGTTAAGTAGAAGTATTTTGATAAGTGTCTTCAAGTCTTTCAAAAGTGTATGAATACATATTAAAACACTACATGTATATACATTTTAACTGAGTCGTTAAGTCATCGTTAGTCGTTACATGTAAGTGTTGTTTTGAAACCTTTAGGTTAACGATCTTGTTAAATGTTGTTAACCTAATGTTTATAATATCAAATGAGATTTTAAATTATTATATTATCATGATATTATGATGTATGAATATCTCTTAATATCATATATATACATTAAATGTCATTACAACGATAATCGTTACATATATGTCTCGTTTCAAAATCATTAAGTTAGTAGTCTTGCTTTTACATATGTAGTTCATTGTTAATATACTTAATGATATGTTTACTTATCATAATATCATGTTAACTATATATATATATATATATCCATATGTATGTCATCATATAGTTTTTACAAGTTTTAACGTTCGTGAATCACCGGTCAACTTGGGTGGTCAATTGTCTATATGAAACCTATTTCAATTAATCAAGTCTTAACAAGTTTGATTGCTTAACTTATTGGAAACACTTAATCATGTAAATAACAATTTCATTTAATATATATATAAACATGGAAAAGTTCGGGTCACTACATCATACCTAAATAATAATCAATCATTGTTAATTCAAATTTAGTATTAGATACACCACCTGAAGTTTTTCCATTTACTCACGCACTGTGCTTTGAGCTAAACTCACCCTAATCAGATCTGAAAACTACCATAGCAATTAAAAGAACCCCATCATACTCTAGCGTAGCCACCTTTCGAGCCAGTAAAGCCTGAAGTGTATATATATATATATATATATATATATATATATATATATATATATATATATATATATATATATATATATATATATATATATATATATATATATATACATATATATATATTTCCATCACCATATTGAAAAGCACGTGATCCCTCACACGCTCCATATGATCAAAAGTAGCATTGAAATGATTATTCATTACGTTGCTTAAGGTCAAACATCGCATGATTTGTTGTATCTAAACAATAAGTCGTGACCTTTGAATCGTTAACCAGTTTCCTTAAAAATCTTACGATTTCTCCTTGGTGTTAAACGCATGTTAGATGTATCATTAAATGATCATACATTAATGGTTCTAACATGTAACACCCCGTTGTGGCATCCTACGGAGTCCAAGAATGAGTATTTGATAGTTTGGATGTAATGAGCTGACCACGTTGGACTTTGGGATGTTTTAAAAGTGAAATTAGAGTACATCAGGTAAACTGTCGAGTTTGAATGGGATTTGTCGCGTTCTTCTGTGTCGCTATCCGTGACAAACATGGTCAAAACGCGACAACTTCTGATGATGACTTCTGTCCTTTTATCGCGTTTAAAACAGGGATGTCGCATATTGGTGTCGCGAAACGCGACATAGTGTCGCGAAACGCAACAAAAGTTGCTGTAATGACATTTTAACCCATTTTAATGGAATCTTTTAAGGGTGTTTTGGTATTTTCACTTTGTGGACGGGTTTTTAGCCTCAAAACTGATCCAAACCTTATCTCTATCTCATTCTTCACTGATGTGTTGAAAGTGTGTGCAGTAGTGCTTAGCTTATTCCTCAACTTTTAAATTTATAAAACCTTTTATTATTACACTTTAACACCCTAAAGAGCAACAAAACCCGATCAGAGGTAGTAATTTAGGTTATCGTCCCAAGGGAAGTGCTAGGTAAGGATAAGAGTTGTTTTATTAATTAATTCTTATTAAAGAATTAAAGATATATTTTTATGTCTTTTATGGGATAGATTTCTCTTAGGAAAGAGTTTGCTTTTAAAAATAAACAAAACAAAATAAGGAATTGAAGATTCAAAATAAAATACTAATAAAGATACAAGTAAAGATACAAGTGATTACATGGACAAACAATTCATACGGGATTCATATTAGATATGTTTCATGACTTATATTAACACAAAGTAGAATAACAATCATAGACCAATTATTATCCCTTAATAGGTTAAACTAAGTGTTGCATATTAATCAATAAGTAGGACTTAAAGCATATGCTAGATATGTGATGTGCATAACTAACATCTTAATTCTTCATGTTCAATTCAATTACATGATACATACCAATCTTGTGATGAGGATCAATATGCAAATAGACTGACAAATTATATAAGCTATTAAACACCAAGTAGATCAACTCAAGTTACTAGCTGAAAGTCAATTACTACTAAGTTTCATGCAATCATTAATCAAACAAATCCAAAAGAAGGATCTTCGATTAAGCCTAACAATATCAACTTCTATTATATAAGCGTAATTCAAATCAAATAATTTTATCACTATTAAACTCTTTAACTTAGTTGCATGCAATTCAATTTAACAAGTTTGATGGACTAGATCTAAACAAGTAGCATGAATCGAATAATAGATTTATCGGATCAAGGACTAATCAACCCTAAAATCATGTTATTTAATCATTAAGCATAGCAAACAAGTGTAATCAAGCAAAACTGATTCGAAACAGTTTAAATATCATACATAAACTCAACCATACAGATCTGAAAAAAACCAGAAACTACACAGAATGAAGCAGGAAGCCGGCGGCTTCCTTCACTCTAAGCCGGCGGCTTGGGAGTGAAGCTGGCGGCTTCCTCTGAATCCCAGATGAAGTTTAACTTTCATCCACGTAACCACTATGAACGTTTAGTTCATAATAAAAGACGAACAGAAACGAATACAGAAAATAAAATAGACAAAACAATAATTTAAAGATAGAATCATACCTTGAAAAGAATGTAGATGTAAAAAGACTTAAATTAAATCTTGAATCTTGATTACAAAAGTAAATCTAACCTAAGGGCTTAGAGAAAACCCCTAAAAATGACCTAAAAACGAGAAAAACTATCAACTTCTGACTTAACTTATGAAAACTGAGACCAGAGGCCTTAATTTATAGAATCCTGGGGTGGTAGCCAAGCCGGCGATTTCAGTGGGAAGCCGACGGCCTGCCTTGAGTCGGTGACTCCTCGTGCAAGTTAAACTTAATCAGTAAGTCAAATCTTGTAACCGTCATACTGAAGCCGGCGGCTTCATGCCATGCCGGCGGCTTCACTTGATTCGCCAGATCTTTCTGATTTTATCTTGATTTTGTTTCCATTTTTACTTGAATTGATCAATAAGTTGAGAAACCATGTCAACCAGGCCGGCGGCTTCATTGGGAAGCCGGCGGCTTCCTTTGCCTTTTTCTTGATCAACAAGTTCTTTCAATTTTTATCGATTCTGGAACATTCTGGTACTTTTAACATCAAAGCCGGCAGCTTTATATACACCATGCCGGTGGCTTCATATAGCCACTTTGCAATTTTCTTCATTTTTGATCATGTTTAGTACATAACTTGGACATAATCATTAGAAATATCTTTTTCCCTTTTTTACTCATTTTAGGGTGTTTTGGCATCAAAATGACTCAAAAATACTAAGATAACTCCTCAAAATGTTATCAAAAAACTGTATAATTTAGGAGTTATCAAATTCCCCACACTTAAACCTTTACTTGTCCTCAAGTAAACCTTATAAATTATATCATGGGTATTAAAGTAAAATTGCAAAGTCAAAAGTATGTCTTAATAAGAAGTTAGTATTTATTATTCATAAGAACCAGTCTGAACCAGACCAAGGATTACAAGTAGTCTTAAGGTTATTAAGTTAAATTTATACAGTTTGGTCATCATTGGACTCTTTTGGTTTCTAACTTTAAAAAGTGTATGGTTCTCACTGGAACTTTTTTCTTTCATTGGCCTTCATTGGGCTTTTTTTTTTCCTTTTTTTCCTTTTGCTTTCATGCTTAGCTTTTAGCTTTACACTTTGCAAATTTTCTAAATTAGCCCTTACTTTGGACTCTTTTGCTGCCTCGGTGGTCCATGCTTCTTATGCCATATGGTAGTGGCTATAAGCTTGCACTCATTTCACAATTTTTGGCTTTTAACTTCTTATCTTAAACAAGTAATCCGATCTCAAAATTGAGAGTAGTTCTATTATTAGCATTAAGATTAAGTTAGTAAAAAGACATAAGTTTGACTAAGAATTTATACTTTCGAAAAATCGAAAAAATTAAAATTATACCCATTTTTCAACTTTTTTGGGAAAATTTGTTAGTATCTCTTATACTTTTTCAAGTGATTAATCACTTCCCTCACCACACTTAGATTATGCAATGTCCTCATTGCATTTTTAATAAAAGAAATGAAATAAATAAATAAATAAAGGACATAATTAAAAATAAGGAAAAGAGTGATGTTACTCGATTTCTAGGATCATAGAATGATTTGCGAGCACTTTTGCGGACTTCTTTTGAATTCAATAAGTAACTTGACAAAATATTAAATAACACAAACATAATACGAACATAATATTTCATTAATAACTCTTCATTGTAGTGACCCGAACTTTTCCATGTTTATATATATTAAATGAAATTGAAATTTACATGATTAAGTGTTTCCAACATGTTAAGCAATCAAACTTGTTAAGACTTGATTAATTGAAATAGGTTTCATATAGACAATTGACCACCCAAGTTGACCGGTGATTCACGAACGTTAAAACTTGTAAAAACTATATGATGACATATATATGGTTATATATATAGTTAACATGATATTATGATAAGTAAATATATCGTTAAGTGTATTAACAATGAACTACATATGTAAAAATAAGACTACTAACATAATGATTTCGAAACGAGACATATATGTAACGATTATCGTTGTAACGACATTTAACTCTATATATATCATACTAAGATATATTAATATATCATAGTATCATGATAATGTAATAATTTAACATCTCTTTAGATATAATAAATAATTGGTTAACAACATTTAACAAGATCGTTAACCTAAAGGTTTCAAAACAACATTTACATGTAACGACTAACGATGACTTAACGACTCAGTTAAAATGTATATACATGTAGTGTTTTAATATGTATTCTTACACTTTTGAAAGACTTCAAGACACTTATCAAAATATTTCTACTTAACAAAAATGCTTACAATTACATCCTCGTTCAGTTTCATCAGCAATTCTACTCGTATGCACCCGTATTCGTACTCGTACAATACACAGATTTTAGATGTATGTACTATTTGTATATACACTCCAATGATCAGCTCTTAGGAGCCCATGTGAGTCACCTAACACATGTGGGAACCATCATTTGGCAACTAGCATGAAATATCTCATAAAATTACAAAAATATTAGTAATCATTCATGACTTATTTACATGTAAACAAAATTACACATCCTTTATATCTAATCCATATACCAATGACCAAAAACACCTACAAACACTTTCATTCTTCAATTTTATTCATCCAATTAATCTCTATCAAGTTCTATCTTCAAGTTCTAAGTGTTTTTCATAAATTCTATAAGTTCTAGTTTCATAAAATCAAGAATACTTCCAAGTTTGCTAGCTTACTTCCAATCTTGTAAAGTGATCATCCAACCTCAAGAAATCATTCTTATTTACAGTAAGATATCTTTCTAATACAAGGTAATACTCATATTCAAACTTTGATTCAATTTATATAACTATAACAATCTTATTTCGAGTGAAAATCTTACTTGAACTTGTTTTCGTGTCATGATTTTGCTTCAAGAACTTTCAAGCCATCCAAGGATCCTTTAAAGCTAGATCTATTTTTCTCATTTCCAGTAGGTTTATCCACAAAACCTGAGGTAGTAATGATGTTCTTAACATCATTCGATTCATATATATATAACTACCTTATTCGAAGGTTTAAACTTGTAATCACTAGAACATAGTTTAGTTAATTTTAAACTTGTTCGCAAACAAAAGTTAATCCTTCTAACTTGAATTTTAAAATAAACTAGAAACATGTTCTATATCTATATGATATGCTAACTTAATGATTTAAAACCTGAAAACACGAAAACACCGTAAAACTGGATATACGCCGTCGTAGTAACACCGCGGGCTGTTTTGGGTTAGTTAATTAAAAACTATGATAAACTTTGATTTAAAAGTTGTTCTTCTGGGAAAATGATTTTTCTTATGAACATGAAACTATATCCAAAAATCATGGTTAAAATCAAAGTGGAAGTATGTTTTCCAAAATGGTCATCTAAACGTCGTTCTTTTGACTGAAATGACTACCTTTACAAAAATGACTTGTAACCTGTATTTCCGACTATATACTTATACTTTTTCTGTATAGATTCATAAACTTAAGTTCAATATGAAACCATAGCAACCTGAACAACTCAAAACGGATTTAAAACGAAGAAGTTATGGGTAAAACACGATTGGATATTTTTGTTTGTTGTAGCTACGTGAAATTTGGTAACAAATCTATATTAATCATATCCTAGCTAACTTATATTGTATTATACATGTATTCTAATATATTATGTAATCTTGGGATACCATAGACATGTATGCAAATGTTTTGACATATCATATCGACCCATGTATATATGTTATTTGGAACAACCATAGACACTCTATATGCAGTAATGTTGGAGTTAGCTATATAGGGTTGAGGTTGATTCCAAAAATATATATACTTTGAGTTGTGATCTAGCCTGAGACGTGTATACACTGGGTCGTGGATTGATTCAAGATAATATATATCAATTTATTTCTGTACATCTAACTGTGGACAACTAGTTGTAGGTTACTAACGAGGACAGCTGACTTAATAAACTTAAAACAGTAAAACGTATTAAAAATGTTGTAAATATATTTTGAACATACTTTGATATATATGTACATATTTGTTATAGGTTCGTGAATCGACCAGTGGCCAAGTCTTACTTCCCGACGAAGTAAATCTGTGAAAGTGAGTTATAGTCCCACTTTTAAAATCTAATATTTTGGGATAAGAATACATGCAGTTTTATAATTGTTTTATGAAATAGACACAAGTAAATGAAACTACATTATATGGGTGAATGATCGAAGCCGAATATGCCCCTTTTGCTTGGTAGCCTAAGAATTAGTAAACCGATCTACTAATTGACGTGAATCCTAAAGATAGATCTATTGGGCCTAACAAACCCCATCCAAAGTACCGCATGCTTTAGTACTTCAAATTCGTTTTTATCATGTCCGAAGGATTTCCCGGAATGATAGGGGATATTCTTATATGCATCTTGTTAATGTCGGTTACCAGGTGTTCACCATATGAATGATTTTTATCTCTATGTATGGGATGTATATTGAAATATGAAATCTTGTGGTCTTTTATTATGATTTGATAATATATAGGTTAAACCTATAACTCACCAACATTTTTGTTGACGTTTTAAGCATGTTTATTCTCAGGTGATTATTAAGAGCTTCCGCTGTTGCATACTAAAATAAGGACAATATTTGGAGTCCATGCTTGTATGATATTATGTAAAAACTCCATTCAAGAAACTTATTTTTGATGTAATATATTCTTATTTTAAACCATTATGTAATGGTCGTGTGTAAACGGTATATTTTAGATTATCATTATTTGATAATCTACGTAATGCTTTTTAAACCTTTATCGATAAAATAAAGGTTATGGTTTTTTTAAAAATGAATGCAGTCTTTGAAAAACGTCTCATATAGAGGTCAAAACCTCGCGACGAAATCAATTAATATGGAACGTTTATAATCAATATGAACGGGACATTTCAGTTGGTATCAGAGCGTTGGTCTTAGAGAACCAGAAAATTGCATTAGTGTGTCTTACTGAGTTTGTTAGGATGCATTAGTGAGTCTGGACTTCGACCGTGTTTTTCTTCAAAAACGATTGCTTAACATTTTTTTGTTGGAAACTATATATTATTAACATGTAATTATTATGTGATATATTAATCTCTTAATGTGTTTGATATTGTGTGATAGATGTCTACCTATAGTACAAATCCCATTGATTCACCTAATAATAATTAAGAGTCGAATATATTTTGGGAAGATTCACAAATTCCCAAAGAGGAACCGGAAGAGGAGGAACCGGAAGAAGAGGAACCGGAAGAGGAGGAATCGGAAGAGGAGGAACCAGAAGAAGAAGAGGTTCCGGAGGAAGAAATATTGATACCTATAGTAAATCGATTAAATAAAAGAAAATCCTCAACCAACTGACCAAAGTTAATAATGGTCAATGGTATTTCCGCCGAGGAAGCAAAATATTGGGAAGATTACCAATTTTCCGATGAATCGGATCCCGATGAGGATTTCGATGATGTTATAGAAATTACCTCGACTCAATTTAATAAAGCGAAAGAAAATAATAAGGGAAAAGGTATAAAAATAGAGAAACCCGATTCCAACCCCGATGAACTTTATATGTATCGACAACATCCGTATTTCCTAAAGTGTAACAATGACCCGGGAACCTCTAAACCACCAGGTTTTTCTAAACCATTATGGAAAACGACGGCTCGTATTAGAGGAACACCATATATTCCTAGAAAATTAGGAAAACGAACCAAGTCCGAAGAAGAAGAAACCAGTGATTCAGATTAGAGGGTTGTAATCATGTTGTGTATTATATGTATTGTAGTGTGCTTGTACTTTTATGTTCTATGTAAAAATTGATTGTATTGTTTGTTAATTATCTTTTACGAATCTAATCCTTGTCTATTTTACAGTATAAAAACAAAATGAACGTTAAGGGTAGACAACCGAATATTTTAGAAGACCTACCAGAGGATATGATTGAGGAAATCTTGTCTAGAGTCGGTCAGAATTCATCAGCACATTTAGTTATGATAAAATTAACTTGTCAAACATTTGAAAGACTTTCTAGAAATGCCTTAGTTTATAAAAGGCTTTCCTTTGATAGGTGGGGTATATCACATTGGGGAGATCGTAAGTTACACCGTGCTTTCTTTAAAGCATTAAATGCGGGGAACCCAAATGCAATTTTACGTTACGGGTTAAGAACCTATTTTGACTCAACATATCCCAACATAGGATTTCGTGAATTAGAAAGATCTTCTAACATGCAACATAAAAAAGCATGTTATGCTTACGGGTTAGTGATGTTCGCTTCTTACCAAAGTGAGAAAAAGAACATCGGATTGAAACTTTTAAATAAAACTTTCCCACAAGTGACGGATTCAGTAGTTGGGGTGAGAAACAAGGTTTTTAGATTATTACGGGGCTGTTGGACATTACAAAACCCTCGTCCTTTTGACGACATTACAACATGCTGCCTAGCCACTGGTTATAACGGTTATTTTCCACAAGACCAAGGATGGGAAGTCGTCTTAGTAAAACCAGAATGCATGACTTGTTTCCAGACTTATGAATTATGTGTCTTTATTTCCTTTGCTGAACAACTTGCGTATTAACTAGATTCATCTTCAAAACTGTCCTGTATCATAGTGTACTATATTTCACGTTATATGTAATATAGCGAAGTTGTAAGTTTGAAGAATATTTGTATGTGATATATTAATATAATCAGTTTTTCATATGGAATTGTAGTAGTTGAATTGTATATTAGCTACTAAGTAACGGGTAGGTAGTACCCGAATTTAAACTTATAAAACGTTAATATGAAGAAAAAACTTTTATAAATGAGTTCATATTATGCTACGAAATACTATTGACTACTCTTAATATTCTGTATGATTAACTCGATTCAGTTGGCTATTTTGAAGGAAATGGCACCGGCTACTCGACACACCATGAATATGAGCGAAGAGGAATTTCGTACCTTTCTTGCTGCAAACATAGCCGCAGTACAGGCTGCGCTACATACCAACAATAACTCTGAATCTAGCAGTGCAGCTAACAGCGCAAGAAATTGTGTAGGATGCTCCAACAAAGAATTCACTGCCTGTAAACCTTTGGAATTTGATGGAACCGAAGGACCAATTGGATTGAAACGGTGGACCGAGAAAGTCGAATCGGTGTTTGCCATAAGTAAATGTACTGAAGAGGAAAAAGTTAAGTACGCTACGTATACCTTCACATGTACTGCGTTAACGTGGTGGAACACCTATCTTGAACAGGTAGGACAAAATGCTACTTACGCACTACCGTGGTTGGCATTCAAGCAATTGATGAATGAGCAGTACCGTCCTAGAAAACAAAGTCAATAAACTCAAGGCAGAACTTAGAGAGTTACGAACACAAGGGTTCGACGTTACCACATATGAACGAGGATTCATAGAGTTGTGCCTATTGTGTCCGGGAGCATTCGAAGATGAAGAAGAGAAGATCAAAGCGTTTGTAAAAGGGTTACCAGTAAGGATTCAAGAAGATATGAGTTCACACGAGCCCGCTTCTATACAGAAGGCAAGTCGAATGGCTCATAAACTCATAAATTAGATTGAGGGAAGAATTAAAGAGCAGGCGGCCGAAGAAGCCAACACGAAACAACTCAAGAGGAAGTAGGAGGAAAACGGTGACAAGAGTCACCAGTACAACAACAACAACAATTACAATCACAATCGCAACAACTATCCCAACAACCGCAACAACAATCGCAACAATAACCGCAATCCTAACAATAACTACAACAAACATCCCAATAACAACAACAACTACAACAACCGTTTCAACAACAATAACAATCCCAACAACAACCTCAATAACAACAACGGCAACAAAAACCAAAAACAGCCATGTCATAGGTGTGAAGAAAATCGTCAGGGGTTTTGCACGACATTTTGTAACAGGTGTAAAAGAAATGGTCATAGCGCGACAAAGTGTGAGGTCTACGGACCAAAGTTTAACAGAACTAAAGGAACAAATACTGTCGGAATAAGTAATGCCGAAACGAATAGTGTCGGAGCAAGTAATACCAACGCTGTTTGTTATAAATGTGGAAAACCGGGCCACATTTTTAGAAATTGACCGAATCAGGGGAATACTAATGGGCAGGGCCATGGAAGAGTTTTCAATATTAATACAGTAGAAGTACAGGAAGACCCGGAGCTTGTTACGGGTACGTTTCTTATTGATGATAAATCTGCTTATGTTTTATTTGATTCGGGTACGGATAGAAGCTATATGAGTAGAGAATTTTGTGCTAAATTAAGTTGCCCATTGACGCCTTTGGATAGTAAATTTTTACTCGAATTAGCAAACGGTAAATTAATTTCAGCAGATAATATATGTCGGGAGAGAGAAATTAAATTGGGGGACGAAACGTTTAAAATTGATTTAATACCAGTCGAGTTAGGAAGTTTTGATGTAATAATTGGCATGGACTAGTTGAAAAAGGTGAGAGCAGAGGTCGTTTGTTACAAAAATGCGATTCGCATTATGCGTGAAAAATGAAAACCTTTAATGGTGTACGGAGAAAAGAACAACGCGAAATTAAATCTTATTAGTAGTTTGAAGGCGCAAAAACTAATAAGAAAAGGTTGTTACATCATTCTAGCACACATCGAGGAAGTTAAACCTGAAGAAAAGAACATCAGTGATGTTCCCGTTGAAAAAGAATTTCTCGATGTATTTCCAAAAGAATTACCGGGATTACCCCCACATCGATCCGTTGAATTTCAAATAGACCTTGTACCAGGAGCTACACCAATAGCTCGTGCTCCATACAAACTCGCACCCAGTGAAATGAAAGAATTACAAAGTCAGTTACAGGAACTTTTAGAGTGTGGTTTCATTCGACCAAGCACATCACCATGGGGAGCTCATGTTTTGTTTGTCAAGAAGAAAGATGGTACATTCAGGTTGTGTATCGACTACCGAGAGTTGAACAAACTTACCATCAAGACCTGCTACCCACTACCGAGAATCGATGACTTATTTGATCAACTACAAGGCTCGTCTGTTTATTCGAAGATCGATTTACGTTCTGGATATCATCAAATGCGGGTGAAGGAGGATGATATTCCAAAGACTGCTTTTAGGACGCGTTACAGTCATTACGAGTTTATGATTATGCCGTTTGGATTGACTAGTGCACCAGCTGTGTTCATGGACCTCATGAACCGAGTGTGTGGGCCATATCTTGACAAGTTTGTCATTGTTTTTATCGATGACATACTTATTTACTCGAAGAATGATCAAGAGCACGAAGAACATTTGAGAAAAGTGCTAGAGTTGCTGAGAAAAGAAAAACTGTACGCTAAGTTTTTAAAGTGTGCATTTTGGTTGGAAGAAGTTCAATTCCTCGGTCACATAGTGAACAAAGAAGGTATTCAGGTGGATCCAGCAAAGATTGAAATCGTTGAAAAGTGGAAAACCCCGAAAACTCCAAAACACATACGTCAGTTTTTAGGACTAGCTGGTTACTACAGAAGGTTCATCCAAGACTTTTCCAGAATATCAAAACCCTTTACTGCATTAACGCATAAAGGGAATAAATTTGAATGGAAGGATGAACAAGAGAAAGCATTCCAATTGTTAAAGAAAAAGTTAACTACGTCACCTATATTGTCATTACCTGAAGGGAATGATGATTTTTTGATATATTGTGACGCCTCAAAGCAAGGTCTCGGTTGTGTATTAATGCAACGAACGAAAGTAATTGCTTATGCGTCTAGACAATTGAAGATTCACGAACAGAATTATACGACGCATGATTTGGAATTAGACTCAGTTGTTTTTGCATTAAAGACTTGGAGGCACTACTTATATGGGGTCAAAAGTATTATATATACCGACCACAAAAGTTTCAACACATATTTAATCAGAAACAACTGAATATGAGGCAGCGTAGGTGGATTGAATTGTTGAATGATTATGACTTTGAGATTCGTTACCACCCGAGGAAGGCAAATGTGGTAGCCGATGCCTTGAGCAGAAAGGATAGAGAACCCATTCGAGTAAAATCTATGAATATAACGATTCACACTAACCTTACTACTCAAATAAAGGAGGCGCAACAAGGAGTTTTAAAAGAGGGAAATTTAAAGGATGAAATACCAAAAGGATTTAAGAAGCATCTTAATATTCGGCAAGACGGAACCCGGTATAGGGCTGAAAGAATTTGGGTACTAAAATTTAGAGATATGAGAGAAATGGTACTTAGAGAAGCTCATAAAACCAGATACTCAATACATCCTGGAACGGAGAAGATGTACAAGGATCTCAAGAAACATTTTTGGTGGCCAGGTATGAAAGCCGATGTTGCTAAATACGTAGGGGAATGTTTGACGTGTTCTAAGGTCAAAGTGGAGCATCAGAAACCATCAGGTCTACTTCAACAATCCGAAATCCCAGAATGGAAATGGGAAAACATTACCATGGATTTCATCACTAAATTGCCAAGGACTGCAAGTGGTTTTGATACTATTTGGGTAATAGTTGATCGTCTCACCAAATCAGCACACTTCCTGCCAATAAGAGAAGATGACAAGATGGAGAAGTTAGCACGACTGTATTTGAAGGAA
This sequence comes from Rutidosis leptorrhynchoides, assembly GCF_046630445.1. Lineage (NCBI taxonomy): Eukaryota > Viridiplantae > Streptophyta > Magnoliopsida > Asterales > Asteraceae > Rutidosis > Rutidosis leptorrhynchoides. Next base: position 174,392,984 of record NC_092342.1, on the reverse strand, counting down.
GTCGTCTCCAGACATGGAATACCAATCTCTATTATCTCTGATAGGGATGGCAGATTTATTTCAAGATTCTAGTAGACATTATAACAAGCATTAGGAACTCGTCTAGACATGAGTACTGCCTATCATCCACAAACTGATGGGCAGAGCGAAAGGACAATACAAACGCTTAAAGACATGCTACGAGCATGTGTTATTGATTTCGGAAACAGTTGGGATCGACATCTACCATTAGCAGAATTTTCCTACAACAACAGCTACCATTCAAGCATTGAGATGGCGACGTTTGAAGCACTTTATGGTAGAAAGTGCAGGTCTCTGATTTGTTGGAGTGAAGTGGGGGATAGACAGATTACGAGTCCGGAGATAATACAAGAAACTACCGAGAAGATTATCCAAATTCAACAACGGTTGAAAACCGCCCAAAGTCAACAAAAGAGCTACGCCGACATTAAAAGAAAAGATATAGAATTTGAAATTGGAGATATGGTCATACTTGAGGTTGCACCTTGGAAAGGCGTTGTTCGATTTGGTAAACGAGGGAAATTAAATCCAAGGTATATAGGACCATTCAAGATTATTGATCGTGTCGGACCAGTAGCTTACCGACTTGAGTTACCTCAACAACTCGCGGCTGTACATAACACTTTCCACGTCTCGAACTTGCTAAAGAAGATCTCACTATTCCGTTAGACGAAATCCAAATCAACGAAAAACTTCAATTCGTCGAAGAACCTAATTGTTAAAGTTCGATGGAATGCTCGTAGAGGACCCGAGTTCACTTGGGAATGAGAAGATCAGATGATGAAGAAATACCCGCACTTATTTCCAGAAGATACGTCAACACCTCCAACTGCTTAAAATTTCGGGACGAAATTTATTTAATGGGTAGGTACTGTAGTGACCCGAACTTTTCCATGTTTATATATATTAAATGAAATTGATATTTACATGATTAAGTATTTCCAACATGTTAAGCAATCAAACTTGTTAAGACTTGATTAATTGAAATAGGGTTCATATAGACAATAGACCACCCAAGTTGACCGGTGATTCACGAACGTTAAAACTTGTAAAAACTATATGATGACATATATATGGTTATATATATAGTTAACATGATATTATGATAAGTAAATATATCATTAAGTGTATTAACAATGAACTACATATGTAAAAATAAGACTACTAACATAATGATTTCGAAACGAGACATATATGTAACGATTATCGTTGTAACGACATTTAACTGTATATATATCATACTAAGATATATTAATATATCATAATATCATGATAATGTAATAATTTAACATCTCTTTAGATATAATAAACAATGGGTTAACAACATTTAACAAGATCGTTAACGTAAAGGTTTCAAAACAACATTTACATGTAACGACTAACGATGACTTAACGACTCAGTTAAAATGTATATACATGTAGTGTTTTAATATGTATTCTTACACTTTTGAAAGACTTCAAGACACTTATCAAAATACTTCTACTTAACAAAAATGCTTACAATTACATCCTCGTTCAGTTTCATCAACAATTCTACTCGTATGCACCTGTATTCGTACTCGTACAATACACAGCTTTTAGATGTATGTACTATTGGTATATACACTCCAATGATTAGCTCTTAGAATCCCATGTGAGGCACCTAACACATGTAGGAACCATCATTTGGTAACTAGCATGAAATATCTCATAAAATTACAAAAATATTACTAATCATTCATGACTTATTTACATGTAAACAAAATTACACATCCTTTATATCTAATCCATATACCAACGACCAAAAACACCTACAAACACTTTCATTTTTCAATTTTCTTCATCTAATTAATCTCTCTCAAGTTCTATCTTCAAGTTCTAAGTGTTCTTCATAAATTCTATAAGTTCTAGTTTCATAAAATCAAGAATACTTCCAAGTTTGCTAGCTTACTTCCAATCTTGTAAAGTGATCATCCAACCTCAAGAAATCTTTCTTATTTAAAGTAAGATATCTTTCTAATACAAGGTAATACTCATATTCAAACTTTGATTCAATTTATATAACAATAACAATCTTATTTTGAGTGGAAATCTTACTTGAACTTATTTTCGGGTCATGATTTTACTTCAAGAACTTTCAAGCCATCCAAGGATCCTTTGAAGCTAGATCTATTTTTCTCTTTTTCAGTAGGTTTATCCATAAAACCTGAGGTAGTAATGATGTTCTTAACATCATTCGATTCATATATATAAAACTACCTTATTCGAAGGTTTAAACTTGTAATCACTAGAATGTAGTTTAGTTAATTCTAAACTTGTTCGCAAACAAAAGTTAATCTGTCACGACCCTACTTTTTCCGTTATCTTTTACCGTTAATTATTTAACGACCGTTAACTGTTATTTGTGCTACATTATTTCTATGACCTATATTATTATATTAATAATAATATATTAATTATTAAATGTTATGTGAATAATTGTATTCATATTTTAATTTATACGTTTCTACGTGTCACGGATTTCTATTCCGCGAATCTTTTCGGTTTTTAAACCAACGGTCGCGTTTTTGGGATATTTAAATCCTAATTATTTTAAATATGATATTTTAAGATCATATAATTATATATAGTATTTATATTTATTTTTCGTCGGGCGTTTGTTATCTCTCTGAATTTTTAATCGCATAAGAGTGTTTTCGATTTTCGGGTTTCGTTCAGGCTTTTGGGCCAAAAGGAATTTACATTTTAGTGAGATGGACCAAGTGGGGCCCACCCCACTAAAAATTTCGGCCGAAGCCTCATGGGAGGAGGGAGTAACTCCCTTGATTTTCCTTTTTGCAATTTCATTTTATCACATTCCACAAATTATCAAAAACCTAAACTTAATATTTTCTCTCCCTCCCTCCTTGTGTGCCGTTGCCATCCACCTCCCCAACACCACCATTCTTCATCAATTTTCTAGCTTGGATCAAGGATTGAATAGCATAAACGTGTTCCTCGTTCCGTTCTCTACGCGATTATACTAATTGTTTCTCGATTAGGGTATAAACCCTAACCCTAGAACTTTTAATCTTTCATTACTTTTCTGTATTTTGATGATTTATTAGTAGTATGATGATTATTGATTGTTGTAATGATGTTTGTATGCATAGAATTACTCGTAAACATATGTTTTCGGTTTGACATTTTTTGGGACAGCAGCTAATTCGTGTGTTTCTGACTTTGTGACTGTTATAAAAGTTAAAATAAAGTATCTATATGAGTTCCTCTCATCAAGACATTAATTTTAGACTCCGGATTCATGTCGTTTCGATTCCCGGAACCCTAATTATGATCAAAGTGGTATTTTGTTAAGATTGAATGTGATTTTGGTATGAACCAGGTTTGGTCCGACTTTGTGACCATATTTGGTGACTTTAGGATGTGTTAGTGTGTTAGGACTGATGGTGGGGCGAACTTTCTGTTCGGGTCATCTCAATTCGAGCCACGAATCACCCGTTACGTCTAAAACACGTTTTTGATTGAATTGAAGTTCCAAGTAGTGTATTGGCTATATATCACGACTTGTCGGCTGTTCATGGTGTGTTCTTGAGTATACAAAAGTGTCGGGTGGTTTGATTAGGCGGAGATATATGTATGTCTCGCCGAAAACCGACACCCGGGGCTCAGGATACGACCCGATGAACTTTTGATTTAAAACTTTTGACTAATTATTAAACTTATGATATAAGTAATGGATTTTATTATCATTTAATTACTTAGATAAAAAAAAGTAATTATTATTATTTAAGACTTATGATATATATTTATTATATCATTTAATTAATATTTATGATTTAATTAACATTTTAATTAAACTTATGATTAATAATACTTTTATTATTGATGGAAAATACTTATGATAAGTATTAAACTTATATTATGAGATTATTATAAAAAGACTTATAATAAGGATTAATTAATTATTTAATTATTATAAGGCTTAGTTATTATTTAATTATAATTTAATTATTAAATACTTATGATTTAATAATTATAATTAGAAACTTATGATATGATTAATAATTCATTATTAATTAATAATACTTATGATATGATTTAAAATTTATTATTAATTAATAATACTTATATTATGACTAATATTTAATTAATTAATTAAATACTTATGTTATATTAATTATATCATTTAAACTTATATTAACTTTAATAATTCATTTTAATTTAATTAAACTTATGTTATGACATAATTAGACATATTTAACTTTAATAAACGTTATAACTTATATTATTATTACAAATTACACTTTTAAAATTAACGTTGACTATTTTGACCAAGGTTGACTTTTGAGTTGACTTTTGGTTGGCTTTGACTTTCAGTTGACTTTTGTTGACTTTCTAATAAAGGAAACTTTCCTAACTTATAAACTTTCCTAAAATATGAACTTTCTAAATTTGGAAACTTTCCAAAAATAGAAACTTTCCAAAAATAGAAACTTTCCAAAAATAGAAACTTTTCAAAAATAGAAACTTTCCAAAAATGGAAACCTACTAAAAATAGAAACTTTCTAAAAATAGAAAGTGTGTGTCCGTAAGCTGTTCCAATCAAACCAATATATATTGAGTATTGTTCTATGTCTACTTGCAACATGTACAATAGCTATCATACTAAGACTTGACCTAAGTTAGTTATTTATATCGACCTGCTTTATTTATAGGTCGGCGTTGTGATCATTCCTGATCACTGTACTACATTTGCTGTTCGCTTAATTGTGGTGGTTACTTCATTACTATTAAGGTGAGTTATAGTCCCGTTTTTACATACTTTTCAAAGTATATTTTTGGGATGTGATTACATGCATTTTATTTCACGTTTAGACACAAGTGACAATTAAATTTAAATTATTCATTGTGAGTTGGACAAAAATATTCGCTAGTCTGGTAACTGTAATCATTGGTTTCTATCGATGAATGCGAATCCTACGGATAGATCTATCGGGTTTGACAACCCCATTTCGAGCTAGTCGCGCTAGTAATTTATAATCAGAATGTTTAGTACTTTGTATTTTGTTGTAGATACACTGTCCAGTGTATATTTTTATTGTGTTTGGAAAGGGTAAATAAAGGGTTAAGTGGTTACCAGGTGGCTCATTGATAATGAAATAATGTTTAATGTTTTCTAACATTTTTAAATCTTGTGGTCTAAAGTTTATTCAATTATTTAAACATATAATTCACTCAACCTTTCTGTTGACAGTTTACTCGCATGTTTTCACAGGTACTTGAGTTTATGTGATGCTTCCGCTGTGTTTAGAAGAGTCTGCATGCATTTGGGCAGATTTTTAATGTAACAATTTATGAAACTTTGGCTTGCATTCGGTTTTTGAATAATTATTACTTGTGGGTTGTTGACAATGTTTTGTGTCAACTTTAGATTATTAATATGTTGGGTTACTTTTAAACTACATATTTTGGTATGCTTTCCTTTTTGGGAAACTTTTGAAATAAAAGAATGCAATGTCGTTTGTTAAATTCATTTAAGTTCGATCAAGCTGTGGGACTAAGTGACGAAGCTGTTAAGTGTTTTGACGGGGCCATCACAGTTGGTATCAGAGCTCTGGTTGTAGGGAACTAGGCGTTCTTAATGTGGTCAACCCGTGGTTCTTAGGGTGCATTAGAGTCTAGTCTACAGCCCGACCCTTTTGCTATAGCATTATTATGCATTTCATTTCGTATATGTTAAATCATTAGCATTTATTCCTATTTGGTATATGGTTTACGGTTTTACTGTTTGCAGATGTCGACTTCGAGCGATAACTCAGTTGCTGCTCCTGCTCCTCCGGCTGCTGCCAGACGCCGTGCTGGTCAACCCTAGATCGATGATCCTGTTCACTACTACTTTTCCATCCTTACTCATATGAACAGGGCTTACAATGAAGTGACGCGTATTAATGCTCTTAGTGATTATATGCGTACTTTACCACATAACGAGATGATGGACCAGATACGAGCTAGTATGGATTCATTTGTTAGCTTCAAGAACAATGTGGGATTCGAGAATCGTAAGCGTAACTGTGAAGTTAACGCTAAGTTCGAGGCTCTCGAGAGCACAGTTCGTAGTTTGAAGGCAGAGTTGGAAGAAGTGAAAGGAAAGTTGCGGAAGTATGAGCCTTCTGCTGAGACTCATGCTGGCCCAGCTTATCACACCCGCTCTAAGCAGATGTGATATGATGATTCATGATTGATTACTTATTTCATAAGACTTAATGTCCTTTCATACATACATTTTTGGGTTATGTACGATGTTTTGCCGAGGATTTTATTAAGGTTTTGTTATGGGATGTTTTTCATTATGTATGGATGGTTATTTTTATGACATCTATTATCATTATCACATTTTATTTCTGATGTTGTGACTCTTGGCATGTTATATTATGCGTAATGTAGATCATGTATGTTAGGTGCTATGTATGTTGTATGATGTTATCATAAAATATGTATGCACGTGGTGGTTATTTCTATAACAATCATAACTGTCATGTTATTACTCATAGTGGTTACTGACTATTATTTTAATGGTTAATCTTTTCATGTTCGATCTATTCCTTTATAACACTGATATTATTCTTAGTACTAACAGTTGTGTTATTCTGTTTTGAAGATCATGCCTCCTAGAGAGTCCAACGAAGCCCGTATCCAACGTCTTGTTACCGAAGGGATAGCTGCTGCTATGGCAGCAAATGCAAACGCGAACAACAATCAGGTGGGATGCTCCCACAAAATGTTTATGGAAAGTCGTCCACAGGAATTCAGTGGTACAGAAGGACCCATAGGACTTACCCGCTGGTTCGAGAAATTCGAGTCTATTTTCAGTGTTAGCCGTGTCCGAGAGGAGGACAAGGTTAGTTTTGCTAGCTGCACTTTGAAGGATAGTGCATTGACCTGGTAGAACAACTTGGTTAACAGTTTGGGAAATGATGTGGCTTATGGGTTAGCTTGGAATAATTTCAAGGAAAGAATGATCACACGCTACCGACCTAGGGGTGAGCTTAAGAAGTTAGAGGTTGAACTTAAAAACTTGAAAATGAAGGGCACCGAATTAGATGCCTACGAGCAGAGGTTCTTTGAGTTGACTTTGTTGTGCCCTAATGTTTATGCCGAAGAGAATCTTAAGATTGAAGCTTACATTGATGGGTTGTCCGAGAAAATTGAACATGGAGTTGAATCTAGTGAGCCCCAGACTATTGAGGCCGCGATGTCGATGGCTCATAAGTTGAATGATAAGATCTTGAGAAGAAGCAAGGCTGCTGTAACCGAACCCAGTGAAGAGGCTGTTAAGAAAGCTGATAATGGGAAGAGAAAGTGGGATAATAACCGCAATCAAAACCAGAATCAGCAGAAAAAGCAGGATACTTCTGGTTCGAATAACCGCAGTCAGCATGTGTGTCCACGTTGTTACAAGGCTCATGATGGTTTCTGTACCGTGACTTGCAAGAGGTGTTCCAAACAGGAACACATTGCTAAGGATTGTACGGTGCTTCTGCCGGGTTCCGCTACTCCTGCCGCAGGTGGTAATAATGGTAATAATGCTGGTAATAGAGGTGTTAATGGAAATGGTAATGGAAAGTTGAATAATGGGGGTAATCCGAGAGTTTGCTACGAGTGTGGGAAGCCGGGGCATTTCCGTGATGCCTGTCCCAACAAGAAGACTGCAGAGACTGCACGAGGTAGAGCGTTCAACATTAACGCTAGGGATGCTGAGGAAGATCCTAAACTTATTACTGGTAAATTCTCGGTCAACGATTTATCAGTTTATGTATGATAATGCTAAAAACGAACATATATTTTATAGCATTATCCCTCAAGAAAGACAAGCTTTTAGTTGCAATTGTTCTATTTACAAGTGATATTCGTTTAAATAATAAAAGGTGAAGACAAAAGACAGATTCAAAAAATTGAAGACGCAAACGACCAAAAAGCTCAAAAGTACAAAATACAATCAAAGTGGTTCCAATTATTGATAAGAAACGTCTCAAAATTACAAGAGTACAAGACGCAAAACACAAAGTACAAGATATTAAATTATACGCAAGGACGTTCGAAAATCCGGAACCGGGACCAAAGTCAACTCTCAATGCTCGACGCAACGGACTAAAAATTACAAGTCAACTATGTAAATAAATATAATATAATATTTAAATAATTCTTATAATTATTTATATATTATATTTATTTATAAAAACCGTCGGCATACAAAGAAACAAAAATATATGAGCTGCTACCTACCCCCATGCGATCGCATGGCCTGGAGGCACAAAAGCCATGCGATCGCATGGCACACCTTTTCAGCCCACATACCTATAAATTTCGCGATTTTGATCGATGTTAAACACATCTTTTTCTTCTTTCTCTCATACGTAAGTTATATATATATATATATATATATATATATATATATATATATATATATATATATATATATATATATATATATATATATATATATTTTAATTTTAATTTTAATTTTAATTTCTAATAATAAGGGTATGTTGGGTCAACGTGTAAGTTGGCAGGGACACGCTAACCCTGTGTGCCGTAGCACCCACCAATCCCACCCCGAAAGAGACCTGTGCCGGCAAAGTACCTCCTCCCAGTACCCACAGTGACGGCAAGGCGATTTTTACCCCAGCTAGCTAGACCCCCGAAGCACTTCACAAATTTCCCCCCGGAGGGAGAAATAATTCCATGCGGGGCGCCCAGACTGAGAATCGAACTTGCGCCTATATTGGGTCAAGCTTCCCCCACTGCGGGCCCAGGGATCAAAGGCATCGGGTACCACTGATCTATAAGCTCGTTGGTATAATAAGGGTATGTTAGCGAATGTTGTAAGGGTGTAAGTCGAAATACTGTCCGTGTAACGCTACACTATTTTTCATCACTGTAAGTTATGGTTATTGTTATTTTTAAATTAATGTCTCGTAGCTAAGTTATTATTATGCTTATTTAAGACGAAGTAATCATGATGTTGGGCTAAAATATTTAAAATTGGGTAATTGGGCTTTCTACCATAATTGGGGTTTGGACAAAAGAACGACACTTGTGGAAATTAGACTATGGGCTATTAATGGGCTTTATATTTGTTTAACTAAATGATAGTTTGTTAATTTAATATAAAGATTTACAATTAGACGTACCTATAAATAACCATATACACTCGATCGGACACGATGAGCGAGATATTTATATGTACGAATAATCGTTCATTTAATCGGACATGGGAATGGATTAATAGTTAATAGATTTATTAAAACAGGGGTGAAATTATGTACAAGGACACTTGGTGTAATTGTTAACAAAGTATTAAAACCTTGGGTTACACATAGTCGATATCCTGGTGTAATTATTAAACAAAGTATTAGGACCTTGTTACAGTTTAAGTCTCCAATTAGTTGGAATATTTGACTTCAGATATAAGGATAATTTGACGAGGACACTCGTACTTTATATTTATGACTGATGGACTGTTATGGACAAAAACCAGACGGACATATTAAATAATCCAGGACAAAGGACAATTAACCAATGGGAATAAACTAAAAATCAACACGTCGAACATCATGATTACGAAAGTTTAAATAAGCATAATTCTTTTATTTCATATTTAATTGCACTTTTAATTATCGCACTTTTATTTATTGTCATTGTATTTAATTGAACTTTTAATTATCGTCCTCTTTAATTATCGCAATTTTATTTTATCGCACTTTTATCGTTATTTACTTTATGCTTAAAATTAAGTTATATTTATATATTTTACATTAGGTTTTAATTGCAACTAAAGTTTTAAAATCGACAAACCGGTCATTAAATGGTAAAAACTCCCTTTTATAATAATAATATTACTTAGATATATTTTTGTATTTTTACAAATATAGTTTTTAAATATATAGCGTTAAGCTTGTTTAAGAGATCCCTGTGGAACGAACCGGACTTACTAAAAACTACACTATTGTACGATTAGGTACACTGCCTATAAGTGTTGTAGCAAGGTTTAGGTATATCCATTCTAAAAATAAATAAATATCTTGTGTAAAATTGTATCGTATTTAATAGTATTTCGTTGTAAAAATAATACTATTTCCTAGTACACCTCGCACACATCAAATATTTTTGGTGCCACTGCCGGGGACATTCTTGCTTAAATGCCGGAAGCGCAACACTATATATATAAAAAAAATTTTAGTTTACTTTTGTAAAAATACGTTTTTTGTAAAAATACGTTTTAAATTGCAAAAATATAAAAAGAAAAACAAAATTTATATATTTTTAAGAGTTTGTTAAATATTTAAGTTTTATAAAGTTTCTTTATTTTTATTTTTAGTTTGTAAAAATATAAATTTTATTTAAATATTTTGTATTAATTTAAAACAGAAAATTAAAACAGAAAAAAAATATAAAACACTCGGCCCGATCACTGTTGCAGCCCAGAGTCTGTCCCAATTTCTCAAGCCATGCGATCGCATGGTAAAACAACTAACACCTCATGCGATCGCATGAGGTGAGTTGACAGGCCTGTAACCTCAGCCGACAGTTAGGGTTTAATTATAATTATAATTATTATATATTTAAAACCCTAATTAGGGTTTAGTAATTAATTAATTTAGTTTAGTTTTTAATTAATTTGTTTTAATTAGTTTAATTAGTTTTAATAAATTATAAAATTAATAGTTTTATAAAATAAATAATATAAAAATAATATTTTTATAACATTGTACTTTTTACAACTTTAAGTTTATTTTTATATTTTTGTATCTTCTTATTCGTTTTAGCGTAATATTTGTATTTTTCGCTCGTATTTAGTTTTAATATATAGTTTTTGCCATAGTTATTTTTATTTCTAGACTTTTAAGATTTGCCTTAAAATTCCTTAAGTGCTTTTTCTTTAGACTAAGATTTAGGTGCTTTAAAATTTTGCGACGCCGTTTTTATATTTTAGTACCTTTTTAAGTTATTGCCATTTGAGATATAGTATTTATTTTAAGCTTTAATATTTTTTTTAGACGTGACTTTTAATTCTTAGTTTTTAGTTCCTCTTTAAGTTTCGACGCGCTACTTTCTTATTTTTATTTTTTTCGACCATTTATTTATCGACGTTTTTCGACGCGCAATCTTTTTCTTTCTTATTTCTCGCCGCTCTAGTTTTTAGGACTTAGATTTTTTTACTATTTCTTATCTAAAATTTCTTTAAATTTAAACAAAAAATTATTTTAAGTGGTTAAATTGATAGACATCAAAATTTTCTGGTTCGTAGTAATAGTTGGATTTGTACGTGGATCGGGTTATTGGAGCCAAACAGTACTCAATTATATTGAGACCAAACGAATCCTGCCCCTCTGCTGCATCTTTTGGCTATTTGAAACGTGGGCAAAATCAGAAAAGTCTATTAATTGGATAACTTATATAATTTTTCTTTCTTTTTAAAAACTAATAGGATATTCAGTGAATGCACCGAGCAAAACGTTCACCACCTTTTGTACGTTCACCACCTGTAACTCGATCAAGACATCTAGCAAATATTGTCGCTGTTGATTTTTCTTTAGAATCGTCATCTAGTCGACCAAGTACTCCAATTCAAATTTCCGATAATCTATTTTTTGTACCCGACCTCACAATTGAGAATCCGGAGAATATTCAGGGATAATTCATAGATCCTGAACCATTAATCTTTCCTCTGGAACCACCAATCATTCAAACAGAGATTGTTGAGGAACCAACCATTAAATCAAAATCCTCTAGTGATTCAGATTCAGCAAATTCAATCATGGAGAATGTGGAACCTCTAAGTATGGAAGACCGAATGCGAGCTAAACGCACTGGCCAAGGTCACGTAATTACTCAACCAGACATTAATGCGCCAGATTATGAAATCAAAGGACAAATCCTACACATGGTGACTAATCAATGCCAATTTAGTGGTGCGCCGAAGGAAGATCCAAATGAACATCTTCGTACCTTTAATAGGATCTGCACTCTATTTAAAATTCGAGAAGTGGAGGATGAACAGATATATCTCATGTTATTTCCCTGGACTTTAAAGGGAGAAGCCAAAGATTGGTTAGAATCGTTACCTGAAGGAGCAATTGATACATGGGACGTCTTAGTTGAAAATTTCTTAAACAATTCTTTCCGGCATCTAAAGCCGTAAGACTTCAAGGAGAAATTGTTACGTTCACACAGAAGCCAAATGAAACTTTATATGAAGCATGGACAAGATTTGGAAAATTATTAAGAGGATGTCCGCAATATGGTTTAAACACCTATCAAATAGTACAAATATTCTACCAAGGATGCGACATCACTACAAGAAAAGACATCGATATAGCAGCTGGTGGTTCCATTATGAAGAAAACAGCAACTGATGCTTACAAAATTATTGATAACACTGCTTCCCACTCACATGAGTGGCACCAAGAAAAAGATATCGTTAGATCATCTAAAGCAGCTAGAGCCGATTCTAGCCATGACTTAGATTCCATTTCTGCAAAGATAGATGCTGTCGAGAGACGAATGGAAAAGATGACTAAAGATATCCACTCAATACGAATTAGTTGTGAGCAGTGTGGAGGACCACATTTAACAAAAGATTGTCTCAGTATTGAACTAACAATGGAACAAAGAGGGAATGTTTCATACATAAACCAAAGGCATGGAAATAATTATCAGAATAATTATCAACCACCAAGACCAATCTACAATCAAAACCAGAATTATAACCGAAATGTTCCATACAACAACCAACAAGGTCCTAGCAATCAACAAGTATCCAACAATACTTACAATCAGCAAAGACCTAATTTTCAAAATAAACCACCACAAACTGATGATAAAAAGCCAAATTTAGAAGATATGATGTCAAAGCTAGTTGATTCTCAAACACAATTTTTCACGTCTCAGAAACAAACGAATGAACAAAATGCTCAAGCATTTATAAATCAACAAGCTTCTATTCAAAATCTGGAACAAGAAGTAAGCAACCTAGCAAGGTTGATAGGTGAAAGAAAACCAGGAAGTCTACCTAGTGATACAAATGCTAACCCCCGGAATGAAACAGCTAAAGCCATTACCACAAGAAGCGGTATTACACTTAAACCACCTGAAACACCTGTAATTTCTGATGATGCAATTCCTACTCCACAAGAACCACAATCTGATCAAGACAAGGAAAAAGAACCGGTAGTTGAAAAGGTTAATGAAGATAACACAGTTAAGGCTAAACCTTATGTTAAACCATACCAACCACCACTTCCTTACCCGAGTAAAATGAGAAAAGAGAGACTTGAAGCCGAGCAATCCAAATTCTTGGATATGTTTAAACAGATAAATGTAAATCTTCCTTTCATTGATGTGATTTCAGAAATGCGTAGATATGCTAAATTTCTGAAAGATCTAATCACGAATAGAAAGAAAATGGAAGAACTCTCGGCTGTTACAATGAATGATAATTGTTCTGCAGTGCTGTTGAATAAGATACCAGAAAAATTATCTGATCCAGGAAGTTTCACAATTCCATGTTTTCTGGGTAGTCTTAGTTCAATAGAAGCATTGGCAGACTTAGGTGCTAGTATAAATTTAATGCCATATTCACTATACGCTAAACTAGACCTTGGAGAATTGAAACCAACAAGAATAAGCATACAACTAGCCGATAGATCAGTAAAATATCCTAGAGGGATAATGGAGAACATGCTAGTTAAAGTTGGTACTTTAGTATTTCCAGTAGATTTTGTTATTCTGGACATGGAAGAAGATTCTCGAGTTCCTCTCATATTAGGAAGACCATTCTTAAACACGGCTAAAGCAATAATAGACGTGTTCGGTAAGAAACTGACCCTAAGTATAGAGGACGAGAGTGTTACCTTTTCAGTTGATAGAGCCATGCAACAACCGCAATCTGCAGATGATACATGTTATTATATTCAAACCATAGATTCACATGTAGAATTGTTAGAAGAATTTCCAGAATTACAAGGAACAGGAGAATGTTCTTTAGGAGAAGGAACTGAACCAATTGATGAAACTGAAATGTTAGCTACACTTATGGCTAATGGATATGAACCAACAACAGAAGAAATTCAAATGCTAAAAGAAGAAGACAGATATCGATATAAATCATCAATAGAAGAACCACCGACATTAGAGTTAAAGCCACTTCCAAACCATTTGGAATATGCTTATTTACATGGTGAATCTAAATTACCTGTAATAATATCGTCTTCTCTTACTGAAAATGAAAAATCTCAACTCACTTCTGTGTTAAAAGCTCATAAACCAGCTATTGCATGGAAGATTCATGATATTAAAGGAATAAGTCCTTCGTATTGCACACATAAAATCCGTATGGAATAAGGTCATAAAACATATGTGCAACGCCAATGAAGACTAAATCCTAATATGCAAGATGTTGTTAAGAAAGAAATTATTAAACTGCTTGATGCAGGTTTAATTTATCCAATTTCTGATAGTCCATGGGTAAGCCCAGTTCAATGCGTGCCTAAGAAGGGTGGCATGACTGTCATCACAAATGAGAAAAATGAGCTTATTCCTACTAGGACTGTAACAGGATGGTGTGTTTGTATTGATTATAGAAAATTAAATAGCGCCACCAGAAAAGATCACTTTCCCTTACCTTTCATTGATCAAATGTTGGAAAGATTAGCCGGAAATAGTTACTATTGTTTTCTTGATGGTTTTTCCGGATATTTTCAAATTCCAATAGTACCCAAGGATCAAGAGAAAACCACATTCACGTGCCCTTATGATACTTTTTCTTACAAACGCATGCCATTTGGACTTTACAACGCCCCTGCAACCTCTCAAAGGTGCATGATGGCGATTTTTCATGACATGATAGAAGAATGCATGGAAGTTTTCATGGATGACTTTTCAGTCTTCGGTGATGAAATGTCCCGTTCTTATTGATTAAAAACATTCCATATTAATTGATTTCGTTGCGAGGTTTTGACCTCTATATGAGGCGTTTTTCAAAGACTGCATTCATTTTAAAACAAACCATAACCTTTATTTCATAGATAAAGGTTTTAAAAAACTTTACGTAGATTATCAAATACTGATAATCTAAAATATCCTGTTTACACACGACCATTACATAATGGTTTACAATACAAATATGTTACAATAAAATAAGTTTCTTGGATGCATTTTTTACACAATATCATACAAGCATGGACTCCAAATCTCGTCCTTATTTAAATATGCGACAGCGAAAGCTCTTAATAATCACCTGAGAATAAACATGCTTAAAACTGAAGGTATTTCATATGCCCGAGAGACATATTAAATTAATGTGGCTAATGTGTTATGATCCAAGTCGGGTCATACCCAATAACAAGCTTATCGACACCTTATATGTATTTAATCTTAACGAATGGATTGTTAAATAAATACGCGACACTTGAACTTTAGAAAATCGGTTTTCTAAAGAAATTTCACTTGAGATAAATTATTTGTATAATTTATATATAATTGTTTATAGGTTTAAATGATTATGTTGTGTTATATTTTATAAAAGGTTTTATAAAAAATGTATAAGTAACAAATCAATACATAAGTTTATAAAAATTTATAAACTTTTATGAACTTACATGTATATATATAAAATATATATATATGTAGTGGGCTGATTTGGGACTCCAAGAGAAGACCACACATGCTCACTTTTGTTACTTCCTATATACACAAGTTCTTAAGTGCATGCTACATACAACAACCAAGTAATTTGACCAAGGATTCCACTTAAAAGTTCAAGAAAACTCTCTTAACTTTTCAGCTACTATTCTGGCCGAAATTTGTGAGCTGTTTTGAGGAGGTTTCTTGCTTGGTTTCTAGCTTAATAAGTGTCTTAAAATCCTAACTAATTCAAGGAAAGTGTTGGTGATTCAAAGCTTGGGGTATACTACACTTGAGGCTTCAAGTTAGAAGCTTTTAAGTCATCAATTTCATCAAACATTTCAGCTCAAATTCTGCTGCTGCTGTTCGGTTTTCTCAAGGGCAGAAAAGAGGGTTTTCAAGCTAGGTTTCAAGGTGTACAAGGTTTATAACAAGGCAAGGGTGTTTTGGTGCTTTGCTTCTTCATTTCTTTCATCATCATCCAAGCATTTTGCAGCCCTTAAACTTGTTTTAAGGAGGTATAAACATCTTAACTTTCTACTTAGTTTGTAAGCATATTTGTTCACAACTTGATCCATGGGGTTTAACTTTAAAATGGTTTAAAGATATACAAGTTCTAAAATGTAACTAACATGCTTCCGCTTTAATAAAATTCTTAAAAGGTTTTAAGTATTATCAAACTTGTTAAATCCCAACAATGGTATCAGGAGCCGAAGTTGTTGAAATATACTTCGACTTATTGTTTTAAACCCACTATATTTGCATTCTAAGTACATGCATGAAAGAAGAATGCAAAAATTGTTGGTTTTGGGTGGGTACTTCATTATGGCCGAATTTATTAGGGTTCAAAATTGGGTTTTGAGCTCTATCATTTGGTCATATTTTGTTGCATGTTAAAGTTCACAATCCTAGCCTTGACCTTGTGTTGATTGCATGCTATATTTGGTTGATTTGTTATATTCATTTGGTATGTGATATTATTCATTCAATTGGCATGTAATAATTATTATTTTGGCTATGTAATTTGTTTTACATTTGGTATGTAAAATAGAATAGGTTGTATTTCATTTTCTAGATAAAATGTATTAGGATACATATTTTGTAAAAATGAAGAACAAGATCATGAAGACTTCAAGAACACAAGGAGCATATGGATGCAAGGTTAAGTGGGAGATTGTAATCTCCTACTTTGTATGATTAACCCTTACCCGGTGACATTTGTTTTCGGCTAAACAAATGTCCACCAAAATGGCTAGATTGTGAACATACTTATTTTGCATGTGTGGTTGTTTGTATGATTATTGTTTTGTATGTTTGGTTGATACAATTAATCACAAGATAACAACTAACAAAACGACATTTTAATTGGTTAAATTAGACGTGCTAAGTACATGCAAAACGGCAATTTAAATGGTTAAATTTAAAAGGCAACCGAGAACCTTAATAAATGGTTATTAAGAACATGATAAGGATCATACATATAAAATGGTTTATATCAAGAAATTGGCTTAATTACAAAACATGAAAATGGATTTTCAAATAAACCATACACTAAATGCATGTTGGTGTATGGTGCAAATGTTTTCATAAACTAGAAATAACGAAAAACTCAAAATCCCTTTAACAAACAAGCTTAACAAGTTTAACGCCATCCTTTTGTGAAAACACTTAGACATATTAAGAAACTCTTGACGGGATAAAGGTCACCTAACCGTCATGAGCGGACTAATATCAATAAGGTAAATTTCGCACACTTGTGGGATAAAGGTCACCTAACCACTTGTATGTTGAATTTACATGTTTACACAAGTGGGACGACTTGATTTGGGAATCATGAACTTAGGGCCACCGAAGCATGAGGAACAAATAGGCGTTGATGGGATAAATATGCCATGCAAAAGGATTGCTTGATCCCATAACTTAGAAGTTGCAAAAGGATTGCAATTGTCATATAATGACTACCTAGCTAAATCAAATAACGGGATAAAGGTCACCTAACCGAAATTTGATTTACCGTTGGATTCTAATATTTAATAAGTCAATTAAAATTTTAAAAGGGTATTGAATGTTACATTAAAATCGATACTTAAACGAACTTTGTTAATTTTATAGATGGCCGCCAATAACAACAACAACATTCCAAACGCACCACTTAACCTGAACCACCTATCATTAAGGTCTCTCTTAGAGAAAGACAAACTCAACCATACAAACTTTATGGATTGGTTCCGCAATCTTCGGATTGTCCTCAAACAAGAGGATAAAATGTATGTGCTTGAGGACCCCATTCCCGATCAACCGGATGAGAATGATGTGGAGGCAATGGCCTCTTACGATAAGTATTGCCATGACTCCCTTCAAGTCTCATGCTTAATGCTTGGGACTATGATACCCGAACTCCAAAAGGATTTCGAGCATCATAGTGCATACGACATGATAACGCAATTGAAGGAGATGTTCCTCCAACAAGCGCGTGTCGAACGCTTCGAAACGGTTCGGGCGCTACATGCTTGTCGTATGGACGATACCCAATCGGTTTCATCTTATGTACTTAAGATGAAAAGCCTTATCGATCGTGCTAACCATCTTAACCTAAACATATCTAATGAGTTAGCCACCGATCTTATCCTTAACTCCCTATCAAAAAGGTTTGATCAATTTGTAATTAATTACAATATGAATGGGATGGATAAGAGCATAGGTGAGCTTCACGGTATGCTTAGAACAGCGGAAACTAGCATGGGTAAAAGGGCTTTACCCGTGTTAGCAATCGATCAAGGTGGATCCAAAGGTAACACCTCTAAGCCAAAGGTGGCTAAGAGGAAAGGACCCGCCCATCAAGGCAAAGGGAAGGGGAAGATGGTTACCCCAACCAAGAACAAGGCTAAGAAGCAAAAGGTAGCCGAGAAGGCAAACCCCAAGGAAGACCCATGTTTCGGTTGCGGTGAAATGGGTCATTGGAAACAAAACTGTCCAGTCTATCTTAAGGAGTTGAAGGACAAGAGGGATGCAGGGAAAACCTCAGGTAATATATATATGGTATATATAGAGCTTAGTATTACTTCTTCTAATACATGGGTATTAGACACTGGATGTGGAACTCACATTTGCAATTCATTGCAGGGGTTCAAAAGAAGTAGCAAGCAAACGGGAACATCAAGTCTCTACATGGGTAATGGGGCCAAAGTGCTAGTGAAGGCTCAAGGAGACTTTGTGTTAAAGCTTCCAAGTGGTTTGGAACTTATTTTGAAAGATGTTTTGTATGCACCCGATTTATGTCGAAACATTATTTCCATTTCCCGTTTGAAACAATGTGGTTTTTATCTTAATTTTGTTAATGATGATATCCATATTTATTTAGATAATGTATTCTATTTCAAGGCTTCACCTTCAAATGGAATTTATGAATTGGTTCATGATGACACATCATCTAGTAGCTCAATGTACCATACAAGCACCAAAAAACTCAAAAGGGATTTGAGTGATTCCTATTTATGGCATTGTCGCCTTGGTCACATAAACAAGAACCGAATGCATACACTTCAAAAGGATGGACTTTTGAAATCAAATGAAATGGATTCGTTTGATGTATGTGAATCTTGTTTACAAGGCAAGATGACTAAAGCACCTTTCAAAGGGACTTATGAAAGGGCTAAAGATTTATTGGGATTAATACATTCGGATGTATGTGGACCCTTTAAGCCCATGACTAGGAATGGTGAAAGATACTTCGTTACTTTCATTGATGACTTCAGTCATTTCGGATATGTCTACTTATTAAGACACAAGGATGAAACTTTTGAAGCATTCAAAGAATATCAAAACGAAGTACAAAATCAACTCAACAAGACAATTAAGGTACTTCGTACCGATAGAGGAGGTGAATACCTAAGCGATGCTTTCCAAGATCATCTTAGGAGTTGTGGGATTATCTCACAACTTACTCCACCCGGAACACCCCAACTTAATGGAGTTTCCGAAAGGAGGAACCGAACCCTAATGGATATGGTTCGATCTATGATGGCAAGAAGCTCGTTGCCTCTATCATTTTGGGGTTATTGTCTAAGCTCTGCGGCTCGTATTTTAAATATGGCCCCAACCAAGAAAGTGGAACGAACTCCTCACGAGATGTGGTTTGGCAAACCTCCATCTCTATCATACTTAAAGGTATGGGGATGTGAAGCTTATCCTAAGCGTTACGTCCCTAATAAGTTGAATGCTCGATCCACGAAGTGTATCTTCATAGGATATCCCAAGGATGATATGGGATACTATTTCTATGATCCATCCGAGCAGAATGTATTTGTTGCTCGGAAGGCGGAATTCCTTGAAACTAAGTTCCTAATGGAAGGAAATAGTGAAAGGAAGATAGATCTTGAAGAGGTTCAAGATCAAGTAGATGATACACAATTGGTTAACACTAGCACTCAACATGAAAATGTTGATAGTGATCAAATGGATGATCAAAATACACAAGACATTCGTAGATCTGGTAGGATTAGCAATCCTCCTGAGAGATATGGGTTTCTCATAGATGGTTGCCATACGGTTGATTTGGATGAACCAACAAACTACCAAGATGCTTTATCAAGGATTGATAAAGATAAATGGCAGGATGCCATGGACGCCGAGATGCAATCCATGTATGAAAACCAAGTGTGGGAACTTGTTGAGCAACCTCCTAGCTCTAAGCTAGTTGATTGCAAATGGCTTTTCAAGAAGAAAACCGACATACATGGAAACTTGGATACATATAAAGCTAGACTTGTAGCAAAAGGTTTCACTCAAACTCAAGGGGTTGATTATGATGAAACTTTCTCGCCAGTGGCAATGCTAAAGTCTATTAGGATATTATTTGCCATTGCTGCTCACTACGACTATGAAATATGGCAAATGGATGTCAAAACCGCTTTCCTAAATGGATATCTTATGGAAGATGTCTATATAGTCCAACCTGAAGGTTTTGTTGATCCAAAATATCCTAAAAGGGTATGCAAGTTAAAGAAATCAATCTACGGATTGAAACAAGCATCTAGAATGTGGAATCATCGTTTTAATGAGGAAGTCTAGAAATTTGGCTTCATTAAAAATGGTGATGAAGCTTGTGTATATAAGAAAGCTAGTGGGAGCACTATCATATTCCTTGTACTATATGTGGATGATATATTATTATTTGGGAATAATATTACCACAATGCAAGGAGTCAAAACTTGGCTAAAGAGTTGCTTCTCCATTAAGGATCTTGGAGATGCACAATATATATTGGGGATAGGGATCTATAGGAATAGATCCAAGAGATTGATAGGTTTAAGTCAAAGTACATACATTGATAAAATCTTGAAAAGGTTCAAGATGGAAAACTCTAAGAAAGGTTTGGTACATATTCAAAGAGGAACCAGTCTCAGTTCATCTCAGTGTCCCACCACGAAAGATGAACAAGAGAAAATGAAGAAAGTCCCATACGCATCTGCTATTGGGTCTATCATGTATGCAATGATATGTACTAGACCGGATGTGTCATGCGCTCTAAGCTTGACAAGTAGATACCAGAACAACCCAGGAAACAGTCATTGGATTGCTGTTAAAAGTATATTGAAATACCTTAGAAGGACTAAGGATATGTTTCTAATATACGGGTCTGGTGAGGAGGAACTCACTGTAAAAGGTTACGTGGACGCGAGTTTCCAAACTGATCGAGATGACTCTCGATCACAATCCGGTTATGTCTTCATGTTAAATGGTGGTGCAGTCTCTTGGAAGAGCTCAAAACAGGATGTTGTTGCGTTATCCACTACAGAGTCGGAGTACATTGCCGCCTCATTGGCAGCACAGGAAGCTGCATGGATAAAGAAATTCATCGACGACTTAGGAGTGGTCCCTTCCATTCAGGACCCTCTTGAGATCTTTTGTGACAACGAGGGTGCGATTGCCCAAATCAAGGAACCTCGTGCTCACCAAAAGACCCGTCACATTGAGCGGAGATTCAACTACATAAGGGATGAAGTTGAAAAAGGAAAGATATGTATTCGCAAGATTCACACAGATCTTAATATAGCGGATCCACTCACGAAGCTCTTACATGGAGCAAAACATGAAGGGCATGTTAGTGCATTAGGGCTTCGATATTCTAGTGATTGGTTATGATCTGTTTTAAGTATTGTACCGGAACGAAATTATTCAAACTCATTAATATAACTATGGTGTTAATTTATTTGAGTTATGTTCCTATTTTGCATATTTCATCCATGAATAAGCAATTATTCTAAATTTCCGTAGTCGATCACATTTGTGGGAACAAGTGTGAGGTTTAGACTATTATGAACTCGGATTGGTATACATTCATAGGTTGAATGTGGGGCAAGGTTGCAACCAAGGTTCATAGATATTTGTGGGAAACAAATATTGGAAGACCCGCTCTCAAGAATTACTGTATAGAGCCTTTGTGGTTGATCACATGCAATCTTGAGTAAAGGCGAATATCATTGTATCCTCTGACCTGAGATACATATTGGGTTCGGATATTCACCGAGTATTATGCCTTGATTCTTTCCTTCGCTATTCTGAAATATGGTAGTACATAAGGAAGAGCTCAGGTATAATGCAAAGTATGTATCTAGGACGTATGTAGTCAAGATGGAATTTGTCCCTCTTATTCGTTGAGAGTCAGATGTCTAAGGCCTGATAAAGTTAAATCTATAAGAGAGTGGTCACTCTGTATCTCTTGGATTTGACATGACATCTAGGATGAAAGGATATAATGAAAGATTCACCTATTCATATTCGAGATGGGAACTCGAAAAGGATGATGTTATTGAATGGCACAAAGTCATAACATATTGGGGGTGATGGACGGTCGTTAGGTGGTATCCGTCACTTGCATTAATTCTTACGTTCCTCGTGCAAGTGGGAGATTGAAGGTATTTCATATGCCCGAGAGACATATTAAATTAATGTGGCTAATGTGTTATGATCCAAGTCGGGTCATACCCAATAACAAGCTTATCGACACCTTATATGTATTTAATCTTAACGAATGGATTGTTAAATAAATACGCGACACTTGAACTTTAGAAAATCGGTTTTCTAAAGAAATTTCACTTGAGATAAATTATTTGTATAATTTATATATAATTGTTTATAGGTTTAAATAATTATGTTGTGTTATATTTTATAAAAGGTTTTATAAAAAATGTATAAGTAACAAATCAATACATAAGTTTATAAAAATTTATAAACTTTTATGAACTTACATGTATATATATAAAATATATATATATGTAGTGGGCTGATTTGGGACTCCAAGAGAAGACCACACATGCTCACTTTTGTTACTTCCTATATACACAAGTTCTTAAGTGCATGCTACACACAACAACCAAGTAATTTGACCAAGGATTCCACTTAAAAGTTCAAGAAAACTCTCTTAACTTTTCAGCTACTATTCTGGCCGAAATTTGTGAGCTGTTTTGAGGAGGTTTCTTGCTTGGTTTCTAGCTTAATAAGTGTCTTAAAATCCTAACTAATTCAAGGAAAGTGTTGGTGATTCAAAGCTTGGGGTATACTACACTTGAGGCTTCAAGTTAGAAGCTTTTAAGTCATCAATTTCATCAAACATTTCAGCTCAAATTCTGCTGCTGCTGTTCGGTTTTCTCAAGGGCAGAAAAGAGGGTTTTCAAGCTAGGTTTCAAGGTGTACAAGGTTTATAACAAGGCAAGGGTGTTTTGGTGCTTTGCTTCTTCATTTCTTTCATCATCATCCAAGCATTTTGCAGCCCTTAAACTTGTTTTAAGGAGGTATAAACATCTTAATTTTCTACTTAGTTTGTAAGCATATTTGTTCACAACTTGATCCATGGGGTTTAACTTTAAAATGGTTTAAAGATATACAAGTTCTAAAATGTAACTAACATGCTTCCGCTTTAATAAAATTCTTAAAAGGTTTTAAGTATTATCAAACTTGTTAAATCCCAACAAAAACGTCAACAAAAATGTTGGTGAGTTATAGGTTTAACCTATATATATCAAATCATAATAATAGACCACAAGATTTCATATTTCAATACACATCCCATACATAGAGATAAAAATCATTCATATGGTGAACACCTGGTAACCGACATTAACAAGATGCATATATAAGAATATCCCCATCATTCCGGGACACCCTTCGGATATGATATAAATTTCGAAGTACTAAAGCATCCGGTACTTTGAATGGGGTTTGTTAGGCCCAATAGATCTATCTTTAGGATTCGCGTCAATTAGGGTGTCTGTTCCCTAATTCTTAGATTACCAGACTTAATAAAAAGGGGCATATTCGATTTCAATAATTCAACCATAGAATGTAGTTTCACGTACTTGTGTCTATTTTGTAAATTATTTATAAAACCTGCATGTATTCTCATCCCAAAAATATTAGATTTTAAAAGTGGGACTATAACTCACTTTCACAGATTTTTACTTCGTCGGGAAGTAAGACTTGGCCACTGGTTGATTCACGAACCTATAACAATATATACATATATATCAAAGTATGTTCAAAATATATTTACAACACTTTTAATATATTTTGATGTTTTAAGTTTATTAAGTCAGCTGTCCTCGTTAGTAACCTACAACTAGTTGTCCACAGTTAGATGTACAGAAATAAATCGATAAATATTATCTTGAATCAATCCACGACCCAGTGTATACGTATCTCAGTATTGATCACAACTCAAACTATATATATTTTGGAATCAACCTCAACCCTGTATAGCTAACTCCAACATTCACATATAGAGTGTCTATGGTTGTTCCGAAATATATATAGATGTGTCGACATGATAGGTCGAAATATTGTATACGTGTCTATGGTATCTCAAGATTACATAATATACAATACAAGTTGATTAAGTTATGGTTGGAATAGATTTGTTACCAATTTTCACGTAGCTAAAATGAGAAAAATTATCCAATCTTGTTTTACCCATAACTTCTTCATTTTAAATCCGTTTTGAGTGAATCAAATTGCTATGGTTTCATATTGAACTCTATTTTATGAATCTAAACAGAAAAAGTATAGGTTTATAGTCGGAAAAATAAGTTACAAGTCATTTTTGTAAAGGTAGTCATTTCAGTCGAAAGAACGACGTCTAGATGACCATTTTAGAAAACATACTTCCACTTTGAGTTTAACCATAATTTTTGGATATAGTTTCATGTTCATAATAAAAATCATTTTCTCAGAATAACAACTTTTAAATCAAAGTTTATCATAGTTTTTAATTAACTAACCCAAAACAGCCCGCGGTGTTACTACGACGGCGTAAATCCGGTTTTACGGTGTTTTTCGTGTTTCCAGGTTTTAAATCATTAATTTAGCATATCATATAGATATAGAACATGTGTTTAGTTGATTTTAATAGTCAAGTTAGAAGGATTAACTTTTGTTTGCGAACAAGTTTAGAATTAACTAAACTATGTTCTAGTGATTACAAGTTTAAACCTTCGAATAAGATAGCTTTATATGTATGAATTGAATGATGTTATGAACATCATTACTACCTTAATTTCCTTGGATAAACCTACTGGAAAAGAGAAAAATGGATCTAGCTTCAATGGATCCTTGGATGGCTCGAAGTTCTTGAAGCAGAATCATGACACGAAAACAAGTTCAAGTAAGATCATCACTTGAAATAAGATTGTTATAGTTATAGAAATTGAACCAAAGTTTGAATATGATTATTACCTTGTATTAGAATGATAACCTACTGTAATAAACAAAGATTTCTTGAGGTTGGATGATCACCTTACAAGATTGGAAGTGAGCTAGCAAACTTGAAAGTATTCTTGATTTTATGTAACTAGAACTTGTAAAATATATGAAGAACACTTAGAACTTGAAGATAGAACTTGAGAGAGATAAATTAGATGAAGAAAATTGAAGAATGAAAGTGTTTGTAGGTGTTTTTGGTCGTTAGTGTATGGATTAGATATAAAGGATATGTAATTTTGTTTTCATGTAAATAAGTCATGAATGATTACTCATATTTTTGTAATTTTATGAGATATTTCATGCTAGTTGCCAAATGATGGTTCCCAAATGTGTTAGGTGACTCACATGGGCTGCTAAGAGCTGATAATTGGAGTGTATATACCAATAGTACATACATCTACAAGCTGTGTATTGTACGAGTACGAATACGGGTGCATACGAGTAGAATTGTTGATGAAACTGAACGAGGATGTAATTGTAAGCATTTTTGTTAAGTAGAAGTATTTTGATAAGTGTCTTGAAGTCTTTCAAAAGTGTATGAATACATATTAAGACACTAAATGTATATACATTTTAACTGAGTCGTTAAGTCATCGTTAGTCGTTACATGTAAATGTTGTTTTGAAACCTTTAGGTTAACGATCTTGTTGAATGTTGTTAACCCATTGTTTATTATAACAAATGAGATGTTAAATTATTATATTATCATGATATTATGATATATAATATATCTTAGTATGATGTATATGTAGCGACCCCGACAAATCGTCAAGTGACGGCGTCGGCTACGTGGGTCCCATTACCTGATTATAAGTCTTTAAGATAACGTTTGACCAAAATATGTCGCCTTCATTTCAAAATAAAGATTGTTTCAAAGTTTACAAGAATTGTTCAACCAAACGTTAAGTTACAACGTTATAAGTACGATTGAAATCTAGGCGACACGGTTTAAAGTAAAGTCAAAAGACGCTCCATGAAAAGCATGTATACTCGACATCCAATGCAAGTATCAAAATAATGAGCGGAAGCATGTATCACATATCGTGCAAGACCTGAGAAAAACATAGAAAAATCTGTCAACGAAAACGTTGGTGAAATCATAGGTTTAGTAAGTAAATTGTATTGAACCACAAGGTTCTTTAAGAATTGCTCAACCAGAATCATTCACATTCCAAAATAGTATTTGTATCACGAGCACCCAATTATCAAGGCTTAACCGAATCTTCCCTCTGAATTTTGAATTTAGTGTTAGAACTTACACTATACATTGTTGAAATTATATTTCATTCACTAACGGTAGCGAACCGTCTGAATGAGGGTTTGTTAAACCCGTATGGCCACACAACATAATTACACGCTTACACTTACACCCTGCAAGTGGAACTAATGATAATTGGATTGAGGACTTTTGTTCAAACTCGTATGCATCTTTGTATTCGTATTTGTTCACAATGTAAAAGCATGATAAGTAAATAAGTATGAAATGTATGTGTTTCTCAGCCCACGATGTAAAGAATAAAAGTGATTGAAAAAGTGGGACTATGATCTCACCTCGAGTGCACGAGTATAAAGGTACTTCAACAAGTAAACGTGTGCATGAAAGTTGCTTAGCCTTGACCTAAACAAGTAAGTTATATCAATTAACCGGTTACGACACAAGGTCGGGTGAAATGTGTTCAATTAGTCCTATGGCTCAATACGACTCGATTATGAAGCATGTGAGTCAAATTGTCAAGTTTCATGCAAGATACAAGTATAGAATCATGTTAGAAAGATTGCATAATTAATTGGTTAAGTTTGACAAAAAGTCAAACTTGGTCAAAGTCAACGAAAAAGTCATCATGTTCGGGTCGGGTCTCGGACAAATTTTCTATGCTAGTTATTCATATATAAGCATGTTAGAACAAGTTGCATGCGAATTGGAAGTCTAAAACATGGCAAACATTTCACGTGAAACGGACATTGGAGACAGAAGCTGGGCACGGCTTATGCCGCGCCGCGGCCAGGCCTGTCGCGCCGCGACAATGGCCGTGGCCTGGTCCCAGGCCTGTTTCACTTGTTCAAGACTTGGTCAATTTTCAAACAAACGCAAAACTCAAACCGTAAACAACTAGAAGACGTATCTTATACTGTTGGAAAGCTCTTTTGACAAGGAACACAACTAAATATGTTTCACCAAACAAAAACATCATTTATAATAGCCGAAAACTCATCAAGTGATCATTAAACGTTCATTTTTAAGGTTTCAAGTTCTTCAAATGCAATTTGAGTTTCGGGAAACCAATTCACACATATAATATGCCGTTTTGAAGGTAATGAAACATACATTACAACTAAACACTAATAATTAACATTCCATGGCATTCAAGCATCCAAAAATTCATGTCAAGAACTATCAAACCCTAGTCAAACATCACAAAATCAATATTCATGTTTTTGAAGTTTTCTTAATCAACCTACGCATCAAAACGAAGCTAGTGATACTACTAACACAATTAAAACATGCACTTTAACAATCTAACAACATTAACTCATCCAAAATCAAGGATTAAGCACACCCATTTCAAGTTCATGCTAGTTACTCCAAAAACAACAAATCGAGCAAACCAAACATATATTCATGTTAGACTCGAGCCATAGACACTAACTAACACCATTTCAAATCAAAAACACGAATTTAGAGAAATCTAGAGTTTTAGAAATGTTACCCAAACGAGATGAAGTTGGTATCAAATTGTAGAGGATGAAGAGAGGATTCCAAATATGTAATCGGATTTGTTGTGAGCTTCCAAGATTGAATTTAGATGATGAATGAATGGAATGGGTTTGTGTGTGTGTTCTTGAGATGGAGAGAAAAGGGATGAGGGAGATGATGGAATGGATGAAATGGGTTGACTAGTTGACCTAGTCAACTAGTTTGCCCATTTGGCAACTCCGGTCCCTCGAGTTTCAAAGCGGGTGCGGGATTTAACCGATCGAATATTTTTAAAACGCAAGTTAACGAGAGATGTTATAATTAAATGACGGAATTATTATGAACGTTAGTCAACGGAAACTACGAATTTAAATAACGAAAGGTATTATTTAAAAGAAAAAGACGGTGTTAAAAATAAATTTAACGGAAAAAACGCGGGATGTTACAGTATATACAGTTAAATGTCGTTACAACGATAATCGTTATATATATGTCTCATTTCAAAATCATTAAGTTAGTAGTCTTATTTTTACATATGTATTTCATTGTTAATACACTTAATAATATATTTACTTATCATTTAACATAATTAACCAAGTGTATCAATATCTTAATATGATTCATATGTACCTAGTAAGACGTTGTTATAACGATAATCGTTATATATAACGTTTTCGAGTTTCTTAAATTAATAGTCTCATTTTTATGTATATAGCTCATTGTTAAAATACCTAATGAGATACATACTTATAATAAAAACATGTTAACTATATATATAACCATATATATGTCATCGTATAGTTTTTACAAGTTTTAACGTTCGTGAATCACCGATCAACTTGGGTGGTCAATTGTATATATGAAACATATTTCAATTAATCAAGTCTTAACAAGTTTGATTGCTTAACATGTTGGAAACATTTAATCATGTAAATATCAATCTCAATTAATATATATAAACATGGAAAAGTTCGGGTCACTACAGTACCTACCCGTTAAATAAATTTCGTCCCGAAATTTTAAGCTGTTGAAGGTGTTGACGAATCTTCTGGAAATAGATGCGGGTATTTCTTCTTCATCTGATCTTCACGCTCCAAGGTGAACTCGGGTCCTCTACGAGCATTCCATCGAACCTTAACAATTGGTATCTTGTTTTGCTTAAGTCTTTTAACCTCACGATCCATTATTTCGATGGGTTCTTCGATGAATTGGAGTTTTTCGTTGATTTGGATTTCATCTAACGGAATAGTGAGATCTTCTTTAGCCAAACATTTCTTCAAATTCGAGACGTGGAAAGTGTTATGTACAGCCGCGAGTTGTTGAGGTAACTCAAGTCGGTAAGCTACTGGTCCGACACGATCAATAATCTTGAATGGTCCAATATACCTTGGATTTAATTTCCCTCGTTTACCAAATCGAACAACGCCTTTCCAAGGTGTAACTTTAAGCATGACCATCTCTCCAATTTCAAATTCTATATCTTTTCTTTTAATGTCAGCGTAGCTCTTTTGTCGACTTTGGGCGGTCTTCAACCGTTGTTGAATTTGGATGATCTTCTCGGTAGTTTCTTGTATAATCTCCGGACCCGTAATCTGTCTATCCCCCACTTCACTCCAACAAATCGGAGACCTGCACTTTCTACCATAAAGTACTTCAAACGGCGCCATCTCAATGCTTGAATGGTAGCTGTTGTTGTAGGAAAATTCTGCTAAAGGTAGATGTCGATCCCAACTGTTTCCGAAATCAATAACACATGCTCGTAGCATGTCTTCAAGCATTTGTATCGTCCTTTCACTCTACCCATCAGTTTGTGGATGATAGGCAGTACTCATGTCTAGACGAGTTCCTAATGCTTGCTGTAATGTCTGCCAGAATCTTGAAATAAATCTGCCATCCCTATCAGAGATAATAGAGATTGGTATTCCATGTCTGGAGACGACTTCCTTCAAATACAGTCGTGCTAACTTCTCCATCTTGTCATCTTCTCTTATTGGCAGGAAGTGTGCTGATTTGGTGAGACGATCAACTATTACCCAAATAGTATCAAAACCACTTGCAGTCCTTGGCAATTTAGTGATGAAATCCATGGTAATGTTTTCCCATTTCCATTCCGGGATTTCGGGTTGTTGAAGTAGACCTGATGGTTTCTGATGCTCAGCTTTGACCTTAGAACACATCAAATATTCTCCTACGTATTTAGCAACATCGGCTTTCATACCCGGCCACCAAAAATGTTTCTTGAGATCCTTGTACATCTTCCCCGTCCCAGGATGTATTGAGTATCTGGTTTTATGAGCTTCTCTAAGTACCATTTCTCTCATATCTCCAAATTTTGGTACCCAAATCCTTTCAGCCCTATACCGGGTTCCGTCTTCCCGAATATTAAGATGCTTCTCCGATCCTTTGGGTATTTCATCCTTTAAATTTCCCTCTTTTAAAACTCCTTGTTGCACCTCCTTTATTTGAGTTGTAAGGTTATTATGAATCATTATATTCATAGATTTTACTCGAATGGGTTCTCTGTCCTTCCTGCTCAAGGCATCGGCTACCACATTTGCCTTCCCTGGGTGGTAACGAATCTCAAAGTCGTAATCATTCAACAATTCAATCCACCTACGCTGCCTCATATTCAGTTGTTTCTGATTAAATATGTGTTGAAGACTTTTGTGGTCGGTATATATAATACTTTTGACCCCATATAAGTAGTGCCTCCAAGTCTTTAATGCAAAAACAACCGCTCCTAATTCCAAATCATGCGTCGTATAATTTTGTTCGTGAATCTTCAATTGTCTAGACGCATAAGCAATCACCTTCGTTCGTTGCATTAATACACAACCGAGACCTTGCTTTGATGCGTCACAATAAATCACAAAATCATCATTCCCTTCAGGCAATGACAATATAGGTGCCGTAGTTAGCTTTTTCTTCAATAACTGAAACGCTTTCTCTTGTTCATCATTCCATTCAAATTTCTTCCCTTTATGCGTTAATGCAGTCAAGGGTTTTGCTATTCTGGAAAAGTCTTGGATGAACCTTCTGTAGTAACCAGCTAGTCCTAAAAACTGGCGTATGTGTTTCGTAGTTTTCGGGGTTTCTCACTTTTCAACAGTTTCTATCTTTGCCGGATCTACCTTAATACCTTCTTTGTTCACTATGTGACCGAGGAATTGAACTTCTTCCAACCAGAATGCACACTTTGAAAACTTAGCGTACAATTCTTCCTTCCTCAATACTTCTAACACCTTTCTCAAATGTTCACCGTGTTCTTGGTCATTCTTTGAGTAAATAAGTATGTCATCAATGAAAACAATGACAAACTTGTCAAGGTATGGTCCACACACTCGGTTCATAAGGTCCATGAACACAGCTGGTGCATTAGTTAAACCAAACGGCATGACCATAAACTCGTAATGACCGTAACGTGTTCTGAAAGCAGTCTTTGGAATATCATCTTCTTTCACCCGCATTTGATGATACCCGGAACGTAAGTCAATCTTTGAATAAACAGACGAGCCTTGTAGTTGATCAAATAAGTCGTCGATTCTCGGTAGTGGGTAGCGGTTCTTGATGGTAAGTTTGTTCAACTCTCGGTAGTCGATACACAACCTGAATGTACCATCTTTCTTCTTGACAAACAAAACAGGAGCTCCCCACGATGATGTTCTTGGTCGAATGAAACCACGCTCTAAAAGTTCTTGTAATTGGCTTTGCAGTTCTTTCATCTCGTTGGGTGCGAGTCTGTAAGGAGCACGAGCTATTGGTGCAGCTCCTGGTACAAGATCTATTTGAAATTCAACGGATCGATGTGGGGGTAATCCCGGTAATTCTTTCGGAAATACATCGGGAAATTCTTTTGCAATGGGAACATCATTGATGCTCTTTTCTTCAGTTTGTATTTTCTCGACGTGTGCTAGAACAGTATAGCAACCTTTTCTTATTAGTTTTTGTGCCTTCAAATTACTAATAAGATGTAGCTTCGTGTTGCCCTTTTCTCCGTACACCATTAAGGGTTTTCCTTTTTCTCGTATAATGCGAATTGCATTTTTGTAACAGACGATCTCTGCTTTCACTTCTTTCAACCAGTCCATACCGATTATCACATCAAAACTCCCTAACTCTACTGGTATCAAATCAATCTTAAATGTTTCGCTAACCAGTTTAATTTCTCGATTCCGACATATATTATCTGCTGAAATTAATTTACCATTTGCTAATTCGAGTAAAAATTTACTATCCAAAGGCGTCAATGGACAACTTAATTTAGCACAAAAATCTCTACTCATATAGCTTCTATCCGCACCCGAATCAAATAAAACGTAAGCAGATTTATTGTCAATAAGAAACGTACCCGTAACAAGCTCCGGGTTTTCCTGTGCCTCTGCCGCATTAATATTGAAAACTCTTCCACGGCCTTGTCCATTCGTGTTCTCCTGGTTCGGGCAATTTATAATAATGTGGCCCGGTTTTCCACATTTATAACAAACTACATTGGCATAACTTGCTCCGACACTACTTGCTCCGCCATTACTCGTTCCGACACCATTTGTTCCTTTCGTTCTATTAACCCCTGGTCCGTAGACCTCACACTTCACCGCGCTATGACCATTTCTTTTACACTTGTTGCAAAATTTGGTGCAGAACCCCGAGTGATACTTTTCACACCTTTGGCATAGCTGCTTCTGATTGTTGTTGTTGTTGTGGTTATTATTGTTGTTGGGATGATTGTTGTAGTTGTTGTTGTTGTTGTTGTTGTTGTTGTTGTTGTTGTTGTTGGGCCGTTTGTTGTAGTTGCGATTGATGCTGCGATTGTTGGGATAATTGTTGCGATTATTGTTGTAATTGCTGTTGTTGTTGTATTGGTGATTCTTATCACCGTTTTCCTCCCACTTTCTTTTGACTTGCTTCACATTGGCCTCTTCAGCAGTCTGTTCTTTAATTCTTTCTTCAATCTGGTTCACTAGTTTGTGAGCCATTCTACATGCCTGCTGTATAGAGGCGGGCTCATGTGAACTTATATCTTCTTGGATTCTTTCCGGTAATCCTTTCACAAACGCGTCGATCTTCTCTTCCTCATCTTCGAATGCTCCCGGACACAATAGGCACAATTCTGTGAATCGTCTTTCGTACGTGGTAATATCAAATCCTTGGGTTCGTAACCCTCTAAGTTCTGTCTTGAGCTTATTGACCTCGGTTCTAGGACGGTACTTCTCGTTCATCAAGTGCTTGAATGCTGACCACAGTAGTGCGTACGCATCGTCTTGTCCCACTTGCTCTAGATAGGTATTCCACCATGTTAACGCAGAACCTGTGAAGGTATGCGTAGCGTACTTCACTTTGTCCTCTTCAGTACACTTACTTATGGAAAACACCGATTCGACCTTCTCGGTCCACCGTTTCAATCCGATCGGTCCTTCGGTTCCATCAAATTCCAAAGGTTTGCAGGCAGTGAATTCTTTGTAGGTGCATCCTACACGATTTCCTGTACTTCTAGATCCAAGGTTATTGTTGGTATGTAGTGCAGCCTGTACTGCGGCTATGTTTGAAGCTAGAAAAGTACGGAATTCCTCTTCATTCATATTCACGGTGTGTCGAGTAGTCGGTGCCATTTCCTTCAAAATAGTCAAATGGAGCAAGTTAATCATACAGAATATTAAGAGTAGTTAATAGTATTTCGTAGCATAATATGAACTCATTTATAAAAGCTTTTTCTTCATATTAGCGTTTTATAAGTTTAAATTCGGGTAGTACCTACCCGTTAAGTTCATACTTAGTAGCTAATATACAATTCAACTACTACAATTCTATATGAAAAACTGATTATAATAATATTTCGCGTTCAAACTTTTATACAATATTTTACAAACTTACAATACCGCTTATTTTACATAAAGCATGAAACATAGCACATAATAACTTTGATACAAGATAGTTGTGAAAATAATTATAGCTAGTACACAAGTCGTTCAGTAAAGGCAATAAAGACACGTAATTCATACGTCCAGAAACAAGTCATGCATTCTGGTTTTACTAGGACTACTTCCCATCCTTGGTCTTGTGGAACATAACCGTTATGGCCGTTGATAAGATAGCGTGTTGTAACGTTGTCAAAGGGACGAGGGTTACGTAATGTCCAACAGTCCCGTAACAATCTAAAAACCTCATTTCTTACCCCAATTACCGACTCCGTCACTTGTGGGAACGTTTTGTTTAATAGTTGTAGCCTGATGTTCTTGTTCTCACTTTGGTGAGAAGAGAACATTACTAATCCGTAAGCATAACATGCTTCTTTATGTTGCATGTTAGCCGCTTTTTCTAAATCACGAAGTCCAATATTCGGATATATTGAGTCAAAATAATTTCTTAACCCATTGCGTAAAATAGCATTTGGGATCCCCGCAATATATGCGTCAAAGTAAACACATCGTAACTTATGGATTTCCCAATGTGATATCCCCCATCTTTCGAACGAAAGCCTTTTATAAACCAAGGCATTCTTGGAACGTTCTTCGAATGTCTTACAAATTGATCTCGCCTTAAATAGTTGTGCCGAAGAATTCTGACCGACTCTAGACAAGATTTCATCAATCATGTCTCCGGGTAGGTCTCTTAAAATATTGGGTTGTCTATCCATTTTGTGTTTTTATACTGTAAAATAGACAAGAGTTAGATTCATAAAAAAAAATACTTATTAATACAAGCAATTTTTACATATATCATAAAGCATAAGCACACTATATTACATATATTACACCACACGAATACAACTATCTTATTCTTGTTGGGTTTTGGTTCGTTTTGCCAAGTTTCTAGGGATATATGATGTTCCCCTAATACGAGCCGTCATTGTCCACATTGGTTTAGAAAAACCTGGTGGTTTAGAGGTTCCCGGGTCATTGTTACAACTTAAGGACTTCGGGGGTTGACGATACATATAAAGTTCATCGAGGTTGGAATTAGATTTCTCTATTTTTATGCCCTTTCCCTTATTATTTTCTTCTGCCTTTTTAAATTCAATTGGGGTAATTTCTATAACATCATCGGAATTCTCGTCGGAATCTGATTCATCGGAGAATTGGTAATCCTCCCAATATTTTGCTTCCTTGGCGGAAACACCATTGACCATAATTAACCTTGGTCGGTTGGTTGAGGATTCTCTTTTACTTAACCGATTTATTATTTCCCCCACCGGTTCTATTTCTTCTTCCGGTTCCGATTCTTCTTCCGGTTCCGATTCTTCTTCCGGTTCCGACTCCTCTTCCGGTTCCTCTTCGGGAACTTGTGAATCAGTCCACGAATCATTCCAATTTACATTTGACTCTTCATTATTATTAGGTGAGTCAATGGGACTTGTTCTAGAGGTTGACATCTATCACATAATATCAAACACGTTAAGAGATTAATATATCACATAATATTCATATGTTAAAAATATATAGTTTCCAACAAAAATGTTAAGCAATCATTTTTAAAGAAAACACGGTCGAAGTCCAGACTCACTAATGCATCCTAACAAACTCGATAAGACACACTAATGCAAATTTTCTGGTTCTCTAAGACCAACGCTCTGATACCAACTGAAATGTCCCGTTCTTATTGATTAAAAACGTTCCATATTAATTGATTTCGTTGCTAGGTTTTGACCTCTATATGAGACGTTTTTCAAAGACTGCATTCATTTTAAAACAAACCATAACCTTTATTTCATAGATAAAGGTTTTAAAAAACTTTACGTAGATTATCAAATACTGATAATCTAAAATATCCTGTTTACACACGACCATTACATAATGGTTTACAATACAAATATGTTACAACAAAATAAGTTTCTTGAATGCAGTTTTTACACAATATCATACAAGCATGGACTCCAAATCTCGTCCTTATTTAAGTATGCGACAGCGGAAGCTCTTAATAATCACCTGAGAATAAACATGCTTAAAACGTCAACAAAAATGTTGGTGAGTTATAGGTTTAACCTATATATATATCAAATCATAATAATAGACCACAAGATTTCATATTTCAATACACATCCCATACATAGAGATAAAAATCATTCATATGGTGAACACCTGGTAACCGACATTAACAAGATGCATATATAAGAATATCCCCATCATTCCGAGACACCCTTCGGATATGATATAAATTTCGAAGTACTAAAGCATCCGGTACTTTGGATGGGGTTTGTTAGGCCCAATAGATCTATCTTTAGGATTCGCGTCAATTAGGGTGTCTGTTCCCTAATTCTTAGATTACCAGACTTAATAAAAAGGGGCATATTCGATTTCAATAATTCAACCATAGAATGTAGTTTCACGTACTTGTGTCTATTTTGTAAATCATTTATAAAACCTGCATGTATTCTCATCCCAAAAATATTAGATTTTAAAAGTGGGACTATAACTCACTTTCACAGATTTTTACTTCGTCGGGAAGTAAGACTTGGCCACTGGTTGATTCACGAACCTATAACAATATATACATATATATCAAAGTATGTTCAAAATATATTTACAACACTTTTAATATATTTTGATGTTTTAAGTTTATTAAGTCAGCTGTCCTCGTTAGTAACCTACAACTAGTTGTCCACAGTTAGATGTACAGAAATAAATCGATAAATATTATCTTGAATCAATCCACGACCCAGTGTATACGTATCTCAGTATTGATCACAACTCAAACTATATATATTTTGGAATCAACCTCAACCCTGTATAGCTAACTCCAACATAAAAATAGAGAGTGTCTATGGTTGTTCCGAAATATATATAGATGTGTCGACATGATAGGTCGAAACATTGTATACGTGTCTATGGTATCTCAAGATTACATAATATACAATACAAGTTGATTAAGTTATGGTTGGAATAGATTTGTTACCAATTTTCACGTAGCTAAAATGAGAAAAATTATCCAATCTTGTTTTACCCATAACTTCTTCATTTTAAATCCGTTTTGAGTGAATCAAATTGCTATGGTTTCATATTGAACTCTATTTTATGAATCTAAACAGAAAAAGTATAGGTTTATAGTCGGAAAAATAAGTTACAAGTCTTTTTTGTAAAGGTAGTCATTTCAGTATACTTCCACTTTGAGTTTAACCATAATTTTTGGATATAGTTTCATGTTCATAATAAAAATCATTTTCTCAGAATAACAACTTTTAAATCAAAGTTTATCATAGTTTTTAATTAACTAACCCAAAACAGCCCGCGGTGTTACTACGACGGCGTAAATCCGGTTTTACGGTGTTTTTCGTGTTTCCAGGTTTTAAATCATTAATTTAGCATATCATATAGATATAGAACATGTGTTTAGTTGATTTTAAAAGTCAAGTTAGAAGGATTAACTTTTGTTTGCGAACAAGTTTAGAATTAACTAAACTATGTTCTAGTGATTACAAGTTTAAACCTTCGAATAAGATAGCTTTATATGTATGAATCGAATGATGTTATGAACATCATTACTACCTTAATTTCCTTGGATAAACCTACTGGAAAAGAGAAAAATGGATCTAGCTTCAATGGATCCTTGGATGGCTCGAAGTTCTTGAAGCAGAATCATGACACGAAAACAAGTTCAAGTAAGATCATCACTTGAAATAAGATTGTTATAGTTATAGAAATTGAACCAAAGTTTGAATATGATTATTACCTTGTATTAGAATGATAACCTACTGTAAGAAACAAAGATTTCTTGAGGTTGGATGATCAACTTACAAGATTGGAAGTGAGCTAGCAAACTTGAAAGTATTCTTGATTTTATGTAACTAGAACTTGTAAAATATATGAAGAACACTTAGAACTTGAAGATAGAACTTGAGAGAGATCAATTAGATGAAGAAAATTGAAGAATGAAAGTGTTTGTAGGTGTTTTTGGTCGTTGGTGTATGGATTAGATATAAAGGATATGTAATTTTGTTTTCATGTAAATAAGTCATGAATGATTACTCATATTTTTGTAATTTTATGAGATATTTCATGCTAGTTGCCAAATGATGGTTCCCACATGTGTTAGGTGACTCACATGGGCTGCTAAGAGCTGATAATTGGAGTGTATATACCAATAGTACATACATCAAAAAGTTGTGTATTGTACGAGTACGAATACGGGTGCATACGAGTAGAATTGTTGATGAAACTGAACGAGGATGTAATTGTAAGCATTTTTGTTAAGTAGAAGTATTTTGATAAGTGTCTTGAAGTCTTTCAAAAGTGTATGAATACATATTAAAACACTAAATGTATATACATTTTAACTGAGTCGTTAAGTCATCGTTAGTCGTTATATGTAAATGTTGTTTTGAAACCTTTAGGTTAACGATCTTGTTGAATGTTGTTAACCCATTGTTTATTATAACAAATGAGATGTTAAATTATTATATTATCATGATATTATGATATATAATATATCTTAGTATGATGTATATACAGTTAAATGTCGTTACAACGATAATCGTTAGATATATGTCTCATTTCGAAATCATTAAGTTAGTAGTCTTATTTTTACATATGTATTTCATTGTTAATACACTTAATAATATATTTACTTATCATTTAACATAATTAACCAAGTGTATCAATATCTTAATATGATTCATATGTACCTAGTAAGACGTTGTTATAACGATAATCGTTATATATAACATTTTCGAGTTTCTTAAATTAATAGTCTCATTTTTATGTATATAGCTCATTGTTAAAATACCTAATGAGATACATACTTATAATAAAAACATGTTAACTATATATATAACCATATATATGTCATCGTATAGTTTTTACAAGTTTTAATGTTCGTGAATCACCGGTCAACTTGGGTGGTCAATTGTCTATATGAAACATATTTCAATTAATCAAGTCTTAACAAGTTTGATTGCTTAACATGTTGGAAACATTTAATCATGTTAATATCAATCTCAATTAATATATATAAACATGGAAAAGTTCGGGTCACTACAGGTGATACATTTGAATCATGTCTAGTTAATCTTGAACGAATGCTTATTAGATGCGAACAATCAAATCTAGTACTTAATTGGGAGAAATGTCATTTCATGGTTAAAGAAGGCATCGTTCTTGGACATAAAATTTCAAAGGAAGGAATTGAGGTAGATAAAGCTAAAGTAGATGTAATTGCTAAACTTCCACATCCCACCAATGTTAGAGGAGTTAGGAGTTTTCTAGAGCATGCCGGTTTTTACCGACGTTTCATAAAAGATTTTTCTAAAATTGCCACTCCTATGAATAAACTCCTAGAAAAGGATGCTCCATTCATCTTTTCAGATGAATGTATCAAATATTTTAATATTCTTAAAGAGAAACTCACTAATGCGCCAATCATGATAACTCCAAATTGGAATCTACCGTTTGAACTTATGTGCGATGCAAGTGATTTTGCGATGGGAGCCGCTTTTGGACAAAGGATTGAAAAATGATTTCAACCTATATATTATGCTAGTAAGACGTTACAAGGAGAAAAAATGAATTACACAACTACTGAAAATGAACTCCTTTCTATTGTCTTTGCTTTTGACAAATTTCGTTCATATCTCGTTCTAGCTAAAACGGTGGTCTATACTGACCATTCTGCTCTTAGATACCTATTTTCAAAACAAGATGCCAAACCACGATTAATCCGTTGGATCTTACTCTTACAAGAGTTTGATATTGAAATCCGAGATAAAAAGGGAGCAGAAAATCTCGCAGCTGATCATCTTTCTCTCCTTGAAAATCCCGAATTAGAAATTCTAAATGAATCGGCCATACAAGACAACTTTCCTGATGAATATCTATTGAAGATAGATTATAATGAAATTCCATGGTTTGCAGACTATGCAAACTATTTAGTATGTGGGTTCCTTGAAAAAGGATTATCGTACCAAAAATGAAAGAAATTCTTTAGTGATATAAAACACTATTTCTGGGAAGATCCACATTTGTTTAAAAGGTGTCCCGATGGAATAATACGCCGATGTGTATTGGAGATGAAGCTAGTCAAATCTTAAACCATTGTCACATAGGACCAACAGGAGGGCATTATGGGCCTCAACTCACAGCAAGAAAAGTTTATGATGCTGGATTCTATTGGCCTACAATTTTCAAAGACGCACACCTTCTTTGCAAATCCTGTGATGCTTGTCAAAGGGCCGGAAAAATAAGTCAACGTGATGAAATGCCACAAAATGTCATTCAAGTATGTGAAGTATTTGACATTTGGGTTATTGACTTTATGGGTCCATTTCCAAAATCTCATAATAATCTCTACATTCTCGTTGCCATTGATTATGTATCTAAATGGGCGGAAGCACAAGCTCTTCCAACTAACGAAGCACGAGCTGTAGTCAACTTTTTAAAACGTCTTTTTGCAAGGTTTGGAACACCGTAAGCTTTAATAAGTGATCGGGGTACTCATTTTTGTAATAATAAACTTGAGAAAGTTCTCAAAAGATATGGAGTAACTCATAAAATCTCCACCGCTTATCATCCACAAACAAGTGGACAAGTTGAAAATACCAACCGAGCTTTAAAACGTATTCTAGAGAAAACCGTAGGATCAAATCCGAAGGAATGGTCCATGAAATTGGAGGATGCACTCTGGGCTTTTAGAACAGCTTACAAAACTTCAATTGGTACCACACCTTTTAAACTCGTTTACGGAAAAGCATGTCATCTTCCAGTAGAAATTGAACACAAAGCATTTTGGGCTTTGAAGACATGTAATCTTGATTTACATGAAGCCGGACATCTACGGTTAAGTTAACTAAACGAATTAAAAGAATTAAGACATGAAGCATATGAAAATTCCTTAATCTATAATGAAAGAACGAAGAAATGGCATGATAA
Organism: Rutidosis leptorrhynchoides; assembly: GCF_046630445.1. Taxonomy (NCBI): domain Eukaryota; kingdom Viridiplantae; phylum Streptophyta; class Magnoliopsida; order Asterales; family Asteraceae; genus Rutidosis; species Rutidosis leptorrhynchoides. The sequence continues at coordinate 174,351,998 of NC_092342.1, read as the reverse complement.
AAGAATCCGAAGTTCAAAAGAATTTAAAGAAGGATACAGAGTTCTTCTTTTCAATTCACGATTCAAGCTATTTCCTGAAAAATTGAAATCAAGATGGTCTGGACCATTCATAGTCAAAAGAGTTTTCCCGTACGGAACGGTAGAATTAATAAATTCAAATGGTATTGAATTTAAAGTTAATGGTCACAGAGTTAAACATTACATAGATAGTCCGATGGAAGTTGACAACGAAGTTAATCATAATTTCAACACCACATCTAACTAAGTGTGGGGAGGTTCGAATCTTTTAAAGATAATACATATTTCTGTTAGAGTTAGACTTTCTGTTTTCGTGTAGTTTTCGAGAATGGAACCCGAATGGTCTTTCCCTAGCAGACCCTAAAGAACTAGTCTTCTCCCCCCATTCTGAATTGTTATTTTTTTAGGTTTTACGAGATGAAGACTTCCTGTGAACTAAACCATGGTCTAACGAGATGATGGACAAGATTTGAGCTATTATGGATTCGTTTGTTAGCTTCAAGAACAATGTTGGGATCGAGACTCGTAAGCGTAACCATGAAGTTGACGCTAGGTTTGAGGCTCTCGAGAGCACAGTTCGTGGTTTGAAGGCAGAGTTGGAAGAAGTGAAAGGAAAGTTGCGGAAGTATGAGCCACCTGCCGAGACTCATGCTGGCCCAGCTTATCACACCCGCTCTAAGCAGATGTGATATGATGATTCATGATTGATAATTTATTTCATAAGACTTAATGTCCTTTCATACATACATTTTGGGTTATGTACGGCGTTTTGCCGAGGATTTTATTAAGATTTTGTTATGGGATGTTTTTCATTATGTATGGATGGTTATTGTTTTGACATCTATTATCATTATCACATTTTATTTCTGATGTTGTGACTCTTGGCATGTTATATTATGCGTAATGTAGATCATGTATGTTAGGTGCTATGTATGTTGTATGATGTTATCATAAAATATGTATGCATGTGGTGGTTATTTCTATAACAATCATAACTGTCATGTTATTACTCATAGTGGTTACTGACTATTATTTTAATGGTTAATCTTTTCGTGTTCGATCTATTCCTTTATAACACTGGTATTATTCTTAGTACTAACGGTTGTGTTATTCTGTTTTGAAGATCATGCCTCCTAGAGAGTCCAACGAAGCCCGTATCCAACGCCTTGTTACCGAAGGGATAGCTGCTGCTATGGCAGTGAATGCAAATGCTAATGCGAACAACAATCAGGTGGGATGTTCCCATAAAATGTTCATGGCTAGTCGCCCACAAGAATTCAGTGGTACAGAAGGACACATAGGACTTACCCGTTGGTTCGAGAAAATTGAGTCTATTTTCAGGGTTAGTCGAGTCCGATAGGAAGATAAGGTTAGTTTTGCTAGCTGCACTTTGAAGGATAGTGCATTGACCTGGTGGAACAACTTGGTTAATAGTTTGGGAAATGATGTGGCTTATGGTTTAACTTGGAATAATTTCAAGGAAAGAATGATCACCCGCTACCGACCTAGGGGTGAGCTTAAGAAGTTAGAGGTTGAACTTAAAAACTTGAAAATGAAGGGCACCGAATTAGATGCCTACGAGCAGAGGTTCTTTGAGTTGACTTTGTTGTGTCCTACTGTTTATGCCGATGAGAATCTTAAGATTGAAGCTTACATTGATGGGTTGTCCGAGAAAATTGAACATGGAGTTGAATCTAGTGAGCCCCAGACAATTGAGGCCGCTATGTCTATGGCTCATAAGTTGAATGATAAGATCTTAAGAAGAAGCAAGGATGCTGTAACCGAACCCAGTGAAGAGGCTGTTAAGAAAGCTGATAATGGGAAGAGAAAGTGGGATAATAACCACAATCAAAACCAGAATCAACAGAAAAAGCAGGATACTTCTGGTTCGAATACCCGCAGTCAGCGTGTGTGTCCACGTTGTTACAAGGCTCATGATGGTTTCTGAACCGTGACTTGCAAGAGGTGTTCCAAACAGGGACACATTGCTAAGGATTGTACGGTGCTTCTGCCGGGTTCTGCTACTCCTGCCGCAGGTGGTAATAATGGTATTAATGCTGGTAGTAGAGGTGGTAATGGTAATGGAAATGGAAAGTCGAATAATGGTGGTAATCCGAGAGTTTGTTACGAGTGTGGGAAGCCGGGGCATTTCCGTGATGCATGTCCCAACAAGAAGACTGCATAGACTGCATAGACTGCACGAGGAAGAGCGTTCAACATTAACGCTAGGGATGCTGAGGAAGATCCTAAACTTGTTACTGGTACGTTCTCGGTCAACGATTTATCGGTTTATGTACTATTTGATTCAGGGGCTGATTTGAGTTTTGTGTCGAGTAAATTAAGTCCAAAAATCAAAACACCGTTAACTCCTTTAGACAATACTTATGTTGTTGAAATAGCTAATGGTAAGGTACTCACTGCTAAGACCGTGCATCGTAAGTGTAACATTAGCTTAGCTGGTAGAGATTTTGAGATAGATTTGGTACCGATTGAACTTGGTAGTTTTTATGTTGTTATTGGAATGGATTGGTTATCTGCGAATCGTGCTGAGATTATGTGTTTTGATAAAGCTATTCGTATTACTAATGTATTTGGAGAGCCGCTGATGGTTTTTGGAGATAAGAGGTTCCGACAGTTAAATCATATTAGCTGTCTGAAGGTTCTTAAGCATCTTCGCAAAGGCTGTCATGCTATTCTAGCCCATGTTGTTGATTCCGAAAAAGAAACGAAGAGTGTTGGAGATGTTCATATTGTTAGAGATTTTCCCGAGGTATTTCCCGAAGATTTACCTGGCCTTCCGCCGCAACGCGCGGTAGAATTTCAAATTGATCTTGTTCCCGGTGCTGCTCCTGTAGCACGTGCTCCTTATCGTCTTACGCCTTCTGAACTTTAAGAATTGTCAAGTCAACTCCGTGAGTTGTTAGACAAAGGTTTTATTCGTCCTAGTTCGTCCCCTTGGGGAGCTCCTGTTCTGTTTGTTAAGAAGAAGGATGGTTCTTTTCGTTTGTGCATTGATTATCGTGAGTTGAACAAGCTTACTATTAAAAACCGTTATCCCCTTCTGAGAATTGATGATCTGTTCGATCAACTTCAGGGTTCATCTGTTTATTCAAAAATCGATCTTCGTTCCGGCTATCATCAGTTGCGTGTTAAAGAATCTGATGTTTCAAAAACTGCTTTTCGCACCCGTTACGGTCACTTTGAGTTTCTTGTTATGCTGTTCAGATTGATGAATGCACCTGCTGTGTTCATGGACCTCATGAACCGTGTGTGTAGACCCTATCTGGACAAGTTCGTTATTGTGTTTATCGACGACATCCTTATTTATTCAAAGAGTGATGAAGAGGACGAGGAACATTTGAAGTTAGTGCTTGATCTGTTGAGAAAAGAAGAGTTGTACGCTAAGTTCTCTAAGTGTGTATTCTGGTTATGAGAAGTTCAATTCCTTGGACATATTGTTAGTAAACAAGGGATACATGTTGATCCTGCTAAGATTGAGGCGATTGAAAGGTGGGAAACTCCGAAAACTCCTACTCAGATTCGTCAGTTCCTAGGATTGGCGGGTTACTATCGAAGGTTCATTCAAGATTTCTCTCGTATCGCAAAACCTTTGACTGCTTTAACGCATAAGGGGAAGAAGTATGAGTGGAAGGATGAACAAGAGGCTGCTTTTCAGATTTTAAAGAAGAAGTTGACTACCGCTCTGATATTGTCACTACCTGAGGGTAATGATGATTTTGTTGTTTATTGTGATGCTTCGCGTCAAGGCTTTGGTTGTGTTTTGATGCAACGAAAGAAAGTTATTGCGTACGCATCACGACAGTTGAAGATTCACGAGCAGAACTATACAACTCATGATTTAGAGTTGGGGGCCGTTGTTTTTGAAATGTCCCGTTCTTATTGATTAAAAACGTTCCATATTAATTGATTTCGTTGCGAGGTTTTGACCTCTATATGAGACGTTTTTCAAAGACTGCATTCATTTTTAAAACAAACCATAACCTTTATTTCATAAATAAAGGTTTAAAAAGCTTTACGCATATTATCAAATAATGATAATCTAAAATATCCTGTTTACACACGACCATTACATAATGGTTTACAATACAAATATGTTACATCGAAATCAGTTTCTTGAATGCAGTTTTTACACAATATCATACAAACATGGACTCCAAATCTTGTCCTTATTTTAGTATGCAACAGCAGAAGCTCTTAGTATTCACCTGAGAAAAAACATGCTTTAAACGTCAACAAAAATGTTGGTGAGTCATAGGTTTAACCTATATATATCAAATCGTAACAATAGACCACAAGATTTCATATTTCAATACACATCCCATACATAGAGATAAAAATCATTCATATGGTGAACACCTGGTAACCAACATTAACAAGATGCATATATAAGAATATCCCCATCATTCCGGGACACCCATCGGATATGATATAAATTTCAAAGTACTAAAGCATCCGGTACTTTGGATGGGGTTTGTTAGGCCCAATAGATCTATCTTTAGGATTCGCGTCAATTAGGGTGTCTGTTCCCTAATTCTTAGATTACCAGACTTAATAAAAAGGGGCATATTCGATTTCGATAATTCAACCATAGAATGTAGTTTCACGTACTTGTGTCTATTTTGTAAATCATTTATAAAACCTGCATGTATTCTCATCCCAAAAATATTAGATTTTAAAAGTGGGACTATAACTCACTTTCACAGATTTTTACTTCATCGGGAAGTAAGACTTGGCCACTGGTTGATTCACGAACCTATAACAATATATACATATATATCAAAGTATGTTCAAAATATATTTACAACACTTTTAATATATTTTGATGTTTTAAGTTTATTAAGTCAGCTGTCCTCGTTAGTAACCTACAACTAGTTGTCCACAGTTAGATGTACAGAAATAAATCGATAAATATTATCTTGAATCAATCCACGACCCAGTGTATACGTATTTCAGTATTGATCACAACTCAAACTATATATATTTTGGAATCAACCTCAACCCTGTATAGCTAACTCCAACATTCACATATAGAGTGTCTATGGTTGTTCCGAAATATATATAGATGTGTCGACATGATAGGTCAAAACATTGTATACGTGTCTATGGTATCTCAAGATTACATAATATACAATACAAGTTGATTAAGTTATGGTTGGAATAGATTTGTTAGCAATTTTCACGTAGCTAAAATGAGAAAAATTATCCAATCTTGTTTTACCCATAACTTCTTCATTTTAAATCCGTTTTGAGTGAATCAAATTGCTATGGTTTCATATTGAACTCTATTTTATGAATCTAAATAGAAAAAGTATAGATTTGTAGTCGGAAAAATAAGTTACAAGTCGTTTTTGTAAAGGTAGTCATTTAGTCGAAAGAACGACGTCTAGATGACCATTTTAGAAAACATACTTCCACTTTGAGTTTAACCAAAACTTTTGGATATAGTTTCATGTTCATAATAAAAATCATTTTCCCAAAATAACAACTTTTAAATCAAAGTTTATCATAGTTTTTAATTAACTAAGCCAAAACAGCCCGCGGTGTTACTACGACGGCGTAAATCCGGTTTTACGGTATTTTTCGTGTTTCCAGGTTTTAAATCATTAAGTTAGCATATCATATAGATATAGAACATGTGTTTAGTTGATTTTAAAAGTCAAGTTAGAAGGATTAACTTTTATTTGCGAACAAGTTTAGAATTAACTAAACTATGTTCTAGTGATTACAAGTTTAAACCTTCGAATAAGATAGCTTTATATGTATGAATCGAATGATGTTATGAACATCATTACTACCTCAAGTTCCTTGGATAAACCTACTGGAAATGAGAAAAATAGATTTAGCTTCAAAGGATCCTTGGATGGCTTGAAAGTTCCTGAAGCAGAATCATGACACGAAAACAATTTCAAGTAAGATTTTCACTCGAAATAAGATTGTTATAGTTATAGAAATTGAATTAAAGTTTGAATATGATTATTACCTTGTATTAGAAAGATAACCTACTATAAGTAACAAAGGTTTCTTGATCTTGGATGATTACTTGGAATGGATTTAGAAAACTTGGAAGTAAACTTGCAATCTTGGAAGTATTCTTGATTTTATGAACTAGAACTTTTGGAATTTATGAAGAACTCTTAGAACTTGAAGATACAACTTGAGAGAGATCAATTAGATGAAGAAAATTGAAGAATGAAAGTGTTTGTAGGTGTTTTTGGTCGTTGGTGTATGGATTAGATATAAAGAATATGTAATTTTGTTTTCATGTAAATAAGTCATGAATGATTACTCATATTTTTGTAATTTTATGAGATATTTCATGCTAGTTGCCAAATGATGGTTTCCACATGTGTTAGGTGACTCACATAGGCTGCTAAGAGCTGATCATTGGAGTTTATATACCAATAGTACATACATCTAAAAGCTGTGTATGGTACGAGTACGAATACGGGTGCATACGAGTAGAATTGTTGATGAAACTGAACGAGGATGTAATTGTAAGCATTTTTGTTAAGTAGAAGTATTTTGATAAGTGTCTTGAAGTCTTTCAAAAGTTTATGAATACATATTAAAACACTACATGTATATACATTTTAACTGAGTCGTTAAGTCATCGTTAGTCGTTACATGTAAATGTTGTTTTGAAACCTTTAGGTTAACGATCTTGTTGAATGTTGTTAACCCATTGTTTATCATAACAAATGAGATGTTAAATTGTTATATTATCATGATATTATGATATATAATATATCTTAGTATGATATATATACAGTTAAATTTCGTTACAACGATAATCGTTACATATATGTCTCGTTTCGAAATCATTAAGTTAGTAGTCTTATTTTTACATATGTATTTCATTGTTAATACACTTAATAATATATTTACTTATCATTTAACATAATTAACCAAGTGTATCAATATCTTAATATGATTCATATGTACCTAGTAAGACGTTGTTATAACGATAATCGTTATATATATCGTTTTCGAGTTTCTTAAATTAATAGTCTCATTTTTATGTATATAACTCATTGTTAAAATACCTAATGAGATACATACTTATAATAAAATCATGTTAACTATATATATAACCATATATATGTCATCGTATAGTTTTTACAAGTTTTAACGTTCGTGAATCACCGGTCAACTTAGGTGGTCAATTGTCTATATGAAACCTATTTAAATTAATCAAGTCTTAACAAGTTTGATTGCTTAACATATTGGAAACACTTAATCATGTAAATAACAATTTCATTTAATATATATATAAACATGGAAAAGTTCAGGTCACTATAGTACCTACCCGTTAAATAAATTTCGTCCCGAAATTTTAAGCAGTTGGAGGTGTTGACGTATCTTCTGGAAATAAATGCGGGTATTTCTTCTTCATCTGATCTTCATGCTCCCAGGTGAACTCGGGTCCTCTACGAGCATTCCATCGAACCTTAACAATCGGTATCTTGTTTTGTTTATGTATCTTAACCTCACGATCCATTATTTCGACGGGTTCTTCAATGAATTGAAGTTTTTCATTGATTTGGATTTCGTCCAACGGAATAGTGAGATCTTCTTTAGCAAAACATTTCTTCAAATTTGAGACGTGGAAAGTGTTATGTACAGCCGCGAGTTGTTGAGGTAGCTCCAGTTGTTAAGCTACTGGTCCGATACGATCTATAATCTTGAATGGTCCAATGTACCTTAGATTTAGTTTCCCCCGTTTACCAAATCGAACAACGCCTTTCCAAGGTGAAACCTTAAGCATGACCATTTCTCCAATTTCATACTCTATATCTTTTCTTTTACTGTCCGCGTAGCTCTTTTTTCGACTCTGGGCGGTTTTCAATCTTTGTTGAATTTGGATGATTTTCTCGGTAGTTTCTTGTATTATCTCCGGACCCGTAATTTGTCTATCCCCCACTTCACTCCAACAAATTGGAGACCTACACTTTCTACCATAAAGTGCTTCAAACGGCGCCATCTCAATGCTTGAATGGTAGCTGTTGTTGTAGGAAAATTCTGCTAACGGTAGATGTCGATCCCAACTGTTTTCGAAATCAATAACAAAAGCTTGTAGCATGTCTTCAAGTGTTTGTATCGTCCTTTCGATCTGCCCATCAGTTTGTGGATGATAGGCAGTATTCATGTCTAGACGAGTTCCCAATGCTTGCTGTAATGTCTGCCAGAATCTTGAAATAAATCTGCCATCCCTATCAGAGATAATAGAGATTGGTATTCCATGTCTAGAGACGACTTCCTTCAAATACAGTCATGCTAACTTCTCCATCTTGTCATCTTCTCTTATTGGCAGGAAGTGTGCTAACTTGGTGAGACGATCAACTATTACCCAAATAGTATCATAACCACTTGCAGTCCTTGGCAATTTAGTAATGAAATCCATGGTAATGTTTTCCCATTTCCATTCCGGGATTTCAGGTTGTTGTAGTAGACCTGATGGTTTCTGATGTTCAGCTTTGACCTTAGAACATGTCAAACATTCTTCTACATATTTAGCAATATCGGCTTTCATACCTGGCCACCAAAAATGTTTCTTAAGATCCTTGTACATCTTCCCCGTTCCAGGATGTATTGAGTATCTGATTTTATGAGCTTCTCTAAGTTTTTCTCTCATATCTCCAAATTTTGGTACCCAAATTCTTTCAGCCCTATACCGGGTTCCGTCTTCCCGAATATTAAGATTCTTCTCCGATCCTTTGGGTATTTCATCCTTTAAATTTCCCTCTTTTAAAACTCCTTGTTGCGCCTCCTTTATTTGAGTAGTAAGGTTAGTGTGAATCATTATATTCATAGATTTTACTCGAATGGTTTCTCTATACTTTCTGCTCAAGGCGTCGGCTACCACATTTGCCTTCCCCGGGTGGTAATGAATCTCAAAGTCGTAATCATTCAACAATTCAATCTACCTACGCTGCCTCATATTCAGTTGTTTCTGATTAAATATGTGTTGAATACTTTTGTGGCCGGTATATATAATAATTTTGACCCCATATAAGTAGTGCCTCCAAGTCTTTAATGCAAAAACAACCGCGCCTAATTCCAAATCATGCGTCGTATAATTTTGCACGTGAATCTTCAATTGTCTAGACGCATAAGCAATCACCTTCATCCGTTGCATTAATACACAACCGAGACCTTGCTTTGATGCGTCACAATAAATCACAAAATCATCATTCCCTTCAGGCAATGACAATATAGGTGCCGTAGTTAGCTTTTTCTTCAATAATTGAAATGCCTTCTCTTGTTCGTCCTTCCATTCAAATTTCTTCCCTTTATGCGTTAATGCAGTCAAGGGTTTTGCTATTTTGGAGAAATCTTGGATGAATTTTCTGTAGTAACCAGCCAATCCTAAAAATTGACGTATATGCTTCGGAGTTTTTGGGGTTTCCCACTTTTCAACGGTTTCGATCTTTGCCGGGTCCACCTGGATACCTTCTTTGTTCACTATGTGACCGAGGAATTGAACTTCTTCCAACCAAAATGCACACTTTGAAAACTTAACGTACAGTTTTTCTTTCCTCAATACTTCTAGCACTTTTCTCAAATGTTCTTCGTGCTCTTGATCATTCTTTGAGTAAATAAGTATGTCATCGATGAAAACAATGACAAACTTGTCAAGATATGGCCCACAAACTCAGTTCATAAGGTCCATGAACACAGCTGGTGCGTTAGTCAATCCAAACGGCATAACTATAAACTCGTAATGACCATAACGCGTCCTAAAAGCAGTTTTTGGAATATCATCCTCCTTTACTCGCATTTGATGATATCCAGAACGTAAATCGATCTTCGAATAAACCGACGAGCCTTGTAGTTGATCAAATAAGTCGTCAATTCTCGGCAGTGGATAACGGTTTTTGATGGTAAGTTTGTTCAACTCTCTGTAGTCAATACACAACCTAAATGTACCATCCTTCTTCTTGTCAAACAAAATAGGAGCTCCCCATGGTGATGTGCTTGGTCGAATGAAACCACGTTCTAATAGTTCTTGCAGTTGGCTTTGCAGTTCTTTCATCTCGCTGGGTGCGAGTCTATAAGGAGCACGAGCTATTGGTGCAGCTCCTGGTACAAGATCTATTTGAAATTCAACAGATCGATGTGGAGGTAGTCCTGGTAATTCTTTGGGAAATACATCGGGAAATTCTTTTGTGACGGGAACATCATTGATGCTCTTTTCTTCAGTTTGTACTTTCTCGACGTGTGCTAGAACAGTATAGAAACCTTTTCTTATTAGTTTTTGTGCCTTCAAATTACTAATAAGATGTAGCTTCATGTTTCCCTTTTCTCCGTACACCATTAAGGGTTCTCCTTCTTCTCGTACAATGCGAATTGCATTTTTATAACATACGATCTCTGCTTTCACCTTCTTCAGCCAGTCCATGCCAACTATTACATCAAAACTCCCTAACTCTACTGGTATCAAATCAATCTTAAATATTTCGCTACCCAGTTTAATTTCTCGATTCTGGCATATATTATCTGCTGAAATTTATTTACCGTTTGCTAATTCGAGTAAAAATTTACTATCAAACGGCGTCAATGGACAACTTAATTTAGCACAAAAATCTCTACTCATATAGCTTCTATCCGCACCCGAATCAAATAAAACATAAGCAGATTTATTGTCAATAAGAAACGTACCCGTAACAAGCTCCGGGTCTTCCTGTGCCTCTGCCGCATTAATATTGAAAACTCTTCCGCGGCCTTGTCCATTCGTGTTCTCCTGGTTCGGGTAATTTCTAATAATGTGGCCCGGTTTTCCACATTTATAACAAACTACATTGGCATAACTTGCTCCGACACTACTTGCTCCGCCATTACTCGTTCCGACACCATTTGTTCCTTTCGTCCTGTTAACTCCTGGTCCGTAGACCTCACACTTCGCCACGCTATGGCTATTTCTTTTACATTGTTGCAAAATTTGGTGCAGAGCCCCGAGTGATACTTTTCACACCTTTGGCATAGCTGCTTCTGATTGTTGTTGTTGTTGTTGCGGTTGTTATTGTTGTTGGGATGATTGTTGTAGTTGTTGTTGTTGTTGTTGTTGTTGTTGTTGTTGTTCGGCCGTTTGTTGTAGTTGCGATTGATGTTGCGATTGTTGGGATAATTGTTGCGATTATTATTGTAATTGTTGTTGTTGTTGTTGTTGTATTGGTGATTCTTATCACCGTTTTCCTCCCACTTTCTTTTGACTTGCTTCACATTGGCCTCTTCAGCCGTCTGTTCTTTAATTCTTTCCTCAATCTGGTTCACTAGTTTGTGAGCCATTCTACATGCCTGTTGTATGGAGGCGGGCTCGTGTGAACTTTAATCTTCTTGGATTCTTTCCGGTAATCCTTTCACAAACGCGCCGATCTTCTCTTCCTCATCTTCGAACGCTCCCGGACACAATTGGCACAATTCTGTGAATCGTCTTTCGTACGTGGTAATATCAAATCCTTGGGTTCGTAACCCTCTAAGTTCTGTCTTGAGCTTATTGACCTCGGTTCTGGGACGGTACTTCTCGTTCATCAAGTGCTTGAATGCTGACCACGGTAGTGCGTACGCATCATCTTGTCCCACTTACTCTAGATAGGTATTCCACCATGTTAACGCAGAACCTGTAAAGGTATGCATAGCGTACTTCACTTTGTCCTCTTCAGTACACTTACTTATGGCAAACACCGATTCGACCTTCTCGGTCCACCGTTTCAATCCGATCGGTCCTTCGGTTCCATCAAATTCCAAAGGTTTGCAGGCAGTGAATTCTTTGTAGGTGCATCCTACACGATTTCCTGTACTGCTAGATCCAAGGTTATTGTTGGTATGTAGCGCAGCCTGTACTGCGGCTATGTTTGAAGCTAGAAAAGTACGAAATTCCTCTTCATTCATATTCACGGTGTGTCGAGTAGTCGGTGCCATTTCCTTCAAAATAGTCAAATGGAACAAGTTAATCATACATAATATTAAGAGTAGTTAATAGTATTTCGTAGCATAATATGAACTCATTTATAAAAGCTTTTTCTTCATATTAGCGTTTTATAAGTTTAAATTTGGGTAGTACCTACCCGTTAAGTTCATACTTAGTAGCTAATATACAATTCAACTACTACAATTCTATATGAAAAACTGATTTTAATAATATTTCGCGTTCAAACTTTTATACAATATTTTACAAACTTACAATACCGCTTATTTTACATAAAGCATGAAATATAGCACACAATAACTTTGATACAAGATAGCTGTGAAGATAATTCTAGCTAGTACACAAGTCGTTCAGCAAAGGCAATAAAGACACGTAATTCATACGTCCTGAAACAAGTCATGCATTCTGGTTTTACTAGGACTACTTCCCATCCTTGGTCTTGTGGAACATAACCGTTATGGCCATTGATAAGACAGCGTGTTGTAACGTCGTCAAAGGGACGAGGGTTATGTAATGACCAACAGTCTCGTAATAACCTAAAAACCTCATTTCTTACCCCAATTACCGACTCCGTCACTTGTGGGAACGTTTTGTTTAATAGTTGTAGCCCGATGTTCTTTTTCTCACTTTGGTGAGAAGCGAACATTACTAACCCGTAAGCATAGCATGCTTCTTTATGTTGCATGTTAGCAACTTTTTCTAAATCATGAAGTCCTATATTCGGATACATTGAGTCAAAATAATTTCTTAACCCGTTGCGTAAAATAGCATTTGGGTTCCCCGCAATATATGCGTCAAAGTAAACACATCGTAACTTATAGGTTTCCCAATGGGATATCCCCCATATTTCAAACGAAAGTCTCTTATAAACCAAGACATTCTTGGAATGTTCTTCGAATGTCTTACAAACTGATCTCGCCTTAAATAGTTGTACCGAGGAATTCTGACCGACTCTAGACAAGATTTCATCAATCATGTCTCCGGGTAGGTCTCTTAAAATATTGGGTTGTCTATCCATTTTGTGTTTTTAAACTGTAAAATAGACAAGAGTTAGATTCATAAAAAATACTTATTAATACAAGCAATTTTTACATATATCATAAAGCATAAGCACACTATATTACATATATTACACCACACGAATACAACTATCTTATTCCGACTCGCTCGTTTCTTCTTCTTCAGTTTTGGTTCATTTTGCCAAGTTTCTAGGGATATATGATGTTCCCCTAATACTAGCTGTCGTTTTCCACAACGGTTTAGAAAAACCTGGTGGTTTAGAGGTTCCCGGGTCATTGTTACAACTTAAGGACTTCGGGGGTTGACGATACATATAAAGTTCATCGGGGTTGGAATTAGATTTCTCTATTTTTATGCCCTTTCCCTTATTATTTTCTTTTGCTTTTTTAAATTCAGTTGGGGTAATTTCTATAACATCATCGGAATTCACGTCGGAATCCAATTCATCGGAGAAGTGATAATCCACCCAATATTTTGCTTCCTTGGCAGAAACACCATTGACCATAATTAACCTTGGTCGGTTGGTTGAGGATTTTCTTTTACTTAACCGTTTTATTATTTCCCCCACCGGTTCTATTTCCTCCTCCGGTTCCTCCTCTTCCGGTTCTGATTCTTCTTCCGGTTTTGATTCTTCTTCCGGTTCCTCTTCGGTAACTTGTGAATCAGTCCAATATATATTCGACTCTTCGTTATTATTAGGTGAGTCAATGGGATTTGTGCAAGAGGTAGACATCTATCACACAATATCAAACATGTTAAGAGATTAATATATCACATAATATATACATGTTAATAATATATAGTTTCCAACAAAAATGTTAAGCAATCATTTTTAAAGAAAACACGGTCGAAGTCCAGACTCACTAATACATCCTAACAAACTCAATAAGACACACTAATGCAAATTTTCTGGTTCTCTAAGACCAACGCTCGGATACCAACTGAAATGTCCCGTTCTTATTGATTAAAAACGTTCCATATTAATTGATTTCGTTGCGAGGTTTTGACCTCTATATGAGACGTTTTTCAAAGACTGCATTCATTTTTAAAACAAACCATAACCTTTATTTCATAAATAAAGGTTTAAAAAGCTTTACGTAGATTATCAAATAATGATAATCTAAAATATCCTGTTTACACACGACCATTACATAATGGTTACAATACAAATATGTTACATCGAAATCAGTTTCTTGAATGCAGTTTTTACACAATATCATACAAACATGGACTCCAACTCTTGTCCTTATTTTAGTATGCAACAGCGGAAGCTCTTAGTATTCACCTGAGAATAAACATGCTTTAAACGTCAACAAAAATGTTGGTGAGTTATAGGTTTAACCTATATATATCAAATCGTAACAATAGACCACAAGATTTCATATTTCAATACACATCCCATACATAGAGATAAAAATCATTCATATGGTGAACACCTGGTAACCGACATTAACAAGATGCATATATAAGAATATCCCCATCATTCCGGGACACCCTTCGGATATGATATAAATTTCGAAGTACTAAAGCATCCGGTACTTTGGATGGAGTTTGTTAGGCCTAATAGATCTATCTTTAGGATTCGCGTCAATTAGGGTGTCTGTTCCCTAATTCTTAGATTACCAGACTTAATAAAAAGGGGCATATTCGATTTCGATAATTCAACCATAGAATGTAGTTTCACGTACTTGTGTCTATTTTGTAAATCATTTATAAAACCTGCATGTATTCTCATCCCAAAAATATTAGATTTTAAAAGTGGGACTATAACTCACTTTCACAGATTTTTACTTCGTCGGGAAGTAAGACTTGGCCACTGGTTGATTCACGAACCTATAACACTATATACATATATATCAAAGTATGTTCAAAATATATTTACAACACTTTTAATATATTTTGATGTTTTAAGTTTATTAAGTCAGCTGTCCTCGTTAGTAACCTACAACTAGTTGTCCACAGTTAGATGTACAGAAATAAATCGATAAATATTATCTTGAATCAATCCATGACCCAGTGTATACGTATCTCAGTATTGATCACAACTCAAACTATATATATTTTGGAATCAACCTCAACCATGTATAGCTAACTCCAACATTCACATATAGAGTGTCTATGGTTGTTCCGAAATATATATAGATGTGTCGACATGATAGGTCGAAACATTGTATACGTGTCTATGGTATCTCAAGATTATATAATATACAATACAAGTTGATTAAGTTATGGCTGGAATAGATTTGTTACCAATTTTCACGTAGCTAAAATGAGAAAAATTATCCAATCTTGTTTTACCCATAACTTATTTATTTTAAATCTGTTTTGAGTGAATCAAATTGCTATGGTTTCATATTGAACTCTATTTTATGAATCTAAACAGAAAAAGTATAGGTTTATAGTTGCAAAAATAAGTTACAAGTCGTTTTTATAAAGGTAGTCATTTAGTCGAAAGAACGACGTCTAGATGACTATTTTAGAAAACATACTTCCACTTTGAGTTTAACCATAATTTTTGGATATAGTTTCATGTTCATAATAAAAATCATTTTCCCAAAATAACAACTTTTAAATCAAAGTTTATCATAGTTTTAATTAACTAACCCAAAACAACCTGCGGTGTTACTACGACGGCGTAAATCCGGTTTTACGGTGTTTTTCGTGTTTCCAGGTTTTAAATCATTAAGTTAGCATATCATATAGATATAGAACATGTGTTTAGTTGATTTTAAAAGTCAAGTTAGAAGGATTAACTTTTATTTGCGAACAAGTTTAGAATTAACTAAACTATGTTCTAGTGATTACAAGTTTAAACCTTCGAATAAGATAGCTTTATATGTATGAATCGAATGATGTTATGAACATCATTACTACCTCAAGTTCCTTGGATAAACCTACTGGAAATGAGAAAAATAGATTTAGCTTCAAAGGATCCTTGGATGGTTTGAAAGTTCTTGAAGCAGAATCATGACACGAAAACAATTTCAAGTAAGATTTCCGCTCGAAATAAGATTGTTATAGTTATAGAAATTGAATTAAAGTTTGAATATGATTATTACCTTGTATTAGAAAGATAACCTACTATAAGTAACAAAGGTTTCTTGATCTTGGATGATTACTTGGAATGGATTTAGAAAACTTGGAAGTAAACTTGCAATCTTGGAAGTATTCTTGATTTTATGAACTAGAACTTTTGGAATTTATGAAGAACTCTTAGAACTTGAAGATAGAACTTGAGAGAGATCAATTAGATGAAGAAAATTGAAGAATGAAAGTGTTTGTAGGTGTTTTTGGTCGTTGGTGTATGGATTAGATATAAAGGATATGTAATTTTGTTTTCATGTAAATAAGTCATGAATGATTACTCATATTTTTGTAATTTTATGAGATATTTCATGCTAGTTGCCAAATGATGGTTCCCACATGTGTTAGGTGACTCACATGGGCTGCTAAGAGCTGATCATTGGAGTGTATATACCAATAGTATATACATCTAAAAGCTGTGTATGGTACGAGTACAAATACGGGTGCATACGAGTAGAATTGTTGATGAAACTGAACGAGAATGTAATTGTAAGCATTTTTGTTAAGTAGAAGTATTTTGATAAGTGTATTGAAGTCTTTCAAAAGTGTATGAATACATATTAAAACACTACATGTATATACATTTTAACTGAGTCGTTAAGTCATCGTTAGTCGTTACATGTAAATGTTGTTTTGAAACCTTTAGGTTAACGATTTTGTTGAATGTTGTTAATCCATTATTTATTATAACAAATGAGATGTTAAATTGTTATATTATCATGATATTATGATATATAATATATCTTAGTATGATATATATACAGTTAAATGTCGTTACAACGATAATCGTTACATATATGTCTCGTTTCGAAATCATTAAGTTAGTAGTCTTATTTTTACATATGTATTTCATTGTTAATACACTTAATAATATATTTACTTATCATTTAACATAATTAACCAAGTGTATCAATATCTTAATATGATTCATATGTACCTAGTAAGACGTTGTTATAACGATAATCGTTATATATATCGTTTTCGAGTTTCTTAAATTAATAGTCTCATTTTTATGTATATAACTCATTGTTAAAATACCTAATGAGATACATAATTATAATAAAATCATGTTAACTATATATATAACCATATATATGTCATCGTATAGTTTTTACAAGTTTTAACGTTCGTGAATCACCGGTCAACTTGGGTGGTCAATTGTCTATATGAAACCTATTTCAATTAATCAAGTATTAACAAGTTTGATTGCTTAACATGTTGGAAACACTTAATTATGTAAATAACAATTTCATTTAATATATATATAAACATGGAAAAGTTCGGGTCACTACAGTTTTTGCGCTTAAGATTTGGAGACATTATTTGTATGGGTTCAAGAGTACTGTGTACACAGATCACAAAAGTCTTCAACATATCCTCGATCAGAAACAGTTGAACATGAGACAACGAAGATGGATTGAGACGTTGAATGATTACGATTGTGAACTTTTGTATCATCCGGGTAAGGCCAATGTGGTGGCGGATGCGTTGAGTCGTAAAGAAAGGGCTGAACCTCGCAGGTTTAGGGCCTTGAATATGACAATTAGAACAAACCTCGCGAGGTAGATTCTTGAGGCACAACAAGAAGCCTTAAAGGAAGAGAATTTTGTGAAAGAGAACGTAAGGGGTATGGCTAAAAAATTTGAGATTCGAGCAAATGGTACTAGGTACTTTGCAGGACGTCTTTGGGTTCCGAAGTTTGGTGAACTGCGACAACTTGTTTTGGATGAGGCTCATAAGTCTGGGTACTCTATTCATCCTGGTTCAGGAAAGATGTATCATGATCTTAAGGAGCTGTATTGGTGGCCAAATTTGAAAGGTGATGTGGCTATGTATGTGGCTAAGTGTTTAACCTGTGCTAAGGTTAAAGCTGAACATCAAAAACTATCTGGACTGTTGGTACAACCCGAGATCCCTGAGTGGAAGTGGGAAGGAATTACAATTTATTTTATTACTAAGTTACCGAGAGTTGCGGGTGACTATGACACTATTTGGGTGATTGTAGATTGACTCACTAAGTCGGCTCACTTTTTAAGCCTTGGGAACTAGATTAGATATGAGCACTGCTTATCATCCTCAAACGGATGGTCAGAGTGAAAGGACCATTCAGATGTTGGAAGATATGTTACGAGCGTGTGTTATTGATTTTGGTAAAGGGTGGGATAAATATTTGCCGCTAGCTGAGTTTTCTTATAACAACAGTTATCACGCAAGTATTCAAGCCGCACCATTTGAAGCTCTGTACGGTAGGAAGTGTAGGTCTCCTGTCTGTTGGAATGAGATTGGGGATGCCCAACTCACAGGTCCAGAAATTATTCACGAGACTACCGAGAAGATTGTACAGATTAAGGAAAGGTTGAGAACCGCTAGAAGTCGGCAAAAGAGTTATGCTGATAGGGGAAGGAAAGATGTGGAATTTCAAGGTGGTGATCGTGTTATGTTAAAGGTTTCACCTTGGAAGGGTGTGATCCATTTTAGTAAAAGGGGAAAGCTAAGTCCTCGCTTTGTTGGACCGTTTGAGATTATTGAGAGAGTTGGACCGGCGGCATATCGTTTGAAGTTGCCACAAGAACTCAGTGCTGTACACGATGTTTTTCACGTATCGAATTTAAAGAAGTGTTTGGCTGAGGCCGATAAGACTATTCCTCTAGAAGAACTTCATGTTGATAAGCAACTACACTTTATTGAGGAACCTATTGAAATTATGGATCGAGAAGTTAAGACTCTTAAGCAGAGATGAATTCCTATTGTCCGGGTTAGATGGAACGCTAGACGCGGTCCCGAGTTCACTTGGGAGCGTGAAGATCAGATGAAGCAGAAGTACTCGCATTTGTTCCCAGATGCTGAGTCAACCCCTGCACCTGCTTAAATTTCGGGACGAAATTTCCGTAACGGGAAGGTACTGTCACGACCCTACTTTTTCCGTTATCTTTTTCGTTAATTATTTATCGACCGTTATCTGTTAATTGTGCTACGTCATTTCTATGACCTATATTATTATTTTAATAATAATATAATAATTATTATGTGTTATGTGAATATATGTATTCATATTTTAAATCGTACGTTTATACGAATCACGGATTTCTATCCGGCAAATCTTTTCGGTTTTTAAACCAACGGTCACGTTTTTTGGATATTTAAATCCTAATTATTTTAAAAATGATATTTTTAGGTCATATAATTATATAGGGTATTTATATTTATTTTTTGTCGCGCGTTTATTTTCTTTCCGGATTTTTAATTGCGTAAGTGCGTTTTCGCATTTCGGGACTCGTTCGAGCTTTCGGGCCACAAGAAATTAAGCTTTTAGCAACTTTGGCCCACCATGGGGCCCACCCCACCCATATTCGGCAGAATGGGGGGATGGAGGGAGTATTACTCCCTTGTTTTCTCACTTTTGATTTTATTTCCAATTTATCAATATCCTCTCAAAACCTAATTCTATTTTTTTTGGCTCTCTTCCTCTCTTTCTTTCTTTTTGGGCGATGAACACCATCACCATATCATCATCATCATCAACCGAAAATATTTCTTGGATCAAGAGATCGTTCATACAATCGGATTCCTCGTTCCGTTCTCTACGCGATCATACCAATTATTTCTTGATTAGGGTATAAACCCTAACCCTAGAACATTTAATTTTTCTTTATTTTTCTGTATTTTATGTTTATATTATTAGTATGATGATTATTAGTTATTGTAATGTTGATTGTATGCATAGAATTACTCGTAAACATATGTTTTCGGTTTGATAAAATTGGGACAGCAGCTTTTTCGTGTGTTTATGATATTGTAATTGATGTTGATCATAAAATAAAGTATATAAATGAGTTTCTCTCATCAAGACATTAATTTAAGACTCCGGTTTCATGTCGTTTCGATTCCCGGAACCCTAATTTAAGACTCCGAGCCACGAATCACCCGTTACGTCTAAAACACGTTTTTGAGTGAATTGAAGTTCCAAGTAGTGTAATGGCTGTACATCATGATTTATGGACTGTTCTTGGGGTGTTCTTGAGTGTACCAAAGTGTCGGGTGGTTTGCTTAGGCGAAGATATATGTAAGGCTCGCCGAAAACCGACACCCGGGGCTCAGGATACGACCCGATGAACTTTTGATTTAAAACTTTTGACTAATTATGAAACTTATGATATAAATAATGAATTTCATTATCATTTAATTACTTACGATAAAAAAAGTAATTATTAATATTTACAACTTATGATATATATTTATTATATCATTTAATTAATACTTATGATTTAATTAACTTTTTAATTAAACATATGATTAATAATACTTCGTTATTAATGGAAAATACTTATGATAAGTATTAAACTTATATTATGAGATTTCTATAATAAGACTTATAATAAGGATTAATTAATTATTTAATTATTATAAGGCTTAATTATTATTTAATTATAATTTAATTATTAAATACTTATGATTTAATAATTATAATCAGAAACTTATGATATGATTAATTATTCATTATTAATTAATAATACTTATGATATGATTTAAAATTTATTATTAATTAATAATACTTACATTATGACTAATATTTAATTAATTAATTAAATACTTATGTTATATTAATTATATCATTTAAACTTATATTAACTTTAATAATTCATTTTAATTTAATAAAACTTATGTTATGACATAATTAGACATATTTAACTTTAATAAATGTTATAACTTATATTATTATTATAACTTACACTTTTAAAATTTACGTTGACTATGTTTGACCAAGGTTGACTTTTGAGTTGAGTTTCGGTTGACTTTGACTTTTAGTTGACTTTTGTTGACTTTCTAATTAAGGAAACTTTCCTACCTTATAAACTTTCCTAAAATAGCAACTTTTTAAATTTAGAAACTTTCCAAAAATAGAAACTTTCCAAAAATAAGAAACTTTCCAAAAATAGAAACTTTCCAAAAATGGAAACCTGCTAAAAATAGAAAGTGTGTATCCGTAAGATGTTCCGATCAAACTAATGCATATTGAGTATTGTTCTATGTCTACTTGCAACATGTACAATAGCTATCATACTAAGACTTGACCTAAGTTAGTTATTTATATCAACCTGCTTTATTATAGGTCAGCGTTGTGATCATTCCTGATCAGTTCGCTTAATTGTGTTGGTTACTTCATTACTATTAAGGTGAGTTATAGTCCCGTTTTTGCATACTTTTCAAAGTATATTTTTGGGATGTGATTACATGCATTTTATATCACGTTTAGACACAAGTGACAATTAAATTTAAATTATTCATTGTGAGTTGGACAAAAATATTCCCTAGTCTGGTAACTGTAATCATTGGTTTCTACCGGTGAATGCGAATCCTACGGATAGATCTATCGGGTTTGACAACCCCATTTCGAGCTAGTCGCGCTAGCAATTTATAATCGGAATGCTTAGTACTTCGTATTTTGTTGTAGATACCCTATCCAGTGTATATTTTTATTGTGTTTGGCAAGGGTAAATAAAGGGTTAAGTGGTTACCAGGTGGCTCATTGATAATGGAATAATGTTTAATGTTTTCTAACATTTTTAAATCTTATGGTCTAAAGTTTATTCAATTATTTAAACCTATAATTCACTCAACCTTTGTGTTGACAGTTTACTCGCATGTTTTCACAGGTACTTGAGTTTATGTGATGCTTCCGCTGTGTTTAGAAGAGTCTGCATGCATTTGGGCAGATTTTTATGAAACAATTTATGAAACTTTAGCTTGCATTCGGTTTTTGAATAATTAATACTTGTGGGTTGTTGACAATGTTTTTGTGTCAACTTTAGATTATTAATATGTTGGGTTACTTTTAAACTACATATTTTGGTATGCTTTCCTTTTTGGGAAACTTTTGAAATAAAAGAATGCAATGTCATTTATTAAATTCATTTAAGTTCGATCAAGCTGTAGGACCAAGTGACGGAGCCGTTAAGTGTTCTGACGGGGCCATCACACCATGCGATCGCATGGCACACCTTTTCAGCCCACATGCCTATAAATTTCGCGGTTTTGATCGATGTTAAACACATATTTTTCTTCTTTCTCTCATACGTAAGATATATATATATATATATATATATATATATATATATATATATATATTTTAATTTTAATTTTAATTTCTAATAATAAGGGTATGTTAGCGAATGTTGTAAGGGTGTAAGTCGAAATTCTGTCCGTGTAACGCTACGCTATTTTTAATCACTGTAAGTTATGGTTATTGTTATTTTTAAATTAATGTCTTGTAGCTAAGTTATTATTATGCTTATTTAAGACGAAGTAATCATGATGTTGGGCTAAAATATTTAAAATTGGGTAATTGGGCTTTGTACCATAATTGGGGTTTGGACAAAAGAACGACACTTGTGGAAATTAGACTATGGGCTATTAATGGGCTTTATATTTGTTTAAATAAATGATAGTTTGTTAATTTAATATAAAGATTTACAATTGGACGTACCTATAAATAACTATATACACTCGATCGGACACAATGGGCGGGATATTTATATGTACGAATAATCGTTCATTTAACCGGACATGGGAATGGATTAATAGTTAATAGATTTATTAAAACAGGGGTGAAATTATGTACAAGGACACTTGGCGTAATTGTTAACAAAGTATTAAAACCTTGGGTTACACGTAGTCGATATCCTGGTGTAATTATTAAACAAAGTATTAAGACCTTGTTACAGTTTAAGTCCCCAATTAGTTGGAATATTTGACTTCGGATATAAGGATAATTTGACGAGGACACTCGCACTTTATATTTATGACTGATGGACTGTTATGGACAAAAACCAGACGGACATATTAAATAATCCAGGACAAAGGACAATTAACCCATGTGAATAAACTAAAAATCAACATGTCGAACATCATGATTAAGGAAGTTTAAATAAGCATAATTCTTTTATTTCATATTTAATTGCACTTTTATTTATTGTCATTGTATTTAATTGCACTTTTAATTATCGTACTCTTTAATTATCGCAATTTTATTTTATCGCACTTTTATCATTATTTACTTTACGCTTAAAATTAAGTTATATTTATATATTTTATATAAGGTTTTAATTGCAACTAAAGTTTTAAAATCGACAAACCGGTCATTAAACGGTAAAAACCCCCTTTTATAATAGTAATATTACTTATATATATTTTTGTATTTTTACAAATATAGTTTTTAAATATATAGCGTTAAGCTTGTTTAAGAGATATCTGTGGAACTAACCGGACTTACTAAAAACTACATTACTGTACGATTAGGTACACTGCCTATAAGTGTTGTAGCAAGGTTTAGGTATATCCATTCTATAAATAAATAAATATCTTGTGTAAAATTGTATCGTATTTAATAGTATTTCGTTGTAAAAATAATACTATTTCCTAGTACACCTCGCACACATCAATGTACTATTTGATTCAGGGGCTGATTTGAGTTTTGTGTCGAGTAAATTAAGTCCAAAAATCAAAACACCGTTAACTCCTTTAGACAATACTTATGTTGTTGAAATAGCTAATGGTAAGGTACTCACTGCTAAGACTGTGCATCGTAAATGTAACATTAATTTAACTGGTAGAGATTTTGAGATAGATTTGGTACCGATTGAACTTGGTAGTTTTGACATTGTCATTGGGATGGATTGGTTATCTGCGAATCGTGCTGAGATTGTGTGTTATGATAAAGCTATTCGTATTACTAATGTGGTTGGAGAGCTGCTGATGGTTCTTGGAGATAAGAAATGCCGACAGTTAAATCTTATTAGCTGTTTGAAGGTTCTTAAACATCTTCGCAAGGACTGTCATGCTATTCTAGCCCATGTTATTGATTCCGATAAAGAAACGAAGAGTGTTGGAGATGTTCATATTGTTAGAGATTTTCCCGAGGTATTTCCCAAAGATTTACCTTGCCTTCCGCCGCAACGCGCGGTAGAATTTCAAATTGATCTTGTTCCCGGTGCTGCTCCTGTAGCACGTGCTCCTTATCGTCTTGCGCCTTCTGAACTTCAAGAATTATCAAGTCAACTCTGTGAGTTGTTAGACAAAGGTTTTATTCGTCCTAGTTCGTCCCCTTAGGGAGCTCCTGTTCTGTTTGTTAAGAAGAAGGATGGTTCTTTTCGTTTGTGCATTGATTATCGTGAGTTGAACAAGCTTACTATTAAAAACCGTTATCCCCTTCCGAGAATTGATGATCTGTTCGATCAGCTTCAGGGTTCATCTGTTTATTCAAAAATTGATCTTCGTTCCGGCTATCATCAGTTGCGTGTTAAAGAATCTGATGTTTCGAAAACTGCTTTTCGCACCCGTTACGGTCACTTTGAGTTTCTTGTTATGCTGTTCGGATTGACAAATGCACCTGCGGTGTTCATGGACCTCATGAACCATGTGTGTAGACCATATCTGGACAAGTTCGTTATTGTGTTCATCGACGACATCCTTGTTTATTCGAAGAATGATGAAGAGCACGAAGAACATTTGAAGTTAGTGCTTGATCTGTTAAGAAAAGAAGAATTGTACGATAAGTTCTCTAAGTGTGCATTCTGGTTACGAGAAGTTCAATTCCTTGGACATATTGTTAATAAGCAGGGGATTCAAGTTGATCCTGCTAAGATTGAGGCGATTGAAAGGTGGGAAACTCCGAAGACTCCTACTCAGGCTCGTCAGTTCCTAGGATTAGCAGGTTACTATAGAAGGTTCATTCAAGATTTCTCTCGTATCGCGAAACCTCTGACTGCTTTAACGCATAAGGGGAAGAAGTATGAGTGGAAGGATGAACAAGAGGCTGCTTTTCAGATTTTAAAGAAGAAGTTGACTACCGCTCCGATATAGTCACTGCCTGAGGGTAATGATGATTTTGTTGTTTATTGTGATGCTTCGCGTCAGGGCTTTGGCTGAGTTTTAATGCAGTGAAAGAAAGTTATTGCGTATGCGTCACGCCAGTTGAAGATTCACGAGCAGAACTATACAACTCATGATTTAGAGTTGGGACCGTTGTTTTTGCGCTTAAGATTTGGAGACATTATTTGTATGGGGTCAAGAGTACTGTGTACACATATCACAAAAGTCTTCAACATATCCTCGATGAGAAATAGTTAAACATGAGACAACGAAGATGGATTGAGACATTGAATGATTACAATTGTGAACTTTTATATCTTCCGGGTAAGGCCAATGTGGTGGCGGATGCGTTGAGTCATAAAGAAAGGGCTGAACCTCGCAGGTTTAGAGCCTTGAATATGACAATTAGAACAAACCTCGCAAGGCAGATTCTTGAGGCACAACAAGAACCCTTAAAGGAAGAGAATTTTGTGAAAGAGAACGTAAGAGGTATGGCTAAGAAGTTTAGGGTATGAGCAGATGGTACTAGATACTTTGCAGGACGTCTTTGGGTTCTGAAGTTTGGTGAACTGCGACAACTTGTTTTGGATGAGGCTCATAAGTCTAGGTACTCTATTCATCCTGGTTCAGGAAAGATGTATCATGATCGTAAGGAGCTGTATTGGTGGCCAAATTTGAAAGGTGATGTGGCTACGTATGTGGCTAAGTGTTTGACCTGGGCTAAGGTTAAAGCTGAACATCAAAAAACATCTGGACTATTGGTACAACCCGAGATTCCCGAGTGGAAGTGGGAAGGAATTACGATGGATTTTATTACTAAGTTACCGAGTGTTGCGGGTGGCTATGACACTATTTAGGTGATTGTAGATCGACTTACTAAGTCGGCTCACTTTTTTTTGATTAGGGAAACAGATTCAATGGAGAAGCTTACACGTTTGTACTTGAAGGAGATTGTTTCTAGGCATGGTGTTCCTGTATCCATTATTTCTGAAATGTCCCGTTCTTATTGATTAAAAACGTTCCATATTAATTGATTTCGTTGCGAGGTTTTGACCTCTATATGAGACGTTTTTCAAAGACTGCATTCATTTTTAAACAAACCATAACCTTTATTTCATCAATAAAGGTTTAAAAAGCTTTACGTAGATTATCAAATAATGATAATCTAAAATATCCTGTTTACACACGACCATTACATAATGGTTTACAATACAAATATGTTACAACGAAATAAGTTTCTTGAATGCAGTTTTTACACAATATCATACAAGCATGGACTCCAAATCTTGTCCTTATTTAAGTATGCGACAGCGGAAGCTCTTAATAATCACCTGAGAATAAACATGCTTAAAACGTCAACAAAAATGTTGGTGAGTTATAGGTTTAACCTATATATATCAAATCGTAACAATAGACCACAAGATTTCATATTTCAATACACATCCCATACATAGAGATAAAAATCATTCATATGGTGAACACCTGGTAACCGACAATAACAAGATGCATATATAAGAATATCCCCATCATTCCGGGACACCCTTCGGATATGATATAAATTTCGAAGTACTAAAGCATCCGGTACTTTGGATGGGGTTTGTTAGGCCCAATAGATCTATCTTTAGGATTTGCGTCAATTAGGGTGTCTGTTCCCTAATTCTTAGATTACCAGACTTAATAAAAAGGGGCATATTCGATTTCGATAATTCAACCATAGAATGTAGTTTCACGTACTTGTGTCTATTTTGTAAATCATTTATAAAACCTGCATGTATTCTCATCCCAAAAATATTAGATTTTAAAAGTGGGACTATAACTCACTTTCACAGATTTTTACTTCGTCGGGAAGTAAGACTTGGCCACTGGTTGATTCACGAACCTATAACAATATATACATATATATCAAAGTATGTTCAAAATATATTTACAACACTTTTTATATATTTTGATGTTTTAAGTTTATTAAGTCAGCTGTCCTCGTTAGTAACCTACAACTAGTTGTCCACAGTTAGATGTACAGAAATAAATCGATAAATATTATCTTGAATCAATCCACGACCCAGTGTATACGTATCTCAGTATTGATCACAACTCAAACTATATATATTTTGGAATCAACCTCAACCCTGTATAGCTAACTCCAACATTCACATATAGAGTGTCTATGGTTGTTCCGAAATATATATAGATGTGTCGACATGATAGGTCGAAACATTGTATACGTGTCTATGGTATCTCAAGATTACATAATATATAATACAAGTTGATTAAGTTATGGTTGGAATAGATTTGTTACCAATTTTCACGTAGCTAAAATGAGAAAAATTATCCAATCTTGTTTTACCCATAACTTCTTCATTTTAAATCCGTTTTGAGTGAATCAAATTGCTATGGTTTCATATTGAACTCTATTTTATGAATCTAAACAAAAAAAGTATAGGTTTCTAGTCGGAAAAATAAGTTACAAGTCGTTTTTGTAAAGGTAGTCATTTCAGTCGAAAGAACGACGTCTAGATGACCATTTTAGAAAACATACTTCCACTTTGAGTTTAACCATAATTTTTGGATATAGTTTCATGTTCATAATAAAATTCATTTTCTCAGAATAACAACTTTTAAATCAAAGTTTATCATAGTTTTTAATTAACTAACCCAAAACAGCCCGCGGTGTTACTACGACGGCGTAAATCCGGTTTTACGGTGTTTTTCGTGTTTCCAGGTTTTAAATCATTAAGTTAGCATATCGTATAGATATAGAACATGTGTTTAGTTGATTTTAAAAGTCAAGTTAGAAGGATTAACTTTTGTTTGCGAACAAGTTTAGAATTAACTAAACTATGTTCTAGTGATTACAAGTTTAAACCTTCGAATAAGATAGCTTTATATGTATGAATCGAATGATGTTATGAACATCATTACTACCTTAAGTTCCTTGGATGAACCTACTGGAAAAGAGAAAAATGGATCTAGCTTCAATGGATCCTTGGATGGCTCAAAGTTCTTGAAGCAAAATCATGACACGAAAACAAGTTCAAGTAAGATCATCACTTGAAATAAGATTGTTATAGTTATAGAAATTGAACCAAAGTTTGAATATGATTATTACCTTGTATTAGAATGATAACCTACTGTAAGAAACAAAGATTTCTTGAGGTTGGATGATCACCTTACAAGATTGGAAGTGAGCTAGCAAACTTGAAAGTATTCTTGATTTTATGAAACTAGAACTTTTGGAATTTATGAAGAACACTTAGAACTTGAAGATAGAACTTGAGAGAGTTCAATTAGATGAAGAAAATTGAAGAATGAAAGTGTTTGTAGGTGTTTTTGGTCGTTGGTGTATGGATTAGATATAAAGGATATGTAATTTTGTTTTCATGTAAATAAGTCATGAATGATTACTCATATTTTTGTAATCTTATGAGATATTTCATGCTAGTTGCCAAATGATGGTTCCCACATGTGTTAGGTGACTCACATGGGCTGCTAAGAGCTGATCATTGGAGTGTATATACCAATAGTACATACATCTAAAAGCTGTGTATTGTACGAGTACGAATACGGGTGCATACGAGTAGAATTGTTGATGAAACTGAACGAGAATGTAATTGTAAGCATTTTTGTTAAGTAGAAGTATTTTGATAAGTGTATTGAAGTCTTTCAAAAGTGTATAAATACATATTAAAACACTACATGTATATACATTTTAACTGAGTCGTTAAGTCATCGTTAGTCGTTACATGTAAGTGTTGTTTTGAAACCTTTAGGTTAACGATCTTGTTAAATGTTGTTAACCCAATGTTTATAATATCAAAAGAGATTTTAAATTATTATATTATCATGATATTATGATGTACGAATATCTCTTAATATGATATATATACATTAAATGTCGTTACAACGATAAACGTTACATATATGTCTCGTTTCAAAATCATTAAGTTAGTAGTCTTGTTTTTACATATGTAGTTCATTGTTAATATAATTAATGATATGTTTACTTATCATAATATCATGTTAACTATATATATAACCATATATATGTCATCATATAGTTTTTTTTACAAGTTTTAACGTTCGTGAATCACCGGTCAACTTGGGTGGTCAATTGTCTATATGAAACCTATTTCAATTAATCAAGTCTTAACAAGTTTGATTGCTTAACATGTTGGAAACATTTAATCATGTAAACATCAATCTCAATTAATGTATATAAACATGGAAAAGTTCGGGTCACTACAGTACCTACCCGTTAAATAAATTTCGTCCCGAAATTTTAAGCTGTTGAAGGTGTTGACGAATCTTCTGGAAATAGATGCGGGTATTTCTTCTTCATCTGATCTTCACGCTCCCAGGTGAACTCGGGTCCTCTACGAGCATTCCATCGAACCTTAACAATTGGTATCTTGTTTTGCTTAAGTCTTTTAACCTCACGATCCATTATTTCGACGGGTTCTTCGATGAATTGGAGTTTTTCGTTGATTTGGATTTCATCTAACGGAATAGTGAGATCTTCTTTAGCAAAACATTTCTTCAAATTCGAGACGTGGAAAGTGTTATGTACAGCCGCGAGTTGTTGAGGTAACTCAAGTCGGTAAGCTACTGGTCCGACACGATCAATAATCTTGAATGGTCCAATATACCTTGGATTTAATTTCCCTCGTTTACCAAATCGAACAACGCCTTTCCAAGGTGAAACTTTAAGCATGACCATCTCTCCAATTTCAAATTCTATATCTTTTCTTTTAATGTCAGCGTAGCTCTTTTGTCGACTTTGGGCGGTTTTCAACCGTTGTTGAATTTGGATGATCTTCTCGGTAGTTTCTTGTATAATCTCCGGACCCGTAATCTGTCTATCCCCCACCTCACTCCAACAAATCGGAGACCTGCACTTTCTACCATAAAGTGCTTCAAACGGCGCCATCTCAATGCTTGAATGGTAGCTGTTGTTGTAGGAAAATTCTGCTAACGGTAGATGTCGATCCCAACTGTTTCCGAAATCAATAACACATGCTCGTAGCATGTCTTCAAGCGTTTGTATCGTCCTTTCGCTCTGCCCATCAGTTTGTGGATGATAGGCAGTACTCATGTCTAGACGAGTTCCTAATGCTTGCTGTAATGTCTGCCAGAATCTTGAAATAAATCTGCCATCCCTATCAGAGATAATAGAGATTGGTATTCCATGTCTGGAGATGACTTCCTTCAAATACAGTCGTGCTAACTTCTCCATCTTGTCATCTTCTCTTATTGGT
The DNA here is from genome assembly GCF_046630445.1 of Rutidosis leptorrhynchoides. NCBI lineage: Eukaryota > Viridiplantae > Streptophyta > Magnoliopsida > Asterales > Asteraceae > Rutidosis > Rutidosis leptorrhynchoides. The sequence continues at coordinate 174,321,809 of NC_092342.1, read as the reverse complement.
AGGAAGTGTGCTGATTTGGTGAGACGATCAACTATTACCCAAATAGTATCAAAACCACTTGCAGTCCTTGGCAATTTAGTGATGAAATCCATGGTAATGTTTTCCCATTTCCATTCCGGGATTTCGGGTTGTTGAAGTAGACCTGATGGTTTCTGATGCTCAGCTTTGACCTTAGAACACGTCAAACATTCTCCTACGTATTTAGCAACATCGGCTTTCATACCCGGCCACCAAAAATGTTTCTTGAGATCCTTGTACATCTTCCCCGTTCCAGGATGTATTGAGTATCTGGTTTTATGAGCTTCTCTAAGTACCATTTCTCTCATATCTCCAAATTTTGGTACCCAAATCCTTTCAGCCCTATACCGGGTTCCGTCTTCCCGAATATTAAGATGCTTCTCCGATCCTTTGGGTATTTCATCCTTTAAATTTCCCTCTTTTAAAACTCCTTGTTGCGCCTCCTTTATTTGAGTAGTAATGTTATTATGAATCATTATATTCATAGATTTTACTCGAATGGGTTCTCTGTCCTTCCTGCTCAAGGCATCGGCTACCACATTTGCCTTCCCCGGGTGGTAACGAATCTCAAAGTCGTAATCATTCAATAATTCAATCCACCTACGCTGCCTCATATTCAGTTGTTTCTGATTAAATATGTGTTGAAGACTTTTGTGGTCGGTATATATAATACTTTTGACCCCATATAAGTAGTGCCTCCAAGTCTTTAATGCAAAAACAACCGCGCCTAATTCCAAATCATGCGTCGTATAATTTTGTTCGTGAATCTTCAATTGTCTAGACGCATAAGCAATCACCTTCGTTCGTTGCATTAATACACAACCGAGACCTTGCTTTGATGCATCACAATAAATCACAAAATCATCATTCCCTTCAGGTAATGACAATATAGGTGCCGTAGTTAGCTTTTTCTTCAATAACTGAAACGCTTTCTCTTGTTCATCATTCCATTCAAATTTCTTCCCTTTATGCGTTAATGCAGTCAAGGGTTTTGCTATTCTGGAAAAGTCTTGGATGAACCTTCTGTAGTAACCAGCTAGTCCTAAAAACTGGCGTATGTGTTTCGGAGTTTTCGGGGTTTCCCACTTTTCAACAGTTTCTATTTTTGCCGGATCCACCTTAATACCTTCTTTGTTCACTATGTGACCGAGGAATTGAACTTCTTCCAACCAAAATGCACACTTTGAAAACTTAGCGTACAATTCTTCCTTCCTCAATACTTCTAACACCTTTCTCAAATGTTCACCGTGTTCTTGGTCATTCTTTGAGTAAATAAGTATGTCATCAATGAAAACAATGACAAACTTGTCAAGGTATGGTCCACACACTCGGTTCATAAGGTCCATGAACACAGCTGGTGCATTAGTTAAACCAAACGGCATGACCATAAACTCGTAATGACCGTAACGTGTTCTGAAAGCAGTCTTTGGAATATCATCTTCTTTCACCCGCATTTGATGATACCCGGAACGTAAGTCAATCTTTGAATAAACAGACGAGCCTTGTAGTTGATCAAATAAGTCGTCGATTCTCGGTAGTGGGTAGCGGTTCTTGATGGTAAGTTTGTTCAACTCTCGGTAGTCGATACACAACCTGAATGTACCATCTTTCTTCTTGACAAACAAAACAGGAGCTCCCCACGGTGATGTGCTTGGTCGAATGAAACCACACTCTAAAAGTTCTTGTAATTGGCTTTGCAGTTCTTTCATCTCGCTGGGTGCGAGTCTGTAAGGAGCACGAGCTATTGGTGCAGCTCCTGGTACAAGATCTATTTGAAATTCAACGGATCGATGTGGGGGTAATCCCGGTAATTCTTTCGGAAATACATCGGGAAATTCTTTTGCAATGGGAACATTATTGATGCTCTTTTCTTCAGTTTGTACTTTCTCGACGTGTGCTAGAACAGCATAGCAACCTTTTCTTATTAGTTTTTGTGCCTTCAAATTACTAATAAGATGTAGCTTCGTGTTGCCCTTTTCTCCGTACACCATTAAGGGTTTTCCTTTTTCTCGTATAATGCGAATTGCATTTTTGTAACAAACGATCTCCGCTTTCACTTCTTTCAACCAGTCCATACCGATTATCACATCAAAACTCCCTAACTCTACTGGTATCAAATCAATCTTAAATGTTTCGCTAACCAGTTTAATTTCTCGATTCCGACATATATTATCTGCTGAAATTAATTTACCATTTGCTAATTCGAGTAAAAATTTACTATCCAAAGGCGTCAATGGACAACTTAATTTAGCACAAAAATCTCTACTCATATAGCTTCTATCCGCACCCGAATCAAATAAAACGTAAGCAGATTTATTGTCAATAAGAAACGTACCCGTAACAAGCTCCGGGTCTTCCTGTGCCTCTACCGCATTAATATTGAAAACTCTTCCACGGCCTTGTCCATTCGTGTTCTCCTGGTTCGGGCAATTTCTAATAATGTGGCCTGGTTTTCCACATTTATAACAAACTATATTGGCATAACTTGCTCCGACACTACTTGCTCCGCCATTACTCGTTCCGACACCATTTGTTCCTTTCGTTCTATTAACCCCTGGTCCGTAGACCTCACACTTCGCCGCGCTATGACCATTTCTTTTACACTTGTTGCAAAATTTGGTGCAGAACCCCGAGTGATTCTTTTCACACCTTTGGCATAGTTGCTTCTGATTGTTGTTGTTGTTGCGGTTATTATTGTTGTTGGGATGATTGTTGTAGTTGCTGCTGTTGTTGTTGTTGTTGTTGTTGGGCCGTTTGTTGTAGTTGCGATTGATGTTGCGATTGTTGGGATAATTGTTGCGATTATTGTTGTAATTGTTGTTGTTGTTGTATTGGTGATTCTTATCACCGTTTTCCTCCCACTTTCTTTTGACTTGCTTCACATTGGCCTCTTCAGCAGTCTGTTCTTTAATTCTTTCTTCAATCTGGTTCACTAGTTTGTGAGCCATTCTACATGCCTGTTGTATGGAGGCGGGCTCGTGCGAACTTATATCTTCTTGGATTCTTTCCGGTAATCCTTTCACAAACGCGTCGATCTTCTCTTCCTCATCTTCGAATGCTCCCGGACACAATAGGCACAATTCTGTGAATCGTCTTTCGTACGTGGTAATATCAAATCCTTGGGTTCGTAACCCTCTAAGTTCTGTCTTGAGCTTATTGACCTCGGTTCTGGGACGGTACTTCTCGTTCATCAAGTGCTTGAATGCTGACCACGGTAGTGCGTACGCATCATCTTGTCCCACTTGCTCTAGATAGGTATTCCACCATGTTAACGCAGAACCTGTGAAGGTATGCGTAGCGTACTTCACTTTGTCCTCTTCAGTACACTTACTTATGGCAAACACCGATTCAACCTTCTCGGTCCACCGTTTCAATCCGATCGGTCCTTCGGTTCCATCAAATTCCAAAGGTTTGCAGGCAGTGAATTCTTTGTAGGTGCATCCTACACGATTTCCTGTACTGCTAGATCCAAGGTTATTGTTGGTATGTAGCGCAGCCTGTACTGCGGCTATGTTTGAAGCTAGAAAAGTACGGAATTCCTCTTCATTCATATTCACGGTGTGTCGAGTAGTCGGTGCCATTTCCTTCAAAATAGTTAAATGGAACAAGTTAATCATACAGAATATTAAGAGTAGTTAATAGTATTTCGTAGCATAATATGAACTCATTTATAAAAGCTTTTTCTTCATATTAGCGTTTTATAAGTTTAAATTCGGGTAGTACCTACCCGTTAAGTTCATACTTAGTAGCTAATATACAATTCAACTACTACAATTCTATATGAAAAACTGATTATAATAATATTTCGCATTCAAACTTTTATACAATATTTTACAAACTTACAATACCGCTTATTTTACATAAAGCATGAAATATAGCACACAATAACTTTGATACAAGATAGTTGTGAAGACAATTCTAGCTAGTACACAAGTCGTTCAGCAAAGGCAATAAAGACACGTAATTCATACGTCCAGAAACAAGTCATGCATTCTGGTTTTACTAGGACTACTTCCCATCCTTGGTCTTGTGCAACATAACCGTTATGGTCGTTGATAAGACAGCGTGTTGTAACGTCATCAAAGGGACGAGGGTTACGTAATGTCCAACAGTCCCGTAATAATCTAAAAACCTCATTTCTTACCCCAATTACCGACTCCGTCACTTGTGGAAACGTTTTGTTTAATAGTTGTAGCCCGATGTTCTTGTTCTCACTTTGGTGAGAAGCGAACATTACTAATCCGTAAGCATAACATGCTTCTTTATGTTGCATGTTAGCCGCTTTTTCTAAATCACGAAGTCCAATATTCGGATATATTGAGTCAAAATAATTTCTTAACCCGTTGCGTAAAATAGCATTTGGGTTCCCCGCAATATATGCGTCAAAGTAAACACATCGTAACTTATGGGTTTCCCAATGTGATATCCCCCATCTTTCAAACGAAAGTCTCTTATAAACTAAGACATTCTTGGAACGTTCTTCGAATGTCTTACAAACTGATCTCGCCTTAAATAGTTGTGCCGAAGAATTCTGGCCGACTCTAGACAAGATTTCATCAATCATGTCTCCGGGTAGGTCTCTTAAAATATTGGGTTGTCTATCCATTTTGTGTTTTTAAACTGTAAAATAGACAAGAGTTAGATTCATAAAAAAAATACTTATTAATACAAGCAATTTTTACATATATCATAAAGCATAAGAACACTATATTCCATATATTACACCACACGAATACAACTATCTTATTCCGACTCGCTCGTTTCTTCTTCTTCGGTTTTGGTTCGTTTTGCCAAGTTTCTAGGGATATATGATGTTCCCCTAATACGAGCCGTCGTTGTCCACATTGGTTTAGAAAAACCTGGTGGTTTAGAGGTTCCCGGGTCATTGTTACAACTTAAGGACTTCGGGGGTTGACGATACATATAAAGTTCATCGGGGTTGGAATTAGATTTCTCTATTTTTATGCCCTTTCCCTTATTATTTTCTTTTGCCTTTTTAAATTCAGTTGGGGTAATTTCTATAACATCATCGGAATTCTCGTCGAAATCCGATTCATCGGAGAATTGGTAATCCTCCCAATATTTTGCTTCCTTGGCGGAAACACCATTGACCATAATTAACTTTGGTCGGTTGGTTGAGGATTTTCTTTTACTTAACCGTTTTATTATTTCCCCCACCGGTTCTATTTCTTCTTCCGGTTCCGATTCTTCTTCCGGTTCCGATTCTTCTTCCGGTTCCGACTCTTCTACCGGTTCCTCTTCGGGAACTTGTGAATCAGTCCACAAATCATTCCAATTTACATTTGACTCTTCATTATTATTAGGTGAGTCAATGGGACTTGTTCTAGAGGTAGACATCTATCACATAATATCAAACACGTTAAGAGATTAATATATCACATAATATTCATATGTTAAAAATATATAGTTTCCAACAAAAATGTTAAGCAATCATTTTTAAAGAAAACACGGTCGAAGTCCAGACTCACTAATGCATCCTAACAAACTCGATAAGACACACTAATGCAAATTTTCTGGTTCTCTAAGACCAACGCTCGGATACCAACTGAAATACAGTTGGGGACAACCACCGTCCCACCCAGTGCCTTCCCAGCTAACCGCCTGGTGACCACTGAGTGTACCTCAGACACTGATTTTAGGGCCTGCCTCTCGGCTACTGCCAACCCTCGTAAAGGATCGCAAGGAGTAAGAGCCAATGCTTCGTCACAGGTAACACTGTGAGAACCTCCTTTACGACTAACCCGCCACACATGGACGGCGTTATACCAGCTCTGATACCAACTGAAATGTCCCGTTCTTATTGATTAAAAACGTTCCATATTAATTGATTTCGTTGCGAGGTTTTGACCTCTATATGAGACGTTTTTCAAAGACTGCATTCATTTTTAAACAAACCATAACCTTTATTTCATCAATAAAGGTTTAAAAAGCTTTACGTAGATTATCAAATAATGATAATCTAAAATATCCTGTTTACACACGACCATTACATAATGGTTTACAATACAAATATGTTACAACGAAATAAGTTTCTTGAATGCAGTTTTTACACAATATCATACAAGCATGGACTCCAAATCTTGTCCTTATTTAAGTATGCGACAGCGGAAGCTCTTAATAATCACCTGAGAATAAACATGCTTAAAACGTCAACAAAAATGTTGGTGAGTTATAGGTTTAACCTATATATATCAAATCGTAACAATAGACCACAAGATTTCATATTTCAATACACATCCCATACATAGAGATAAAAATCATTCATATGGTGAACACCTGGTAACCGACAATAACAAGATGCATATATAAGAATATCCCCATCATTCCGGGACACCCTTCGGATATGATATAAATTTCGAAGTACTAAAGCATCCGGTACTTTGGATGGGGTTTGTTAGGCCCAATAGATCTATCTTTAGGATTTGCGTCAATTAGGGTGTCTGTTCCCTAATTCTTAGATTACCAGACTTAATAAAAAGGGGCATATTCGATTTCGATAATTCAACCATAGAATGTAGTTTCACGTACTTGTGTCTATTTTGTAAATCATTTATAAAACCTGCATGTATTCTCATCCCAAAAATATTAGATTTTAAAAGTGGGACTATAACTCACTTTCACAGATTTTTACTTCGTCGGGAAGTAAGACTTGGCCACTGGTTGATTCACGAACCTATAACAATATATACATATATATCAAAGTATGTTCAAAATATATTTACAACACTTTTTATATATTTTGATGTTTTAAGTTTATTAAGTCAGCTGTCCTCGTTAGTAACCTACAACTAGTTGTCCACAGTTAGATGTACAGAAATAAATCGATAAATATTATCTTGAATCAATCCACGACCCAGTGTATACGTATCTCAGTATTGATCACAACTCAAACTATATATATTTTGGAATCAACCTCAACCCTGTATAGCTAACTCCAACATTCACATATAGAGTGTCTATGGTTGTTCCGAAATATATATAGATGTGTCGACATGATAGGTCGAAACATTGTATACGTGTCTATGGTATCTCAAGATTACATAATATATAATACAAGTTGATTAAGTTATGGTTGGAATAGATTTGTTACCAATTTTCACGTAGCTAAAATGAGAAAAATTATCCAATCTTGTTTTACCCATAACTTCTTCATTTTAAATCCGTTTTGAGTGAATCAAATTGCTATGGTTTCATATTGAACTCTATTTTATGAATCTAAACAAAAAAAGTATAGGTTTCTAGTCGGAAAAATAAGTTACAAGTCGTTTTTGTAAAGGTAGTCATTTCAGTCGAAAGAACGACGTCTAGATGACCATTTTAGAAAACATACTTCCACTTTGAGTTTAACCATAATTTTTGGATATAGTTTCATGTTCATAATAAAAATCATTTTCTCAGAATAACAACTTTTAAATCAAAGTTTATCATAGTTTTTAATTAACTAACCCAAAACAGCCCGCGGTGTTACTACGACGGCGTAAATCCGGTTTTACGGTGTTTTTCGTGTTTCCAGGTTTTAAATCATTAAGTTAGCATATCGTATAGATATAGAACATGTGTTTAGTTGATTTTAAAAGTCAAGTTAGAAGGATTAACTTTTGTTTGCGAACAAGTTTAGAATTAACTAAACTATGTTCTAGTGATTACAAGTTTAAACCTTCGAATAAGATAGCTTTATATGTATGAATCGAATGATGTTATGAACATCATTACTACCTTAAGTTCCTTGGATGAACCTACTGGAAAAGAGAAAAATGGATCTAGCTTCAATGGATCCTTGGATGGCTCAAAGTTCTTGAAGCAAAATCATGACACGAAAACAAGTTCAAGTAAGATCATCACTTGAAATAAGATTGTTATAGTTATAGAAATTGAACCAAAGTTTGAATATGATTATTACCTTGTATTAGAATGATAACCTACTGTAAGAAACAAAGATTTCTTGAGGTTGGATGATCACCTTACAAGATTGGAAGTGAGCTACCAAACTTGAAAGTATTCTTGATTTTATGAAACTAGAACTTTTGGAATTTATGAAGAACACTTAGAACTTGAAGATAGAACTTGAGAGAGTTCAATTAGATGAAGAAAATTGAAGAATGAAAGTGTTTGTAGGTGTTTTTGGTCGTTGGTGTATGGATTAGATATAAAGGATATGTAATTTTGTTTTCATGTAAATAAGTCATGAATGATTACTCATATTTTTGTAATCTTATGAGATATTTCATGCTAGTTGCCAAATGATGGTTCCCACATGTGTTAGGTGACTCACATGGGCTGCTAAGAGCTGATCATTGGAGTGTATATACCAATAGTACATACATCTAAAAGCTGTGTATTGTACGAGTACGAATACGGGTGCATACGAGTAGAATTGTTGATGAAACTGAACGAGAATGTAATTGTAAGCATTTTTGTTAAGTAGAAGTATTTTGATAAGTGTATTGAAGTCTTTCAAAAGTGTATAAATACATATTAAAACACTACATGTATATACATTTTAACTGAGTCGTTAAGTCATCGTTAGTCGTTACATGTAAGTGTTGTTTTGAAACCTTTAGGTTAACGATCTTGTTAAATGTTGTTAACCCAATGTTTATAATATCAAAAGAGATTTTAAATTATTATATTATCATGATATTATGATGTACGAATATCTCTTAATATGATATATATACATTAAATGTCGTTACAACGATAAACGTTACATATATGTCTCGTTTCAAAATCATTAAGTTAGTAGTCTTGTTTTTACATATGTAGTTCATTGTTAATATAATTAATGATATGTTTACTTATCATAATATCATGTTAACTATATATATAACCATATATATGTCATCATATAGTTTTTTTTTACAAGTTTTAACGTTCGTGAATCACCGGTCAACTTGGGTGGTCAATTGTCTATATGAAACCTATTTCAATTAATCAAGTCTTAACAAGTTTGATTGCTTAACATGTTGGAAACATTTAATCATGTAAACATCAATCTCAATTAATGTATATAAACATGGAAAAGTTCGGGTCACTACAATTTCAGACCGAGACAGTCGATTTGTATCGAGGTTTTGGCGATCTTTGTAGGAAGCTTTGAGAACTAGGTTAGATATGAGCACCGCTTATCATCCTCAAACGGATGGTCAGAGTGAAAGGACGATTCAGACGTTAGAAGATATGTTACGAGCGTGTGTTATTGATTTTGGTAATGGGTGGGATAAATATTTTCCGTTAGTTGAGTTTTCTTATAACAACAGTTATCACGCAAGTATTCAAGCCGCATCGTTTGAAGCTCTGTATGGTAGGAAGTGTAGGTCTCCTGTCTGTTGGAATGAGGTTGGGGTAGGTCTAGAAATTATTCACGAGACTACCGAGAAGATTGTACAGATTAAGGAAAGGTTGAGAGCCGCTAGAAGTCGGTAAAAGAGTTATGCCGATAGGGGAAGGAAAGATGTGGAATTTCAAGTTGGTGATCGTGTTATGTTAAAGGTTTCACCTTGGAAAGGTGTGATCCGTTTTGGTAAGAGGGGAAAGTTAAGTCCTCGTTTTGTTGGACCGTTTGAGATTATTGAGAGAGTTGGACCGACGGCTTATCGAATTTTTTCATGTATCGAATTTAAAGAAGTGTTTGGTCGAGGCCGATAAGACTATTCCACTGGAAGAACTTCATGTTGATAAGCAACTACACTTTATTGAGGAACCTATTGAAATTATGGATCGAGAAGTTAAGACTCTTAAGCAGAGCCGAATTCCTATTGTCCGGGTTAGATGGAACGCCAGACGCGGTCCCGGGTTTACATGAGAGCGTGAAGATCAGATGAAGCAGAAGTACCCGCATTTGTTCCCAGATGCTGAGTCAACCCCTGCACCTGCTTAAATTTCGGGACGAAATTTCCGTACCGGGAAGGTACTGTCACGACCCTACTTTTTCCGTTATCTTTTACCGTTAATTATTTAACGACCGTTAACTGTTATTTGTGCTACATCATTTCTATGACCTATATTATTATATTAATAATAATATATTAATTATTAAATGTTATGTGAATAATTGTATTCATATTTTAATTTATACGTTTCTACGTGTCGCGAATTTCTATCCGGGGAATCTTTTCGGTTTTTAAACCAACGGTCGCGTTTTTGGGATATTTAAATCTAATTATTTTAAATATGATATTTTAAGATCATATAATTATATATAGTATTTATGTTTATTTTTCATCGCGCGTTTGTTATCTCTCCGAATTTTTAATCGCGTAAGAGTGTTTTCGCTTTTCGGGTTTCGTTCGGGCTTTCGGGCCACAAGGAATTTACATTTAAGTGAGATGGACCAAGTGGGGCCCACCCCGCTAAAAATTTCAGCCGAAGCCTCATGGGAGGAGGGAGTAACTCCCTTGATTTTCCTTTTTGCAATTTCATTTTATCACATTCCACAAATTATCAAAAACCTAAACTTAATATTTTCTCTCCCTCCCTCCTTGTGTGCTGTCGCCATCCACCTCCCTAACACCACCATTCTTCATCAATTTTCTAGCTTGGATCAAGGATTGAATAGCATAAACGTGTTCCTCGTTCCGTTCTCTACGCGATTATACTAATTGTTTCTCGATTAGGGTATAAACCCTAACCCTAGAACTTTTAATCTTTCATTACTTTTCTGTATTTTGATGAATTATTAGTAGTATGATGATTATTGATTGTTGTAATGATGTTTGTATGCATAGAATTACTCGTAAACATATGTTTTCGGTTTGATATTTTTTGGGACATCAGCTAATTCGTGTGTTTCTGACTTTGTGACTGTTATAAAAGTAAAAATAAAGTATCTAGATGAGTTCCTCTCATCAAGACATTAATTTTAGACTCCGGATTCATGTCGTTTCGATTCCCGAAACCCTAATTATGATCAAAGTGGTATTTTGTTAAGATTGAATGTGATTTTGGTATGAACCAGGTTTTGTCCGACTTTTTGACCATATTTGGTGACTTTAGGGTGTGTTAGTGTGTTAGGACTAATGGTGGGACGAACTTTCATGTTCGGATCATCTCAATCCGAGCCACGAATCACCCGTTACGTTTAAAACACGTTTTTGATTGAATTGAAGTTCCATGTAGTGTATTGGCTATATATCACGACTTGTGGGCTGTTCATGGTGTGTTCTTGAGTATACCAAAGTGTCGGGTGGTTTGATTAGGCGGAGATATATGTATGGCTCGCCAAAAACCGACACACGGGGCTCAGGATACGACCCGATGAACTTTTGATTTAAAACTTTTGACTAATTATTAAACTTATGATATAAGTAATGGATTTCATTATCATTTAATTACTTATGATAAAAAAAGTAATTATTATTATTTAAGACTTATGATATATATTTATTATATCATTTAATTAATATTTATGATTTAATTAACATTTTAATTAAACTTATGATTAATAATACTTTTATTATTGATGGAAAATACTTATGATAAGTATTAAACTTATATTATGAGATTATTATAATAAGACTTATAATAAGGATTAATTAATTATTTAATTATTATAAGGCTTAGTTATTATTTAATTATAATTTAATTATTAAATACATATGATTTAATAATTATAATTAGAAACTTATGATATGATTAATAATTCATTATTAATTAATAATACTAATGATATGATTTAAAATTTATTATTAATTAATAATACTTATATTATGACTAATATTTAATTAATTAATTAAATACTTATGTTATATTAATTATATCATTTAAACTTATATTACCTTTAATAATTCATTTTAATTTAATTAAACTTATGTTATGACATAATTAGACATATTTAACTTTAATAAACGTTATAACCTATATTATTATTACAACTTACACTTTTAAAATTAACGTTAACTATTTTGACCAAGGTTGACTTTTGAGTTGACTTTCGGTTGACTTTGACTTTCAGTTGACTTTTGTTGACTTTCTAATTAAGGAAACTTTCCTAACTTATAGACTTTCCTAAAATAGCAACTTTCTAAATTTGGAAACTTTCCAAAAATAGAAACTTTCCAAAAATAGAAACTTTCCAAAAATAGAAACTTTCCAAAAATAGAAACTTTCCAAAAATGGAAACCTGCTAAAAATAGAAACTTTCTAAAAATAGAAAGTGTGTGTCCGTAAGCTGTTCCAATCAAACCAATGCATATTGAGTATTGTTCTATGTCTACTTGCAACATGTGCAATAGCTATCATACTAAGACTTGACCTAAGTTAGTTATTTATATCGACCTGCTTTATTTATAGGTCGGCGTTGTGATCATTCCTGATCACTGTACTACATTTTCTGTTCGCTTAATTGTGTTGGTTACTTCATTACTATTAAGGTGAGTTATAGTCCCATTTTTACATACTTTTCAAAGTATATTTTTGGGATGTGATTACATGCATTTTATTTCACGTTTAGACACAAGTGGCAATTAAATTTAAATTATTCATTGTGAGTTGGACAAAAATATTCCCTAGTCTGGTAGCTGTAATCATTGGTTTCTACCTGTGAACGCGAATCCTACGGATAGATCTATCGGGTTTGACAACCCCATTTCGAGCTAGTCGCGCTAGCAATTTATAATCGGAATGTTTAGTACTTCGTATTTTGTTGTAGATACACTGTCCAGTGTATATTTTTATTGTGTTTGGCAAGGGTAAATAAAGGGTTAAGTGGTTACCAGGTGGCTCATTAATAATGGAATAATGTTTAATGTTTTTTAACATTTTTAAATCTTGTGGTCTAAAGTTTATTCAATTATTTAAACCTATAATTCACTCAACCTTTGTGTTGACAGTTTACTCGCATGTTTTCACAGGTACTTGAGTTTACGTGATGCTTCCGCTGTGTTTAGAAGAGTCTGCATGCATTTGGGCAGATTTTTAATGAAACAATTTATGAAACTTTGGCTTGCATTCGGTTTTTGAATAATTATTACTTGTGGGTTGTTGACAATGTTTTGTGTCAACTTTGGATTATTAATATGTTGAGTTACTTTTAAACTACATATTTTGGTATGCTTTCCTTTTTGGGAAACTTTTTAAATAAAAGAATGCAACGTCGTTTGTTAAATTCATTTAAGTTCGATCAAGCTGTGGGACCAAGTGACGGAGCCGTTAAGTGTTTTGACGGGGCCATCACATAATCCTTCTAACTTGACTTTTAAAATCAACTAGACACATGTTCTATATCTATATGATATGCTAACTTAATGATTTAAAACCTGAAAACGCGAAAAACACCGTAAAACTGGATATACGCCGTCGTAGTAACACCGCGGGCTGTTTTGGGTTAGTTAATTAAAAACTATGATAAACTTTGATTTAAAAGTTGTTCTTCTGGGAAAATGTTTTTTCTTATGAACATGAAACTATATCCAAAAATCATGGTTAAACTCAAAGTGGAAGTTTGTTTTCCAAAATGGTCATCTAGACATCGTTCTTTCGACTGAAATGACTACCTTTACAAAAATGACTTGTAACCAAAATTTCTGACAATAAACTTGAAATGTCTCGTTCTTATTGATTAAAAATGTTCCATATTAATTGATTTCGTTGCGAGGTTTTGACCTCTATATGAGACGTTTTTCAAAGACTGCATTCATTTTTAAAACAAACCATAACCTTTATTTCATAAATAAAGGTTTAAAAAGTTTTACGTAGATTATCAAATAATGATAATCTAAAATATCCTGTTTACACACGACCATTACATAATGGTTTACAATACAAATATGTTACATCGAAATCAGTTTCTTGAATGCAGTTTTTACACAATATCATACAAACATGGACTCCAAATCTTGTCCTTATTTTAGTATGCAACAGCGGAAGCTCTTAGTATTCAACTGGGAATAAACATGCTTTAAAGGTCAACAAAAATGTTGGTGAGTTATAGGTTTAACCTATATATATCAAATCGTAACAATAGACCACAAGATTTCATATTTCAATACACATCCCATACATAGAGATAAAAATCATTCATATGGTGAACACCTGGTAACCGACATTAACAAGATGCATATATAAGAATATCCCCATCATTCCGGGACACCCTTCAGATATGATATAAATTTCGAAGTACTAAAGCATCCGGTACTTTGGATGGGGTTTGTTAGGCCCAATAGATCTATCTTTAGGATTCGCGTCAATTAGGGTGTCTGTTCCCTAATTCTTAGATTACCAGACTTAATAAAAAGGGGCATATTCGATTTCGATAATTTAACCATAGAATGTAGTTTCACGTACTTGTGCCTATTTTGTAAATCATTTATAAAACCTGCATGTATTCTCATCCCAAAAATATTAGATTTTAAAAGTGGGACTATAACTCACTTTCACAGATTTTTACTTCGTCGGGAAGTAAGACTTGGCCACTGGTTGATTCACGAACCTATAACAATATATACATATATATCAAAGTATGTTCAAAATATATTTACAACACTTTTAATATATTTTGATGTTTTAAGTTTATTAAGTCAGCTGTCCTCGTTAGTAACCTACAACTAGTTGTCCACAGTTAGATGTACAGAAATAAATCGATAAATATTATCTTGAATCAATCCACGACCCAGTGTATACGTATCTCAGTATTGATCACAACTCAAACTATATATATTTTGGAATCAACCTCAACCCTGTATAGCTAACTCCAACATTCACATATAGAGTGTCTTTGGTTGTTCCGAAATATATATAGATGTGTCGACATGATAGGTCGAAACATTGTATACGTGTCTATGGTATCTAAAGATTACATAATATACAATACAAGTTGATTAAGTTATGGTTGGAATAGATTTGTTACCAATTTTTACGTAGCTAAAATGAGAAAAATTATCCAATCTTGTTTTTCCCATAACTTCTTCATTTTAAATCCGTTTTGAGTGAATCAAATTGCTATGGTTTTATATTGAACTATATTTTATGAATCTAAATAGAAAAAGTATAGGTTTATAGTCAGAAACAAGTCATTTTTGTAAAGGTAGTCATTTCAGTCGAAAGAAAGACGTCTAGATGGCCATTTTAGAAAACATACTTCCACTTTGAGTTTAACCATAATTTTTGGATATAATTTCATGTTCATAATAAAAATCATTTTCCCAGAATAACAACTTTTAAATCAAAGTTTATCATAGTTTTTAATTAACTAACCCAAAACAGCCCGCGGTGTTACTACGACGGCGTAAATCCGATTTTAAGGTGTTTTTCGTGTTTCCAGGTTTTAAATCATTAAGTTAGCATATCATATAGATATAGAACATGTGTTTAGTTGATTTTAAAAGTCAAGTTAGAAGGATTAACTTTTATTTGCGAACAAGTTTAGAATTAACTAAACTATGTTCTAGTGATTACAAGTTTAAACCTTCGAATAAGATAGCTTTATATGTATGAATCAAATGATGTTATGAACATCATTAATACCTCAAGTTCCTTGGATAAACCTACTGGAAATGAAAAAAATAGATCTAGCTTCAAAGGATCCTTGGATGGCTTGAAAGTTCTTGAAGCAGAATCATGACACGAAAACAATTTCAAGTAAGATTTCCACTCGAAATAAGATTGTTATAGTTATAGAAATTGAATTAAAGTTTGAATATGATTATTACCTTGTATTAGAAAGATAACCTACTGTAAGTAACAAAGGTTTCTTGATCTTGGATGATTACTTGGAATGGATTTAGAAAACTTGGAAGTAAACTTGCAACCTTGGAAGTATTCTTGATTTTATGAAACTAGAACTTTTGGAATTTATGAAGAACACTTAGAACTTGAAGATAGAACTTGAGAGAGATCAATTAGATGAAGAAAATTGAAGAATGAAAGTGTTTGTAGGTGTTTTTGGTCGTTGGTGTATGGATTAGATATAAAGGATATATAATTTTGTTTTCATGTAAATAAGTCATGAATGATTACTCATATTTTTGTAATTTTATGAGATATTTCATGCTAGTTGCCAAATGATGTTTCCCACATATGTTAGGTGACTCACATGGGCTGCTAAGAGCTGATCATTGGAGTGTATATACTAATAGTACATACATCTAAAAGCTGTGTATTGTACGAGTACGAATACGGGTGCATACGAGTAGAATTGTTGATGAAACTGAACGAGGATGTAATTGTAAGCATTTTTGTTAAGTAGAAGTATTTTGATAATTGTCTTGAAGTCTTTCAAAAGTTTATGAATTCATATTAAAACACTTCATGTATATACATTTTAACTGAGTCGTTAAGTCATCGTTAGTCGTTACATGTAAATGTTGTTTTGAAACCTTTAGGTTAACGATCTTGTTGAATGTTGTTAACCCATTGTTTATTATAACAAATGAGATGTTAAATTGTTATATTATCATGATATTATGATATATAATATATCTTAGTATGATATATATACAGTTAAATGTCGTTACAACGATAATCGTTACATATATGTCTCGTTTCGAAATCATTAAGTTAGTAGTCTTATTTTTACATATGTATTTCATTGTTAATACACTTAATAATATATTTAATTATCATTTAACATAATTAACCAAGTGTATCAATATCTTAATAAGATTCATATGTACCTAGTAAGACGTTGTTATAACGATAATATTTATATATATCGTTTTCGAGTTTCTTAAATTAATAGTCTCATTTTTATGTATATAACTCATTGTTAAAATACCTAATGAGATACATACTTATAAAATCATGTTAACGATATATATAACCATATATATGTCATCTTATAGTTTTTACAAGTTTTAACGTTCGTGAATCACCGGTCAACTTGGGTGGTCAATTGTCTATATGAAACCTATTTCAATTAATCAAGTCTTAACAAGTTTGATTGCTTAACATGTTGGAAACACTTAATCATGTAAATAACAATTTCATTTAATATATATATAAACATAGAAAAGTTTGGGTCACTACAGTACCTACCCGTTAAATAAATTTCGTCCCGAAATTTTAAGCAGTTGGAGGTGTTGACGTATCTTCTGGAAATAAATGCGGGTATTTCTTCTTCATCTGATCTTCATGCTCCCAGGTGAACTCGGGTCCTCTACGAGCATTCCATCGAACCTTAACAATCGGTATCTTGTTTTGTTTAAGTCTCTTAACCTCACGATCCATTATTTCGACGGGTTCTTCAATGAATTGAAGTTTTTCATTGATTTGGATTTCGTCCAACGGAATAGTGAGATCTTCTTTAGCAAAACATTTCTTCAAATTCGAGACGTGGAAAGTGTTATGTACAGCTGCGAGTTGTTGAGGTAGCTCCAGTTGGTAAGCTACTGGTCCGACACGATCTATAATCTTGAATGGTCCAATGTACCTTGGATTTAGTTTCCCCGTTTACCAAATCGAACAACGCCTTTCCAAGGTGAAACCTTAAGCATGACCATTTCTCCAATTTCAAACTCTATATCTTTTCTTTTACTGTCCGCGTAGCTCTTTTGACGACTCTGGGCGGTTTTCAATCTTTGTTGAATTTGGATGATTTTCTCGGTAGTTTCTCTTATTATCTCCGGACCCGTAATCTGTCTATCCCTCACTTCACTCCAAAAAATCGGAGACCTGCACTTTCTACCATAAAGTGCTTCAAACGGCGCCATCTCAATGCTTGAATAGTAGCTGTTGTTGTAGGAAAATTCTGCTAATGGTAGATGTCGATCCCAACTGTTTCCGAAATCAATAACACAAGCTCGTAGCATGTCTTCAAGTGTTTGTATCGTCCTTTCGCTCTGCCCATCAGTTTGTGGAAGATAAGCAGTACTCATGTCTAGACGAGTTCCCAATGCTTGCTGTAATGTCTGCCAGAATCTTGAAATAAATCTGCCATCCCTATCAGAGATAATAGAGATTGGTATTCCATGTCTGGAGACGACTTCCTTCAAATACAGTCGTGCTAACTTCTCCATCTTGTCATCTTCTCTTATTGACAGGAAGTGTGCTGACTTGGTGAGACGATCAACTATTACCCAAATAGTATCATAACCACTTGCAGTCCTTGGCAATTTAGTAATGAAATCCATGGTAATGTTTTCCCATTTTCATTCCGGGATTTCAGGTTGTTATAGTAGACTTGATGGTTTCTGATGTTCAGCTTTGACCTTAGAACACGTCAAACATTCTCCTACATATTTAGCAATATCGGCTTTCATACCTGTAACGACCCGCCAAAATTGCTATTGTCGCGGCACGTTATCTACGGTCCCACAGCGAGGTTTTGCCCTCTATATGATACGTTTTGATAAACATTGCATTCATTTTTAATGACATACTTTCTATACATAGAAATTTTACCAAAAATGTAGACATTTCTCAAATATATATGTCAACTTATACAAAATAACTAAATTGTCAAATTATTTAATAATAGATAATAACAATAATTTTTGAATGCAATGTCTTTTTGAAAATATGGCATGAAAGACTCCATGCAACACATTGAGCAGATAACAAGCAGACAGCGGAAGCACTTTAACACCTGAGAATAAACATGCTAAAAGTGTCAACACAGAGGTTGGTGAGTTCATAGTTTAATATTGCGCATAATCTGTATATAAAGGTGGATCACAAGATTTCAGTTATTTCATCCAAAACGTTTATTAAAATATTCTACGAAATTGAGCACTCTGGTAACTAAAGTTTAACGTCTATATAATAAGTACCCCTATTTTAACATACATGCAACCATCATGTACAATACACGCAATCCAACGTGTACTAAACTCAAATAGTATACGTCTATTTTATAGTTCAGGCTAGGGTTTCTATACCTGGAACAGACGGGGATGTCAAGCCCTATGGATCCATATATAACTACTCGCGCCTACCAGTTCTTATAACCGGCAGTTACTAGTTACCAAAGCTAAGGGATTTTTGGTTCAAACTCAGTGTAGAATTTAGTATGTACTTGTATCCATTGCGTTTAAAATAGAGTGCATGTATTCTCAGCCCAAAAATATAGATTGCAAAAGCAATTAAAAAGGGAGCAAATGAAACTCACGCATATAAATATTGTATATCGGTTAATAAAGCATTTGCATGTATTCTCAGCCCAAAAATGTAGAGAGTAAAAGGGATCTTATGAAACTCACTCAAATTAGTTTTAGTTTTTGTATTCATTTTATAAAACAGCGCATGTATTCTCAGCCCGAAAATATGTATAAAAAGTGATCATATGAAACTCACCTGATAACTTCTGAAATAAATCACAGAGATGTGATCGAATATCGGAATGCAAGTAACTGTAGACCTCAACCTAGGGAACATATGTTGGTCAATAAGTGTCTAATAAGCTAGGTTGGTCCATAGGGTAAGTATAGTCCTATTGCTCAAGTCCGACTCATAAATTTAGCAAAAGTCAACAAAAGTCAACGCAAGTCAAAGTAAGTCAAACATAAGTCAAACGCAAGTCAAACGCAAGTCAAACACAGTCAACATGGTTAACACAAGTCAAAAATCTCATAATATTACACAAGTTGGTCAAATAGTCAAACATAGGTCAAACTTAAGTTATTCATTTTTACTTAGAAAAAATATTATTTACATATATGTATTTTTAGGTATTTTGTAGCTGATTCCGGGTCCCGCTAAATTCGATATCATACCTTAGGTCGTGACCATTGGAAAGTATGTCATCCCACCTTTCTATAAACAGTTTATTTGACAAAAATGGAGTTACGGTTTGAAAGTTATGGCATCGCGAAAACAGCCTCCCGAAACATAAACTGCTGATAAAATGTTCTAAATCAGCAACAATTACCCATTTTCACGCTTGTTTTAAACCTGTTTAACCTCAACAAAATCATACATATAATATATCGTTTTAAAGCTTGTCGTAAATACTTTCAATACCAAATAATAGTTTTTATCCAAACTTAACGGAGTTAAAATTACAAGTCCACAAAGTAGGCCCAAGAGTCATTTTTGACACTTAACCAAGACTAAAAGTCAGCCCCAACATCTTGTTTTCATGCTCGTTTTAAACTAGTTTTGACTCGACAAAATCATACATATCTTATATCATTTTGAAGCATCTCATATCTAATTTCTGACCCAATTAATAGCTTTCACCATAACTTAATCATTTACAATTTACGAGCCTACAAAGTGAGCACGAGAGTCATTTTAACACTTTCACTAAAATAATATAAAATTTTCCATTGACAACTCAAATTCCAAACTATAATACTTGAGCATGTAAAAATCATGTCATAAGTTTAAAAATGATATTTTAGACGTGTTATATACCTTTGATCCTCAAAATTTCGCATATTGGTCAAAGTAGACACGTATGACCCAAATGGGTCATAAATACCCATTTTGACCAAAACATGCCAAAACTCATTTTTAAAACATTACAATCTTCAAACTTACTTAACTTGATATATCAGACGTGTCCAAGTTGACCGTTTCCCATTTTGACATTTTTAGGCTCAAACGGGTCAAGTGTCCAAACGGGCGGTTTAAATTACATAGTTTATACTTATACAAAATTACCACTTTAGAACACACCACATTATATGAAATAGTTAATATAAGTGTATTAAGTTTATAACAAAAAGTCAAGTATCTAATATTGGTCATTATTTTTATAACACGAAATACCTGCAAAAACACAAGTTTAAAACGCGGTTTACAGCAGCAACTTCTGTGATTTCTAGAAAAATCATCGCAACTCCAAATCAGTCACCGCCAATTGGAGATGCGGCGTTTTTAAGTGAAGAATCTACATAAAAATTCCCATAACCTGGTACGACCCAGATCAGACCCAGTTACAGAAAACGTTAACAGTGGTTCGTGCAGTTTTCAGAATTCAAACAGCATTTTTATTAAAATGTACCAAACTTTGAACGAGCATATAGGGTTCAAGAAAAATCGAAATGACCCGATTCTTGAGTCTAAATTCAATAGATTTTCGACGTCTACAATCCTATCAAACCAGGTTTTTAATTACACCTCGTTAACCATGTCAAAAACGTACTTTTTCAGCCTATCCGAAAGGTACCTTATTCTAATCCTAACTTTTGACTCACAAATCGAATCCGCGCGATATCTAAATGAAAACTTAATAATTTTTTAAGCTCTTTTCAAATATCATCATGTCAAGAACAGATTGTAAACTCAAATTTTCCAGAATCTCAATTTCAAAAATGAATTTTCAAACCGAATTCAATTAATCATAACTTTTGATCTAGAAATCGAATTCATGCAATATCTATATGAAAAATTAACTATTTTTCAAGAGCTATTCAATTATATAACTTTTATATACTGATTATAACATATTCATATCAGTATCATACAATATAAAAACGGGATTTAACAATAATTCAACAAACGATCATATTATCGACTAAAATCAAGCATACAAACATGGACTTGAGAACTAGACACTATATCCACCCTAATATGTGACAAAAACATGAAAACCCAAAATTTAGAGTTTTTGAAACTTACTCTAATCAAGAAATTGTTGGTATAGATGTGTAGAGCTCTTCGAGAGGAATCCGAATATGTAAACAATTTTATTATCAATCGATTTCTTGAAGGTGTTCTTGAGGATGAAAGATTGATGATGATGATGAATAGTAATGGGTGTTCTAAAGGAGGAAGAATGTGTGTACATGTGTGTCTGATGAAATGAATTTGGATCGGGTATATAATTAGATTAGGTAAGTCACGGGTTTTAATTAGGTAGTCACGGGTTATACTATATAGTCACGGATTATAATTAAATTTTTATCCGCTAGCTAAAATCCAATGTATTTTATCTTAATATGATTCAAGAATTGGTTAATTTTATATTTATAAAAATTATATATATCTTTATTGTTTGAAATCTTTTAAACTCTTGACGTCATACCTAGTTTGTGTGT
Organism: Rutidosis leptorrhynchoides; assembly: GCF_046630445.1. NCBI lineage: Eukaryota > Viridiplantae > Streptophyta > Magnoliopsida > Asterales > Asteraceae > Rutidosis > Rutidosis leptorrhynchoides. The sequence continues at coordinate 174,299,856 of NC_092342.1, read as the reverse complement.
TTCATAAAATACTTATTTATTATATTTTACATTAAATAAATATTTGTCCTTTATTGAAACATGAATGTTTAAACTAATTTTTCTCAAGTTTAATTTAAGAATATCCTAATTAATTAAAATGATTTCTAAAACTTAATTATTATATAAATTATTATTTAAAATATGTATTCATACGTTTCGTTGTCTGAAAAGACATTTTTCCTGGTTTCACTAACCGTAGTGTTTTAAAAAAAAATTAAAAAGTAGTATAAAAATTTCTTACAACCTGGATCTAAATTGTAACTAGAAATAGATACAAATCTAGTGATGTTAAAATTCAATTTAATCATTTATTATATATTTTTATTTATCAATTTATTATATATATATATATATATATATATATATATATATATATATATATATATATATATATATATATATATATATCTTTTATAAGTTAGTAGTTTCAATTTTTAACTTTATTATTACTAATCTTCAAAAAATTTTAGTGATAAATTAACACATATCAAAAGTATTCTGTTCTTAAATATATATAAAAAAATTAGCTTGGAAAAATCATTGAATTTAATAAATGGTTGTTAAGTTTTTAACGAAAAAAGTCGGGTTATCACATTACCTACCCGTTAAAGAAAATTTCGTCCCGAAATTTTCTGTGGTGCGATTAAACGGCGTTTAAAAACAAGTGAGGATAGAAATGTTTGTATTGACGTAGAAAGATCGAGCATCTTGTAGTTAAGTATGGAAGTTGGGTAAAACGGGATCATATTCCTTTGATGACGTATACCTTTGAATAAACTGCTCGGAGTGCAAGTATGATATGACAAAGATGAGAAGAAAATTACGTGTGATTCAAATTATGTCACATATAGAGTATCAGTATATTCAGATGTCAGTAGAGAAAATAAAGGGATCATGTAACATGGTACATGGTGAAGGTAAGGTTGATCAAGTTTTACCCCCATCACGTTCCATTAGAACTTCTGCATGACTTACTGTAATATAATAACGTCGATCAACTGTCATTATATTACACTAACTCATGCTTCCATTACAACACTACTCCAAAATATTTATGGATATAAAACAAGTGTCGTTTTCCAGAATTTATAAATCAAAATAATTTCAAAAAGGGGTGTACTAAAAATAGTACGAGAATATAATATTTATTAATAATATTGAAAGGGTAATGACGTAAGAATGTCTTTGAAACTATTGAGAATCTTCGTGAGTTGGAAAAGACTTCTTCCGAATCACAATTCGAGATGTCCGGAATTTCTGAATCGAAGCACATAAGAACATAACACAAATGATATCTATAAAGTTATATAAGTAATAACTCACGTAGGAATGTCGGGAATTTCAAAAGTCCTGAATGACGCTTCCTGGATTTTCAATAACCGGGGTGTTGAAAATGAACTCCCTTGAGCATGAGAAGGCTTGTAATCAAAAAGAGAAATACTTTCTCACCGATAGTAATAATAATATTATATTAATGTCAGAATATGCACATAATCACATATAAGTATAACGACACGGTTCTAGACTAGATCACTAATGTATCCTAACGGTCCAGGTTAGACCAATTAATGCACTTAATTCCCTCGAACCAACGCTCTGATACCACTTGTAACGACCCGCCAAAATTGCTATTGACGCGGCACGTTATCTACGGTCCCACAGCGAGGTTTTGCCCTCTAGATGATACGTTTTGATAAACATTGCATTCATTTTTAATGACATACTTTCTATGCATAGAAAGTTTACCAAAAATGTAGACATTTCTCAAATATATATGTCAACTTATACAAAATAACTAAATTGTCAAATTATTTAATAATAGATAATAACAATAATTTTTGAATGCAATGTCTTTTTGAAAATATGGCATGAAAGACTCCATGCAACACCTTGAGCAGATAACAAGTAGACAGCGGAAGCACTTTAACACCTGAGAATAAACATGCTAAAAGTGTCAACACAAAGGTTGGTGAGTTCATAGTTTAATATTGCGCATAATCTGTATATAAAGGTGGATCACATGATTTCAGTTATTTCATCCAAAACGTTTATTAAAATATTCTACGAAATTGAGCACTCTGGTAACTAAACTTTAACGTCTATATAATAAGTACCCCTGTTTTAACATACATGCAACCATCATGTACAATACACGTAATCCAACGTGTACTAAACTCAAATAGTATACGTCTATTTTATAGTTCAGGCTAGGGTTTCTATACCTGGAACAGACGGGGATGTCAAGCCCTATGGATCCATATATAACTACTCGCGCCCACCAGTTCTTATAACCGGCAGTTACTAGTTACCAAAGCTAAGGGATTTTCGGTTCAAACTCAGTGTAGAATTTAGTATGTACTTGTATCCATTGCGTTTAAAATAGAGTGCATGTATTCTCAGCCCAAAAATATAGATTGCAAAAGCAATTAAAAAGGGAGCAAATGAAACTCACGCATATAAATATTGTATATCGGTTAATAAAGCATTTGCATGTATTCTCAGCCCAAAAATGTAGAGAGTAAAAGGGATCTTATGAAACTCACTCAAATTAGTTTTAGTTTTTGTATTCATTTTATAAAACAGCGCATGTATTCTCAGCCCGAAAATATGTATAAAAAGGGATCATATGAAACTCACCTGATAACTTCTGAAATAAATCACAGAGATGTGATCGAATATCGGAATGCAAGTAACTGTAGACCTCAACCTAGGGAACATATGTTGGTCAATAAGTGTCTAATAAGCTAGGTCGGTCCATAGGGTAAGTATAGTCCTATTGCTCAAGTCCGACTCATAAATTTAGCAAAAGTCAACAAAAGTCAACACAAGTCAAAGTAAGTCAAACATAAGTCAAACGCAAGTCAAACACAGTCAACATGGTTAACACAAGTCAACAATCTCATAATATTACACAAGTTGGTCAAATAGTCAAACATAGGTCAAACTTAAGTTATTCATTTTTACTTAGAAAAAATATTATTTACATATATGTATTTTTAGGTATTTTGTAGCTGATTCCGGGTCCCACTAAATTCGATATCATACCTTAGGTCGTGACCATTGGAAAGTATGTCATCCCACCTTTCTATAAACAGTTTATTTGACAAAAATGGAGTTACGGTTTGAAAGTTATGGCATCGCGAAAACAGCCTCCCGAAACATAAACTGCTGATAAAATGTTCTAAATCAGCAACAATTACCCATTTTCACGCTTGTTTTAAACCTGTTTAGCCTCAACAAAATCATACATATAATATATCGTTTTAAAGCTTGTCGTAAATACTTTCAATACCAAATAATAGTTTTTATCCAAACTTAACGGAGTTCAAATTACAAGTCCACAAAGTAGGCCCAAGAGTCATTTTTGACACTTAACCAAGACTAAAAGTCAGCCCCAACATCTTGTTTTCATGCTCGTTTTAAACTAGTTTTGACTCGACAAAATCATACATATCTTATATCATTTTGAAGCATCTCATATCTAATTTCTGACCCAATTAATAGCTTTCACCATAACTTAATCATTTACAATTTACGAGCCTACAAAGTGAGCACGAGAGTCATTTTAACACTTTCACTAAAATAATAAAAAAATTTCCATTGACAACTCAAATTCCAAACTATAATACTTGAGCATGTAAAAATCATGTCATAAGTTTAAAAATGATATTTTAGACGTGTTATATACCTTTGATCCTTAAAATTTCATATATTGGTCAAAGTAGACACGTATGACCCAAATGGGTCATAAATACCCATTTTGACCAAAACATGCCAAAACTCATTTTTAAAACATTACAATCTTCAAACTTACTTAAATTGATATATCAGACGTGTCCAAGTTGACCGTTTCCCATTTTGACATTTTTAGGCTCAAACGGGTCAAGTGTCCAAACGGGCGGTTTAAATTACATAGTTTATACTTATACAAAATTACCACTTTAGAACACACCACATTATATGAAATAGTTAATATAAGTGTATTAAGTTTATAACAAAAAGTCAAGTATCTAATATTGGTCATTATTTTTATAACACGAAATACCTGCAAAAACACAAGTTTAAAACGCGGTTTACAGCAGCAACTTCTGTGATTTCTAGAAAAATCATCGCAACTCCAAATCAGTCACCGCCAATTGGAGATGCGGCGTTTTTAAGTGAAGAATCTACGGAAAAATTTCCATAACCTGGTACGACCCAGATCAGACCCAGTTACAGAAAACGTTAACAGTGGTTCGTGCAGTTTTCAAAATTCAAACAGCATTTTTATTAAAAATGTACCAAACTTTGAACGAGCATATAGGGTTCAAGAAAAATCGAAATGACCCGATTCTTGAGTCTAAATTCAATAGATTTTTGACGTCTACAATCCTATCAACCCAGGTTTTTAATTACACCTCGTTAACCATGTCAAAAACGTACTTTTTCAGCCTATCCGAAAGGTACCTTATTCTAATCCTAACTTTTGACTCACAAATCGAATCCGCGCGATATCTAAATGAAAACTTAATAATTTTTTAAGCTCTTTTCAAATATCATCATGTCAAGAACAGATTGTAAACTCAAATTTTCCAGAATCTCAATTTCAAAAACGAATTTTCAAACCGAATTCAATTAATCATAACTTTTGATCTAGAAATCGAATTCATGCAATATCTATATGAAAAATTAACTATTTTTCAAGAGCTATTCAATTATATAACTTTTATATACTGATTATAACATATTCATATCAGTATCATACAATATAAAAACGGAATTTAACAATAATTCAACAAACGATCATATTATCGACTAAAATCAAGCATACAAACATGGACTTGAGCACTAGACACTATATCCACCCTAATATGTAACAAAAACATGAAAACCCAAAATTTAGAGTTTTTGAAACTTACTCTAATCAAGAAATTGTTGGTATAGATGTGTAGAGCTCTTCGAGAGGAATCCGAATATGTAAACAATTTTATGATCAATCGATTTCTTGAAGGTGTTCTTGAGGATGAAAGATTGATGATGATGATGAATAGTAATGGGTGTTCTAAAGGAGGAAGAATGTGTGTACATGTGTGTCTGATGAAATGAATTTGGATCGGGTATATAATTAGATTAGGTAAGTCACGGGTTTTAATTAGGTAGCCACGGGTTATACTATATAGTCACGGATTATAATTAAATTTTTATCCGCTAGATAAAATCCAATGTATTTTATCTTAATATGATTCAAGAATTGGTTAATTTTATATTTATAAAAATTATATATATCTTTATTGTTTGAAATCTTTTAAACCCTTGACGTCATACCTAGTTTGTGTGTTTCATAAAATACTTATTTATTATATTTTACATTAAATAAATATTTGTCCTTTATTGAAACATGAATGTTTAAATTAATTTTTCTCAAGTTTAATTTAAGAATATCCTAATTAATTAAAATGATTTCTAAAACTTAATTATTATATAAATTATTATTTAAAATATGTATTCATACGTTTCGTTGTCTGAAAAGACATTTTTCTTGGTTTCACTAACCGTAGTGTTTTAAAAAAAAATTAAAAAGTAGTATAAAAATTTCTTACAACCTGGATCTAAATTGTAACTAGAAATAGATACAAATCTAGTGATGTTAAAATTCAATTTAATCATTTATTATATATTTTTATTTATCAATTTATTATATATATATATATATATATATATATATATATATATATATATATATATATATATATATATATATATATATATATTTTAAATTATTTATATATCTTTTATAAGTTAATAGTTTCAATTTTTAACTTTATTATTACTAATCTTCAAAAAATTTTAGTGATAAATTAACACATATCAAAAGTATTCTGTTCTTAAATATATATAAAAAAAATTAGCTTGGAAAAATCATTGAATTTAATAAATGGTTGTTAAGTTTTTAACGAAAAAAGTCGGGTTATCACAATACCTGGCCACCAAAAATGTTTCTTAAGATCCTTGTACATCTTCCCCATTCTAGGATGTATTGAGTATCTGGTTTTATGAGCTTCTCTAAGTACCATTTCTCTCATATCTCCAAATTTTGGTACCTAAATTCTTTCAGCCCTATACCGGGTTCCGTCTTCCCGAATATTAAGATGCTTCTCCGATCCTTTGGGTATTTCATCCTTTAAATTTCCCTCTTTTAAAACTCCTTGTTGCGCCTCCTTTATTTGAGTAGTAAGGTTAGTGTGAATCATTATATTCATAGATTTTACTCGAATGGGTTATCTGTCCTTTCTACTCAAGGCGTCAGCTACCACATTTGCCTTCCCCGGGTGGTAACGAATCTCAAAGTCGTAATCATTCAACAATTCAATCCACCTACGCTGCCTCATATTCAGTTGTTTCTGATTAAATATGTGTTGAAGACTTTTGTGGTCAGTATATATAATACTTTTGACCCCATATAAGTAGTGCCTCCAAGTCTTTAATGCAAAAACAACCGCGTCTAATTCCAAATCATGCGTCGTATAATTTTGCTCGTGAATCTTCAATTGTCTAGACGCATAAGCAATCACCTTCGTCCATTTTTGTCCGTTGCATTAATACACAACCGAGACCTTGCTTTGATGCGTCACAATAAATCACAAAATCATCATTCCCTTCAGGCAATGACAATATAAGTGTCGTAGTTAACTTTTTCTTCAATAATTGAAACGCCTTCTCTTGTTCATCCTTCCATTCAAATTTCTTCCCTTTATGCGTTAATGCAGTCAAGGGTTTCTTCCCTATATGCTTCGGAGTTTTTGGAGTTTCCCACTTTTCAACGGTTTCGATCTTTGCCGGGTCCACCTGGATACCTTCTTTGTTCACTATGTGATCGAGGAATTGAACTTCTTTCAACCAAAATGCACACTTTGAAAACTTAGCGTACAGTTTTACTTTCCTCAATACTTCTAGCACTTTTCTCAAATGTTCTTCGTGCTCTTGATCATTCTTTGAGTAAATAAGTATGTCATCGATGAAAACAATGACAAACTTGTCAAGATATGGCCCACACACTCGGTTCATAAGGTCCATGAACACAGCTGGTGCGTTAGTCAATCCAAACGGCATAACCATAAACTCGTAATGACCATAACGCGTCCTAAAAGTAGTTTTTGGAATATCATCCTCCTTTAATCGCATTTGATGATATCCAGAACGTAAATCGATCTTCGAATAAACCGACGAGACTTGTAGTTGATCAAATAAGTCGTCAATTCTCGGCAGTGGATAACGGTTTTTGATGGTAAGTTTGTTCAACTCTCTGTAGTCAATACACAACCTAAATGTACCATCCTTCTTCTTGACAAACAAAACAGGAGCTCCCCATGGTGATGTGCTTGGTCGAATGAAACCACGCTCTAATAGTTCTTGCAGTTGGCTTTGCAGTTCTTTCATCTCGCTGGGTGCGAGTCTATAAGGAGCACGAGCTATTGGTGCAGCTCCTGGTACAAGATCTATTTGAAATTCAACAGATCGATGTGGAGGTAGTCCCGGTAATTCTTTCGGAAATACATCAAGAAATTCTTTTACGACGGGAACATCATTGATGCTCTTTTCTTCAGTTTGTACTTTCTCGACGTGTGCTAGAACAGCATGGCAACCTTTTCTTATTAGTTTTTGTGCCTTCAAATTACTAATAAGATGTAGTTTCATGTTGCCCTTTTCTCCGTACACCATTAAGGGTTCTCCTTCTTCTCGTACAATCCGAATTGCATTTTTATAACATATGATCTCTGCTTCCACCTTCTTCAGCCAGTCCATACCAACTATTACATCAAAACTCCCTAACTCTACTGGTATCAAATCAATCTTAAATATTTCGCTACCCAGTTTAATTTCTCGATTTCGGCATATATTATCTGCTGAAATTAATTTACCGTTTGCTAATTCGAGTAAAAATTTACCATCCAACGACGTCAATGGACAACTTAATTTAGCACAAAAATCTCTACTCATATAGCTTCTATCTGTACCCGAATCAAATAAAACGTAAGCAGATTTATTGTCAATAAGAAACGTACCCGTAACAAGCTCCGGGTCTTCCTGTACCTCTGCCGCATTAATATTGAAAACTCTTCCGCGGCCTTGTCCATTCGTGTTCTCCTGGTTCGGGAAATTTCTAATAATGTGGCCCGGTTTTCCACATTTATAACAAACTACATTGGCATAACTTTCTCCGACACTACTTGCTCCGCCATTACTCGTTCCGACACCATTTGTTCCTTTCGTTCTGTTAACCACTGGTCCGTAGACCTCACACTTCGCCGCTCTATGACCATTTCTTTTACACTTGTTGCAAAATTTGGTGCAGAACCCCGAGTGATACTTTTCACACCTTTGGCATAGCTGCTTCTGATTGTTGTTGTTGTTGCGGTTGTTATTGTTGTTGGGATGATTGTTGTAGTTGATGTTGTTGTTGTTGTTGTTGTTGTTGTTGTACCGTTTATTGTAGTTGCGATTGATGTTGCGATTGTTGGGATAATTGTTACGATTGTTATTGTAATTGCTGTTGTTGTTGTATTGGTGATTCTTATCACCGTTTTCCTCCCACTTTCTTTTGACTTGCTTCACATTGGCCTCTTCAGCCGTCTGTTCTTTAATTCTTCTTCAATCTGGTTCACTAGTTTGTGAGCCATTCTACATGCCTGTTGTATGGAGGCGGGCTCGTGTGAACTTATATCTTCTTGGATTCTTTCCGGTAATCCTTTCACAAACGCGTCGATCTTCTTTTCCTCATCTTCGAACGCTCCCGGACACAATAGGCACAATTCTGTAAATCGTCTTTCGTACGTAGTAATATCATATCCTTGGGTTCGTAACCCTCTAAGTTCTGTCTTGAGCTTATTGACCTCGGTTCTGGGATGGTACTTCTCGTTCATCAAGTGCTTGAATGCTGACCACGGTAGTGCGTACGCATCATCTTGTCCCACTTGCTCTAGATAGGTATTCCACCATGTTAACGCAGAACCTGTGAAGGTATGCGTAGCGTACTTCACTTTGTCCTCTTCAGTACACTTACTTATGGCAAACACCGATTCGACCTTCTCGGTCCACCGTTTCAATCCGATCGGTCCTTCGGTTCCATCAAATTCCAAAGGTTTACAGGCAGTGAACTCTTTGTAGGTGCATCCTACACGATTTCCTGTACTGCTAGATCCAAGGTTATTGTTGGTATGTAGTGTGAAGACCCGTCCTAATCCATCCGGACGAAGTCCATATCAATTATAAACGATTCACAACAGTTGATTACATCGCGAGGTACTTGACCTCTATATGATACATTTTACAAACATTGCATTCGTTTTTGAAAAGACAAACTTTCATTACATCGAAAGTTGACAGGCATGCATACCATTTCATAATATATCCAACTATAATTGACTTGATAATAATCTTGATGAACTCGACGACTCGAATGCAACGTCTTTTGAAATATGCCATGAATGACTCCAAGTAATATCTATAAAATGAGCAAATACACAGCGGAAGATTTCTTTCGTACCTGAGAATAAACATGCTTTAAAGTGTCAACCAAAAGGTTGGTGAGTTCATTAGTTTAACTTAAACAATCGTTTCCATCATTTTAATAGACCACAAGATTTCAGATTTTCATTTCTCATAAACATACGTCCCATGCATAGAGACAAAAATATCATTCATATGGATTGAATACCTGGTAACCGACATTAACAATATGCATATATAAGAATATCCCCATCATTCCGGGATCCTCCTTCGGACATGATATAAATTTCGAAGTACTAAAACATCCGGTACTTTGGATGGGGCTTGTTGGGCCCGATAGATCTATCTTTAGGATTCGCGTCAATTAGGGTGTCTGTTCCCTAATTCTTAGATTACCAGACTTAATAAAAAGGGGCATATTCGATTTCGATCATTCAACCATATAATGTAGTTTCAATTACTTGTGTCTATTTCGTAAAACAGTTATAAAAATAGCGCATGTATTCTCAGTCCCAAAAGTGTATATTGCAGAAGCATTTAAAAAAGGATTAAAGAAACTCACACATATAAATATTGTAAATCAGTTAATAAAACATTTGCATGTATTCTCAGCCCAAAAATATATATGTAAAAAGGGAATAATGAAACTCACGCATATAATTATTGTAAAACAGTTAATAAAACATTTGCATGTATTCTCAGCCCCAAAAATGTAAAGAGTAAAAGAGAATCAAATGAAACTCACGATACTGTATTTTGTAGTAAAAATACATATGACGTCATTGAACAATGCAGGGTTGGCCTCGGATTCACGAACCTATATCAATTGTGTATATATTAATACGTATAATGTAAGTTACAAAATTTCATTTATTAATATGTATTATTTATATATTATAGTTTTGTAGAATTTATTCTAACCTTTATTTTAAAACGTATACTTATATTATATTTTAAGTTATATTTTATATATATATCGATTTTATGTATATATATCTATAATGATTTACGTTTATATAAATAGTGACATTAATATATTTATATACATATATTTGTGGTTAGTATTGTATTTATGAAATTTTATTAGTTTGTTATGAGAATTATTAATACAATCTTAGTATATACCATAAGTATATATATAGTGTACAAAAGATTTATTTGTTAAAATAATAATTTAGATAATAATGATTTACTAATAATAATAATAATTTTATTAATAATGATAATACTAATAGCAAAAAAAATGAAAATGATAACTGTTAATGATACTAATAATAATAACTCTAAAATAATATTAATACTAATACCATACTTATGTTAATAATAAGGGTTCTAATATTTATAAAATGATAAATGATGATCATAATAATACTAGTAAATATTAATGATGATACGGATAAATATGATATTATTAATTGTAAATGTACTGATGATACTATTATTTATAAACCGTCACAAATTCTAATATTGATGATAATAATATATTTTATTTCCTTCATAATAATAATAATGATAATCATAAACATAATCCTAATGATGATAAAATACTAAAATGATAAGTTTATTACTAATAATAATATTATTAATACCTATCATAATAATAATAGTAATGTCTATAATACTTTCAAATATGATAACAAGTATGATACTAATAATAACAATAACAATAACAATCAAAACAATCATAATAATAATAATAATACTAATAATAATTAATATATAATAACAATAATAAAATTAGAAAAGAAAACTACCTCACATAAAAAGAGTTTAAAAAAAAAAAGAAACTACCGTCCTCTGGACTCGATCTCGTGACCACATGCTCACACGCAAACACTCTCGACCATCCCACCAATTCTGATTCTCTGTACTAATATCGAATTTAAATTTTATATATAAACTGTTTTTCTTCTATTCCTCTTCTTCTCCACAAGTCTCATGGATTCAACAAAACATCAATAACCAAAAAAAAAAAAAAAAATCGGGGTTCCCTTTAAAGCTTCAAAACATTACAGAAAAAAAAATAATTTGGGTTCTAAAATAAAAAAAAAAACACTAAAGGCCTACTGCAGCGTCGGTTCTTGGAACAAAACAAAAAAAAATTGATTTCGTAATAGATAACATTATAGATAATGTTTATAACACGAAATAGTTTTCTAAACATGTATAAAAACTACTGGAATCGTCAATTTGATCAGAAACATATACACAAACGCGAATTTGTCTCAAGAACAATTGTTGATTTTTTTTAAACTAAACTTTGACTTCAAAATTCAAGATCGATATAAAGATTTGAGAGTTGAGATTTTGCAGATAGATTCAAAGAAAGATTTCTAACCTTTCTGCATTTTTAGATTTTGAAACTTTATTCAAAATTGAATTAAGAGAAAAAAAATTGGAGCGTGCAGAGAAGAAGAAAAAAAAATATCGCTGTGCTCTTTAATCCCATTGGATTTCCTTTTTATTTGATTTGCAATTATACATAATCATGTTGTAATAATAGAGATCGGTTGATAAAAAATGGAGAAAATGTCAACACAGGTTCACGAGTTGGGAGCAGGAAAGAAACAAAAATAATAATAATAATAATAATAGAGATAAAGGATACAGAGGTCAAGCATATAATATAGATCCCTACTGTTTTTTTTTTAATTAATAATAATAATATATAATAACAATACTATTAATATCTAATAATATTAATAAAATTAATAATAATGATAAATATAATATTAATGATAATAATAATTGTAAAAATGATAATAATAATAATAATAATAATACCATACTAATTATGATAATATTAATATTTTATCGATAATAATAATATTAGTAATAATAATCTAATTTATACATCCAATTTTATCTTTATATGATATAAAGTGATATTATGAATACAAATATTGATATTTGACGATATAAATAACATTACTACAACAACTATATTTGTATTTAAATTTAATTTATTAATATCATCTATTATTATGTAATATTTAATACTTATGTAATATGTATTGTAACATATACTGAATATTATATATTTATGCATTTTAATATAAATATATTATAATATTTATTTACATACTAATTATATTATACTTATGTATGTAATTATGAAAAATATAAATGTTTTACATATGTAAGTATTATATATATTTATTAAAATAGTACATTATTTCATCATAGATATATTATAAATTTCTACATATACATAATATAATAATTATGTATAAAATCATATATATATAGTTATATTTATGTATATATGTATACTACCATATATATAAAATCATGTTTTAAATGTTGAGTAGATGATTAATTATGTATATTAAACAATTAACTACAAAGTATAACATTGTACATTTAATATTTTGATAACGTTGGTAAAATATGTTTGAATCATTTATATACAATATACTATATATATTCAAAATGAAAATCTTTAGTTATTAAATGTTATCTTTTATAATAACAAAATTACTTAATAGTTCATTAATACTAATATAATTAGTTTTATATATAATTATTTATATTTACATTCTTAGTTACAATTAAAGGTTCGTGAATCGTCGGAAATAGTTAAAGGTCAAATGTTATCATGAAATAGTTCAAACATAATGAGACTCGGTTTAATAGACTTTGCTTATCGAGTCGAATCATATAAGATTATGTTTAAATTTGGTCGGAAATTCCCGGGTCATCACGGTACCTACCCGTTAAAGAAATTTCGTCCCGAAATTTGAGTGAGGTCGTCATAGCTAACAATAAATATGTTTTCCTGACGAATATGAGTTGATAACTTGAGTTTTATCATCATTGAGTAATATGGATAAAAATAATTCGATTATTCGAAGAGTGCGAATGAAGCTATTCACAAAAGGATGAAATGAGAAACAAAGATTTATTTTTAACTTTTGACGTAGTCATGTTTGAATTTAGAAAATAAGGCGCGTCTTAACTTTTGACATTGCCTTGGTTGAATTCCGGAATTTAAGGGATTTAAAGAAAATCTTGAAGATCTATAAAATCTGATTCTTCGGGATTTATGGAAATTAAGATCTCTTTAATTAAATACGGTGATCTGCCCCGATTACTACGTCTGATATTTCCAGTATAAATTAAGCTCTTCCTTTCCATTATTCTCACCATTCTTATACTTTCTTTCTTAGTTCATACATCCAAAAGATTCTGAAAATGATTAATCCAGTTCTGATCCTTGTCCTCATCCTTACTATCGCAACAATCATTCTCCTTTTCCAACTTCCACCAGAGGAATATGCTTTCTTCTACTTCGCCCTCGGGATTATAATGTTTTTAATTCTCCCGTGTCTTTATGTTGCGATAAACATTGATATATAAACGGTTTGTAATTTATGTGTTGTTATCGGACTTTATATTCTCCCTTATATTTCAAAGCTCTATGCTTTTGTTTTCTCTTCCCGACTTCAAGTCAAGCGAATAATGGTCCAGAATTTATAGATATAGAGTTTCGAATGATTATAATGTTCTAAGCATGAAGGAACGTGATAGCACGATTTGATTTTCAAATTTATCAACATCACGGAAGATAGAACCATCAAGAATACATTTTCTTGATTTGTTACGGAGTTAAGTAGGATGAAAGAGTTATGTAACATGGCACATGATGACGTTATGATATGTGAATCATCACGTTTCATTTAGAAACTCAGCATGACTTACTGTAATATAATCACGTTGATCAGGTGTCATTATATTATACTAACTCATGCATCAGTTCCCATCATTACTACAATAACATTCATATTTTAAGCTTGAAAATTTACAGAATATAGAAACTAACATTTTCTATATGATGTAATACTGATAGCACGAAAAGATTAATGATTTCAGATAAGAATAGTTATAAAAATATCTCCAGAAATATGGAGGATATTTATAATGAAAGGTACGATAATATCTCAGAATATCTAAGATCAGAGGATGATAGAAACTATTGTCTGCAAGGGTTTAGAGTAAGGAGCAAGTTATTCACTATAGACTTTAGCAGACATTGAATTATTTGGATTCTTTGAAGTCAAACTTATTCTTTGTGATTTATCCACGGCTTTCTTCATAGTTTCGCATAATCTGCTTTTCGGTACTATATTTTCTATTGAATGTTTCCAATATATTGATACACATGAAGCACGAAGAGGTATATAATTTCGGACGAGAATATTTATGAAAATATCCTCAGAAATATCAAAGATATTGATGATGATATTTTGGAATTTCTAAGTTTGACGGTTGATGGAGAAAGATTTTCCGCAAGATTTTAACATGACTTCGGAGCAAGATATTCTCTAAAGATTTCAACGGATCCAGAATTACCTGAATCCTTTGAATATAGGATTTGGTCCTTGTATTTGTCCTTGGTCTCCTTCATGGGTAACTCAATCTGTTTTTCAATACCCAATTTTCTATCGAGCGTTCCTAACACTCCTTTCTTTATCATCAAACTTTTGTCCGTTTAGACCATCTACCATTTTTCTGTTTCCTCTACATTTAATGCTATGATATCTGAATCATCGGTTATTAATCCGAGGTGGTTTCAGGAGAATTGTGTTTTTAGATGATTAAACGCTGATGGTAATATGATGGAATATGAAAGGTTACCTGGTAACAATAAAAGAGCACGCGTATATATAAACGTTATAATAAGGTTGTTTCGTACTAAAAGTTGAAGTTGACTTGTTGGAGCTGTGACAAAATTGGCTAATTTTGAAAAGGGATCGCAAAGTTGTTTTTGTTAATAAATGCCAAAGGATCTGACGCGGCTACGTGTTGAACTTTTACTCAATTGCCGAGAGTTTCTCAGGTGCATAACTATATGCATAAATCTTTCCTTCCGTAGATGAAGTGCGGTTGATTCATCCTATTTATTGAGGTTTTTCAAGAATCATGAAAGGTTTGAACGCAGAATGTAATCGTGAAGATACAAATGAGGTTTAAGACGAAATCAAGTGGCAAACTTGAAGAATTGTTTAGTTTCATATGTTATATTCAATATTTTAATTCATTTTAATTGTCCAATGTTATTAGTCCACAGTCGATAGTCCACAGTTGACAGTGCAATCATTCATATATAGTTTAATATATAATATTTGAATTAATTAATACGTATCGTGACCCGTGTACATGTCTCAGACTCGATCACAACTCAAAGTATATATATTATTATAGAATCAACCTCAACCCTGTATAGAGAACTCGATCATTACTGCATATAGAGTGTCTATGGTGATTCCAAATAATATATATAGATGTGTCGATATGATATGTCAAAACCTTGTATACGTGTCCCTATATTTAAAGTGCGTAAAATAAATAACAGAAATTAAATGACAATAAATAAAGTGCGTAAAGTAAATAACAGAAATTAAATGACAATAAATAAAATTGCGAGAATATAAATTGCGATAAAATAAATTGTGATAAATAAATTGCGATAAATAAATTGCGATAAATAAAATGTAATACGGAATTAACAGTTAGCTAGGAACAGTTAGCTAGGATTTTGTTAGCGTGGTTTCTTAATAACATTTAATATTGTTAATTAGTCTGTTTCTAATCAATTTTTATTGTGTCCATTATTTCTTCATTATGCCACTTGTTGAATTCTGATAGGTCAAAATTCAAATATGAAATTGAATTTGAATGAAAATAGTTATTCTTTGGTGAACGGATAAGTATCCCGGTGGTTGTAAATAGGATAGTGAATAACTGTTGAATCAGATTCGAAGAATATACAATGTAACTTATTAATGTGAAATTTAAATATTCCTCGGGTATTACCTACCCGTTAAAATATTTTTATTATTAACAGTTTGTACAAAAGAATTTTTAATTACAATCTTTATGAAAACATATATACATATATATTTTCTTCAGATGTAATCATGAATTTAATGAGTTAACATGATATTAAACTCATTTAGTTTTCAGTTGGAACTAGAATAAATAATCTCTAAAACATTAGAGATTACATAATCACCATGTCGAACGAAGATAACTGATGTAGAATGTCATGTAGAATGATGATTATACTCGAGGTATAGATTGAGATGTTGAGGCATGTGATATTGAAATTTGAGTCGTTGGTGGTACTGTTGGTGCCGGTGATTTGGATGAAGCTGGTACGTTTTGCACCATATTTTCCAAGACTACAACTTATGCGCGAAGTTCGTTAACTTCTTCTATTACACCGGGATGATTGTCGGTTCGGACGAGCGGATGAATGAGGTTTAGAATCTGAGATAGTATATGATCATGATGAGATACTTTGGAAATGAGAGAGAAAATGGTGTCTCGAACAGGTTCGCCGGTAAACGTTTTAGGTTCATTGTCAAGAGGTGAATTTGGTTAGTGGAAATGATCGCCTTCTTCGTGTTTTCATTGATTAAGTCGACTACGAACCCATCTCCAATTCATTCAGAATAGATGATGGCTAATTGATCGATTCATTCCGGTTACTCTGCTTTCGGAGCTCGAGTGGAAATCCATATCGAAATAGCTGTCGGAATAACTATCGAAATAGCTATCGAAATCTGATGGACTCGAACTGGTTGAGGGATTCATCTCGTACGATCAGATGAAGGATTTTCGATAAGAAATAGATTATAGGATGTAGATTAGTACCCTTCAATACATAATTTACATATGCATATATAATACTAAAATCCCATAAGCTACGAAGGAATCTACGAAAGCTGTCAGGCAAAGGTAACAATAACATATACGCTAAGATATGAATTTAACTATACACTGTCTATGCAATAAAGGCAGTAAGACGTGTCTTAGACTTTAAGGATGATAAGCAAATAATTTTTCGACACTAAATGATAAGCAAAACTTTTGACATGCAAACACGGTCGAAGTCCAGACTCATTAATGCATTCTAACGACTATCAGTTAGACTCACTAATGCAAGACCTGGTTCGCTAAGACCACCGCTCTGATACCAACTGTGAAGACCCGTCCTAATTCATCCGGACGAAGTCCATATCGATTATAAACGATTCACAACAGTTGATTACATCGCGAGGTACTTGACCTCTATATGATACATTTTACAAACATTGCATTCGTTTTTGAAAAGACAAACTTTCATTACATCGAAAGTTGACAGGCATGCATACCATTTCATAATATATCCAACTATAATTGACTTGATAATAATCTTGATGAACGCGACGACTCGAATGCAACGTCTTTTGAAATATGCCATGAATGACTCCAAGTAATATCTATAAAATGAGCAAATACACAGCGGAAGATTTCTTTCGTACCAGAGAATAAACATGCTTTAAAGTGTCAACCAAAAGGTTGGTGAGTTCATTAGTTTAACTTAAACAATCGTTTCCATCATTTTAATAGACCACAAGATTTCAGATTTTCATTTCTCATAAACATACATCCCATGCATAGAGACAAAAATATCATTCATATGGATTGAACACCTGGTAACTGACATTAACAATATTCATATATAAGAATATCCCCATCATTCCGGGATCCTCCTTCGGACATGATATAAATTTCGAAGTACTAAAACATCCGGTACTTTGGATGGGGCTTGTTGGGCCCGATAGATCTATCTTTAGGATTCGCGTCAATTAGGGTGTCTGTTCCCTAATTCTTAGATTACCAGACTTAATAAAAAGGGGCATATTCGATTTCGATCATTCAACCATATAATGTAGTTTCAATTACTTGTGTCTATTTCGTAAAACAGTTATAAAAACAGCGCATGTATTCTCAGTCCCAAAAGTGTATATTGCAGAAGCATTTAAAAAAGGATTAAAGAAACTCACGCATATAAATATTGTAAATCAGTTAATAAAACATTTTCATGTATTCTCAGCCCAAAAATATATATGTAAAAAGGGAATAATGAAACTCACGCATATAATTATTGTAAAACAGTTAATAAAACATTTGCATGTATTCTCAGCCCCAAAAATGTAAAGAGTAAAAGGGAATCAAATGAAACTCACGATACTGTATTTTGTAGTAAAAATACATATAACGTCATTGAACAATGTAGGGTTGGCCTCGGATTCACGAACCTATATCAATTATGTATATATTAATACGTATAATGTAAGTTACAAAATTTCATTTATTAATATGTATTATTTATATATTATAGTTTTGTAGAATTTATTCTAACCTTTATTTTAAAACGTATACTTATATTATATTTTAAGTTATATTTTATATATATATCGATTTTATGTATATATATCTATAATGATTTACGTTTATATAAATAGTGACATTAATATATTTATATACATATATTTGTGGTTAGTATTGTATTTATGAAATTTTATTAGTTTGTTATGTGAATTATTAATACAATCCTAGTATATACCATAAGTATATATATAGTGTACAAAAGATTTATTTGTTAAAATAATAATTTAGATAATAATGATTTACTAATAATAATAACAATTTTATTAATAATGATAATACTAATAGCAAAAAAAATGAAAATGATAACTGTTAATGATACTAATAATAATAACTCTAAAATAATATTAATACTAATACCATACTTATGTTAATAATAAGGGTTCTAATATTTATAAAATGATAAATGATAATCATATTAATACTAGTAAATATTAATGATGATACTGATAAATATGATATTATTAATTGTAAATGTACTGATGATACTATTATTTATAAACCGGTACAAATTCTAATATTGATGATAATAATATATTTTTATTTCCTTCATAATAATAATAATGATAATCATAATCATAATCCTAATGATGATAAAATACTAAAATGATAAGTTTATTACTAATAATAATATTATTAATACCTATCATAATAATAATAGTAATGTCTATAATACTTTCAAATATGATAACAAGTATGATACTAATAATAACAATAACAATAACAATCAAAACAATCATAATAATAATAATAATACTAATAATAATTAATATATAATAACAATAATAAAATTAGAAAAGAAAACTACCTCACATGAAAAGAGTTTCAAAAAAAAAAAGAAACTACCGTCCTCTGGACTCGATCTCGTGACCACATGCTCACACGCAAACACTCTCGACCATCCCACCAATTCTGATTCTCTGTACTAATATCGAATTTAAATTTTATATATAAACTGTTTTTCTTCTATTCCTCTTCTTCTCCACAAGTCTCATGGATTCAACAAAACATCAATAACCAAAAAAAAAATAAAAAAATCGGGGTTCCCTTTAAAGCTTCAAAACATTACAGAAAAAATAATAATTTGGGTTCTAAAATAATAAAAAAAAAACACTAAAGGCCTACTGCAGCGTCGGTTCTTGGAACAAAACAAAAAAAATTGATTTCGTAATAGATAACATTATAGATAATGTTTATAACACGAAATAGTTTTCTAAACATGTATAAAAACTACTGGAATCGTCAATTTGATCAGAAACATATACACGAACGCGAATTTGTCTCAAGAACAATTGTTGATTTTTTTTAAACTAAACTTTGACTTCAAAATTCAAGATCGATATAAAGATTTGAGAGTTGAGATTTTGCAGATAGATTCAAAGAAAGATTTCTAACCTTTCTGCATTTTTAGATTTTGAAACTTTATTCGAAATTGAATTAAGAGAAAAAAAATTGGAGCGTGCAGAGAAGAAGAAAAAAAAAATATCGCTGTGCTCTTTAATCCCATTGGATTTCCTTTTTATTTGATTTGCAATTATACATAATCATGTTGTAATAATAGAGATCGGTTGGTAAAAAATGGAGAAAATGTCAACACAGGTTCACGAGTTGGGAGCAGGAAAGAAACAAAAAAATAATAATAATAGAGATAAAGGATACAGAGGTCAAGCGTATAATATAGATCCCTACTGTTTTTTTTAATTAATAATAATAATATATAATAACAATACTATTAATATCTAATAATATTAATAAAATTAATAATAATGATAAATATAATATTAATGATAATAATAATTGTAAAAATGATAATAATTATAATAATAATAATAATACCATACTAATTATGATAATATTAATATTTTATCGATAATAATAATATTAGTAATAATAATCTAATTTATACATCCAATTTCATCTTTATATGATATAAAGTGATATTATGAATACAAATATTGATATTTGACGATACAAATAACATTACTACAACAACTATATTTGTATTTAAATTTAATTTATTAATATCATCTATTATTATGTAATATTTAATAATTATGTAATATGTATTGTAACATATACTGAATATTATATATTTATGCATTTTAATATAAATATATTATAATATTTATTTACATACTAATTATATTATACTTATGTATGTAATTATGAAAAATATAAATGTTTTATATATGTAAGTATTATATATATTTATTAAAATAGTACATTATTTCATCATAGATATATTATAAATTTCTACATATACATAATATAATAATTATGTATAAAATTATATATATATATATAGTTATATTTATGTATATATGTATACTACCATATATATAAAATCATGTTTTAAATGTTGAGTAGATGATTAATTATGTATATTAAACAATTAACTACAAAGTATAACATTGTACATTTAATATTTTGATAACGTTGGTAAAATATGTTTGAATCATTTATATACAATATACTATATATATTCAAAATGAAAATTTTTAGTTATTAAATGTTATCTTTTATAATAACAAAATTACTTAATAGTTCATTAATACTAATATAATTAGTTTTATATATAATTATTTATATTTACATTCTTAGTTACAATTAAAGGTTCGTGAATCGTCGGAAATAGTTAAAGGTCAAATGTTATCATGAAATAGTTTAAACATAATGAGACTCGGTTTAATAGACTTTGCTTATCGAGTCGAATCATATAAGATTATGTTTAAATTTGGTCGAAAATTCCCGGGTCATCACATGTAGCGCAGCCTGTACTGCGGCTATGTTTGAAGCTATAAACGTACGGAATTCCTCTTCATTCATATTCACGGTGTGTCAAGTAGTCGGTGCCATTTCCTTCAAAATAGTCAAATGGAACAAGTTAATCATACAGAATATTAAGAGTAGTTAATAGTATTTCGTAGCATAATATGAACTCATTTATAAAAGCTTTTTCTTCATATTAGCGTTTTATAAGTTTAAATTCGGGTAGTACCTACCCGTTAAGTTCATACTTAGTAGCTAATATACAATTCAACAACTACAATTCTATATGAAAAACTGATTATAATAATATTTCGCGTTCAAACTTTTATACAATATTTTACAAACTTACAATACCGCTTATTTTACATAAAGCATGAAATATAGCAGACAATAACTTTGATACAAGATAGTTGTGAAGATAATTCTAGCTAGTACACAATTCGTTCAGCAAAGGCAATAAAGACACGTAATTCATACGTCCAGAAACAAGTCATGCATTCTGGTTTTACTAGGACTACTTCCCATCCTTGGTCTTGTGGAACATAACCGTTATGGCCGTTGATAAGACAGCGTGTTTTAACGTCGTCAAAGGGACGAGGGTTACGTAATGTCCAACAGTCCCGTAACAATCTAAAAACCTCATTTCTTACCCCAATTACCGACTCTGTCACTTGTGGAAACGTTTTGTTTAATAGTTGTAGCCCGATGTTCTTGTTCTCACTTTGGTGAGAAGCGAACATTACTAATCCGTAAGCATAACATGCTTCTTTATGTTGCATGTTAGCCGCTTTTTCTAAATCACGAAGTCCAATATTCGGATATATTGAGTCAAAATAATTTCTTAACCCATTGCGTAAAATAGCATTTGGGTTCCCCGCAATATATGCGTCAAAGTAAACACATCGTAACTTATGGATTTCCCAATGTGATATCCCCCATCTTTCGAACGAAAGCCTTTTATAAACCAAGGTATTCTTGGAACGTTCTTCGAATGTCTTACAAACTGATCTCGCCTTAAATAGTTGTGCCGAAGAATTCTGACCAACTCTAGACAAGATTTCATCAATCATGTCTCCGGGTAGGTCTCTTAAAATATTGGGTTGTCTATCCATTTTGTGTTTTTATACTGTAAAATAGACAAGAGTTAGATTCATAAAAAAAATACTTATTAATACAAGCAATTTTTACATATATCATAAAGCATAAGCACACTATATTACATATATTACACCACACGAATACAACTATCTTATTCCGACTCGCTTGTTTCTTCTTCTTTGGTTTTGGTTCGTTTTCCCAAGTTTCTAGGGATATATGATGTTCCCCTAGTACGAGCCGTTATTTTCCACATTGGTTTAGAAAAACCTGGTGGTTTAGAGGTTCCCGGGTCATTGTTACAACTTAAGGACTTCGGGGGTTGACGATACATATAAAGTTCATCGGGGTTGGAATTAGATTTCTCTATTTTTATGCCCTTTCCCTTATTATTTTCTTTTGCCTTTTTAAATTCAGTTGGGGTAATTTCTATAACATCATCGGAATTCTCGTCGGAATCCGATTCATCGGAGAATTGGTAATCCTCCCAATATTTTGCTTCCTTAGCGGAAACACCATTGACCATAATTAACCTTGGTGGGTTGGTTGAGGATTTTCTTTTACTTAACCGTTTTATTATTTCCCCCACCGGTTCTATTTCTTCATCCGGTTGCGATTCTTCTTCCAGTTCCGATTCTTCTTCCGGTTCCGACTCTTCTTCCGGTTCCTCTTCGGGAACTTGTGAATCAGTCCAATATATATTCGACTCTTTGTTATTATTAGGTGAGTCAATGGGATTTGTGCTAGAGGTAGACATCTATCACACAATATCAAACATGTTAAGAGATTAATATATCACATAATATATACATGTTAATAATATATAGTTTCCAACCAAAATGTTAAGCAATCATTTTTAAAGAAAACACGGTCGAAGTCCAGACTCACTAATGCATCCTAACAAACTCGATAAGACACACTAATGCAAATTTCTGGTTCTCTAAGACCAACGCTCGGATACCAACTGAAATGTCCCGTTCTTATTGATTAAAAACGTTCCATATTAATTGATTTCGTTGCGAGGTTTTGACCTCTATATGAGACGTTTTTCAAAGACTGCATTCATTTTTAAAACAAACCATAACCTTTATTTCATAAATAAAGGTTTAAAAAGCTTTACGTAGATTATCAAATAATGATAATCTAAAATATCTTGTTTACACACGACCATTACATAATGGTTTACAATACAAATATGTTACATCGAAATCAGTTTCTTGAATGCAGTTTTTACACAATATCATACAAACATGGACTCCAAATCTTGTCCTTATTTTAGTATGCAACAACGGAAGCTCTTAGTATTCACCTGAGAATAAACATGCTTTAAACGTCAACAAAAATTTTGGTGAGTTATAGGTTTAACCAATATATATCAAATCGTAACAATAGACCACAAGATTTCATATTTCAATACACATCCCATACATAGAGATAAAAATCATTCATATGGTGAACACCTGGTAACCGACATTAACAAGATGCATATATAAGAATATCCCCATCATTCCGGGACACCCTTCGGATATGATATAAATTTCAAAGTACTAAAGAATCCGGTACTTTGGATGGGGTTTGTTAGGCCCAATAGATCTATCTTTAGGATTCGCGTCAATTAGGATGTCTGTTCCCTAATTCTTAGATTACCAGACTTAATAAAAAGGGGCATATTCGATTTCGATAATTCAACCATAGAATGTAGTTTCACGTACTTGTGTCTATTTTGTAAATCATTTATAAAACCTGCATGTATTCTCATCCCAAAAATATTAGATTTTAAAAGTGGGACTATAACTCACTTTCACAGATTTTTACTTCATCGGGAAGTAAGACTTGGCCACTGGTTGATTCACGAACCTATAACAATATATACATATATATCAAAGTATGTTCAAAATATATTTACAACACTTTTAATATATTTTGATGTTTTAAGTTTATTAAGTCAGCTGTCCTCGTTAGTAACCTACAACTAGTTGTCCACAGTTAGATGTACAGAAATAAATCGATAAATATTATCTTGAATCAATCCACGACCCAGTGTATACGTATCTCAGTATTGATCACAACTCAAACTACATATATTTTGGAATCAACCTCAACCCTGTATAGCTAACTCCAACATTCACATATAGAGTGTCTATGGTTGTTCCGAAATATATATAGATGTGTTGACATGATAGGTCGAAACATTGTATACGTGTCTATGGTATCTCAAGATTACATAATATACAATAAAAGTTGATTAAGTTATGGTTGGAATAGATTTGTTACCAATTTTCACGTAGCTAAAATGAGAAAAATTATCCAATCTTGTTTTACCCATAACTTCTTCATTTTAAATCCGTTTTGAGTGAATCAAATTGCTATGGTTTCATATTGAACTCTATTTTATGAATCTAAACAGAAAAATTATAGGTTTATAGTCAGAAAAATAAGTTACAAGTCATTTTTGTAAAGGTAGTCATTTCAGTCGAAAGAACGACGTCTAGATGACCATTTTAGAAAACATACTTCCACTTTGAGTTTAACCATAATTTTTGGATATAGTTTCATGTTCATAATAAAAATCATTTTCCCAGAATAACAACTTTTAAATCCAAGTTTATCATAGTTTTTAATTAACTAACCCAAAACAGCCCGCGGTGTTACTACGACGGCGTAAATCCGATTTTAAGGTGTTTTTCGTGTTTCCAGGTTTTAAATCATTAAGTTAGCATATCATATAGATATAGAGCATGTGTTTAGTTGATTTTAAAAGTCAAGTTAGAAGGATTAACTTTTATTTGCGAACAAGTTTAGAATTGACTAAACTATGTTCTAGTGATTACAAGTTTAAACCTTCGAATAAGATAGCTTTATATGTATGAATCGAATGATGTTATGAACATCATTACTACCTCAAGTTCCTTGGATAAACCTACTGGAAATGAGAAAAATAGATCTAGCTTCAAAGGATCCTTGGATGGCTTGAAAGTTCTTGAAGCAGAATCATGACACGAAAACAATTTCAAGTAAGATTTCCACTCGAAATAAGATTGTTATAGTTATAGAAATTGAATTAAAGTTTGAATACGATTATTACCCTGTATTAGAAAGATAACCTACTGTAAGTAACAAAGGTTTATTGATCTTGGATGATTACTTGGAATGGATTTAGAAAACTTGGAAGTAAACTTGCAACCTTGGAAGTATTCTTGATTTTATGAAACTAGAACTTTTGGAATTTATGAAGAACACTTAGAACTTGAAGATAGAACTTGAGAGAGATCAATTAGATGAATAAAATTGATGAATGAAAGTGTTTGTAGGTGTTTTTGGTCGTTGGTGTATGGATTAGATATAAAGGATATGTAATTTTGTTTTCATGTAAATAATTCATGAATGATTACACATTTTTTTGTAATTTTATGAGATATTTCATGCTAGTTGCCAAATGATGGTTCCCACATGTGTTAGGTAACTCACATGGGCTGCTAATAGCTGATCATTGGAGTGTATATACCAATAGTACATACATCTAAAAGCTGTGTATTGTACGAGTACGAATACGGGTGCATACGAGTAGAATTGTTGATGAAACTGAACGAGGATGTAATTGTAAGAATTTTTGTTAAGTAGAAGTATTTTGATAAGTGTCTTGAAGTCTTTCAAAAGTGTATGAATACATATTAAAACACTACATGTATATACATTTTAACTGAGTCGTTAAGTCATCGTTAGTCGTTACATGTAAATGTTGTTTTGAAACCTTTAGGTTAACGATCTTGTTGAATGTTGTTAACTCATTGTTTATTATAACAAATGAGATGTTAAATTGTTATATTATCATGATATTATGATATATAATATATCTTAGTATGATATATATACAGTTAAATGTCATTGCAACGATAATCGTTACATATATGTCTCGTTTCGAAATCATTAAGTTAGTAGTCTTATTTTTACATATGTATTTCATTGTTAATACACTTAATAATATATTTACTTATCATTTAACATAATTAACTAAGTGTATCAATATCTTAATATGATTCATATGTACCTAGTAAGACGTTGTTATAACGATAATCGTTATATATATCGTTCTCGAGTTTCTTAAATTAATAGTCTCATTTTTATGTATATAACTCATTGTTAAAATACCTAATGAGATACATACTTATAATAAAATCATGTTAACTATATATATAACCATATATATGTCATCGTATAGTTTTTACAAGTTTTAACGTTCGTGAATCACCGGTCAACTTGGGTGGTCAATTGTCTATATGAAACCTATTTCAATTAATCAAGTCTTAACAAGTTTGATTGCTTAACATGTTGGAAACACTTAATCATGTAAATAACAATTTCATTTAATATATATATAAACCTGGAAAAGTTCGGGTCACTACAAAACTTATACTTTTTCTGTATAGATTCATAAACTTAAGTTCAATATGAAACCATAGCAACTTGAACCACTCAAAATGGATTTAAAACGATAAAGTTATGGGTAAAATAAGATTGGATATTTTTGCTTGTTGTAGCAACGTGAAATTTGGTAACAAATCTATATTAATCATATCCTAGCTAACTTATATTGTATTATACATGTATTCTAATATATTGTGTAATCTTGGGATACCATAGACACTTATGCAAATGTTTTGACATATCATATTGACCCATGTATATATGTTATTTGGAATAACCATAGACACTCTATATGCAGTAATGTTGGAGTTAGCTATACAGGGTTGAGGTTGATTCCAAAAATATATATACTTTGAGTTTTGATCTAGCCTGAGACGTGTATACACTGGGTCGTGGATTGATTCAAGATAATATATATCAATTTATTTCTGTATATCTAACTGTGGACAACTAGTTGTAGGTTACTAACGAGGACAGCTGACTTAATAAACTTAAAACAGTAAAACGTATTAAAAAATGTTGTAAATATATTTTGAACATACTTTGATATATATGTACATATTTGTTATAGGTTCGTAAATCGACCAGTGGCCAAGTCTTACTTCCCGACGAAGTAAATCTGTGAAAGTAAGTTATAGTCCCACTTTTAAAATCTAATATTTTGGGATGAGAATACATGCAGTTTTATAATTGTTTTACAAAATAGACACAAGTAAATGAAACTACATTATATGGGTGAATGATCGAAGCCGAATATGCCCCTTTTGCTTGGTAGCCTAAGAATTAGTAAACCGATCTACTAATTGACACTAATCCTAAAGATAGATCTATTGGGCCTAACGAACCCCATCCAAAGTACCGGATACTTTAGTACTTCAAATTTGTTTTTATCATGTCCGAAGAACTTCCCGGAATGATAGGAGATATTCTTATATGCATCTTGTTAATGTCGGTTACCAGGTGTTCACCATATGAATGATTTTTATCTCTATGTATGGGATGTATATTGAAATATGAAATCTAGTGGTCTATTATTATGATTTGATAATATATAGGTTATGAAAGGACCCGTCCTAATCCACCCGGACGAAGTCCATATCGATTATAAACGATTCCTAACAGTTGATTACATCGCGAGGTACTTGACCTCTATATGATACATTTTACAAACATTGCATTCGTTTTGAAAAGACAATCTTTCATTACATCTGAAATTGACAGACATGCATACCATTTCATAATATTTCCAACTATAATTGACTTAATAATGATCTTGATAAAATCAACGACTCGAATGCAACGTCTTTTGAAATATGTCATGAATGACTCCACGTAATATCTTTAAAATGATCAAATGCACAGCGGAAGATTTCTTTCGTACCTGAGAATAAACATGCTTTCAAGTGTCAACCAAAAGGTTGGTGAGTTCATTAGTTTAGCATAAATAATCATTTCATAATTTTAATAGACCACAAGATTTCATATTTCTATTTCTCATAAACATACGTCCCATGCATAGAGACAAAAATATCATTCATATGGATTGAACACCTGGTAACCGACATTCACAATTTGTATATAAGAATATCCCCATCATTCTGGGGATCCTCCTTCGGATATGATATAAATTTCAAAGTACTAAAGCATCCGATACTTTGGATGGAGCTTGTTGGGCCCGATAGATCTATCTTTAGAGTTCGCGTCAATTAGGGTGTCTGTTCCCTAATTCTTAGATTACCAGACTAAATAAAAAGGAGCATATTCGATTTGATAAATCCAACCATAGAATGTAGTTTCGATTACTTGTGTCTATTTCGTAAAACATTTATAAAAGCAGCGCATGTATTCTCAGCCCAAAAAATATAAAGGGTAAAAAGGCAAATGAAACTCACGCATATAATTATTTTAAAACAATTAATAAAGCATTTGCATGTATTCTCAGCCCAAAAACGTAAAGAGTAAAAAGGGCAAATGAAACTCACCTAATGTATTTTGAGGTAAAAATACATATGGCGACATTGAACAAGTGTAAGGTTGGCCTCGGATTCACGAACCTATATTAAGTATATATATTAATACATATAATTGTAATTGAACAAAAATATAATATCTTAATGTATATATTATATCTTTAATTTGTATTTATATTCAAAATAGTTGTTATTTATATAGTTATATTATTATATCCATACTTGTTTAAATGTTATACTTAGAAATCGATAGTTTGTTATTTGTATGTATTTATATAAATAATATTAGTAAGTTTGATATATATATATATATAGTTATGTGAAATTTTAATATAATTATAGTATGCGTAATAAGTATATTTTATGTACAAAATATTTATCTGTTTAAAATACCAGTTTGGAGAAATAATGATTTGCTAATAATAATAGTAACCTTATTAATAATGGTAATACTAATAACAAAATGAAAATGATAAATTTTAATAATAATAGTGATACAAAAATTTTATTAATAATAATAATGATATCAATAATTTTGAATATGATAATTATACTAATAAATATAAAAATGGTACAAATACTAGTATTAGTGAAGTGATAATATTTTTATATCTTTTTCTTAGTAATAATAATACCTATATTAATAACACTGATAAATTCTAAAATTCTAACAATGATACCTTTATTGATATTGATATAGATAACAATAATAATAATAACAATATCAATGAATATATAATAATAATAATTTTAATCATAAACATAATAATAATAGTAGTAATACTCATTCTATTTAGTAATAACTAAGTTAATGATAATAATTAGAATAATGATAATAATTACATTTAATAATAATTGTTAATAATAATAATAATAATAATGATAATAATATAACAATAATACTTATAATCATAATAATCATAACATTAATAATAATAATCATAATGATTACTAGTAATAACAATAATAATAAAGAAAAAAGAAGTTAAGAGTGTATACCATTAAAACTTTGCATAAAAAGAAAATGTTCCCGACAAGACTCGAACTCCTGACCTCCCGCACTCCGCAAACACCCTAAACCATTTCTCCATTTTCGTATTTCCTGATTTATACCCATATGATTTAATTATATCCCGTATATATTTCATTTCCATGTTCTTCTTCTTCTTCCCATTATAGTTCGATCAGAGGTAACAAAATCAATATACCCAACTCATACACAACGAATTTTGATACTTCAAGATATTACTAATTTTATAAAATCAAATGTTTATATTAATTGTAAAAAAATATATATAAAAAAGAAAAACAGCCTCGCTGCTGTGCAGTCTTACGGTTAAAAAAAAAATTATGATTTAGAGTTTGAAAAAGTTTTAGCCCAAAGTTATAAAAGCAACTATGTTTCAAATCATCTCCATAAACTATAAAGATTTTCAATTTAACTCAATTTGAATCAGAACATGCGAATTTACCTGAAGAACAATTGTTGACTTTTAAAATCCTAAACTTTGACTCAGAAATTTGAATTCGTTTTGAGGAATTGGAATTTGATATTTTGGAGAAAGTTTACATAAATGAATCCTACCAAAACTGTATTATTACTTTTTGAGATTGAATTCGAATCGAAGCTTTTGTGATTTGGGTTCAAGAACAGGAACAGCGGCTTCCTTTTTATGTTTCCTTATTCTTTTTTTTTTCTTTTCTTTCTAATTCGCGAATAATACTAGATATATTTTATAGTATAAACGGTTGATTGATGCTGTATCATAAATTGATTGATCTTGTTTGCATCTGGAATTATTTCGACAGAGTTCCACGAGTAAACAGAAACAGAAGAGAAGAAAAATATATCTGATAAAAATAGATAATAATTTATTACGCGTTTATATATTTGCTGTTAACTGAATTATTTTTATTTATATATTATATATATCTGTATTTATATTTAAACATTATAATTAATATTATTAACTACTACATATAACGATAATAATAATCTTCTTAATATTGTAAGTAATAATAATAATATTATTATTAACCATAATGATAAAAATAACTATAAAATTTATAGTAATAAATATAATACTAATTATAATAATAATACTAATATTATTAATGATAATAATAATATTAGTGATAATACTACTATGACAATTTATATATATCAACTTCATATCTATAGGTTATATATTTAAATTCGTATCTATAGGTTATATATTTAAAATAATATTAATAACACTAGTATTTATATTAATATTGAAAGTAATAACAATATTATTATAACAACGAAATTTATAATTAAATTGAATATATTTATCTTACATATTATTGTTTATGTAATATAACTATATAATATACACGACATAATGATTTATATTGAATATTAAATTTTATACATTTTAACATATTTTATAGTGTACACATATTATAATAATATAAAAGTCATATATTCATATATACATTTATTTTTAATTACAACTTAATTATTTTATATCCTATTTTATGTATTTAATTCTATTGATTAACTTATCAACATAAACGAGGAATTATTGTACAACACACATTGGAAGTTAAGCAGGAATCTCCACTAACTTTTGACTAACTTTCAATAATTGATACATTGTTCTCACTTGTAAGTCACTTTATCATTTATTCCGAATACCGTAAAAAAAGAAACAATTTCTCAAATCAAAGTGGGCCTCGTAACAGAGACTCATAATCATAATTCAATGTACCTGATAAATCAATCTTTTGATATTATCTTCTAATTCCACTGATAAATATTTTGAAACAAATTCTTTTATGTGAAGTATTATATATCTAATACTTTGTTAAGTTTTCGATTAATAAGGATATATTATATATACATATCAGTATAAACATAATTGTTCGTGAATCGACGAGCATAGTTAAAGTGTAATTGATTAAATGAATATAAATTTCAAAACTTTCGAGACTCAATATTACATATTTTGCTTATCGTGTCAAATTTCATATAAAGATTAAGTTTAAATTTGGTCGGAAATTCCCGGGTCATCACGGTACCTACCCGTTAAAGAAATTTCGTCCCAAAATTTGAGTGAGGTCGTTATGGCTAACAATAAATATGTTTTCCTGACGAATATGAGCTGATAAATAGAGTTTTATCAATATTGAATAATACTGATAAAATAATTCGATTATTCTAAGGTTACGAATGAAGCTATCGCAAAAGAGTGAATTGAAGAAAAATAAGATTTTCCTTAGCTTTTAACGTAAACTGGGTTGAATTTAGAAAATAAAGTGTGTCATAACTTTTGACATAATCATGGTTGAATTCCAGAATTCAAGGGATTTAAGATAATTTTCGAAATCTATAAGATCTAATTCTTCGGCGAATAAGGAAATTAAGATCTCTATAATTAAATACGGTGATCTGCCTCGATTACTCTGTCTGATATTTCTTTTATAAATTTACCTTTTCCGTTTCATTTGTTTTCACCACTTCTATACTCAATTTCCAAATTCAAAAGATTTATGAAAATGCTTAACCCTGTTCTGATCCTTGTTCTTATTCTAACTATCGCAATGATCGTCCTTCTTTTCCAACTCCCACCAGAAGAATCTGTTTATTTCTATTATGCTCTAGGGATTATTGTATTTATAATCCTCCCGTGTCTTTATATTGTTATACGTACTGATATCCACAGTTTATAATTTCAGTGTTGTCATTGGGCTTTATATTTTTTCTTATATTTTGGATCTATTTGCATTTTTATTATCCTCTCGACCTCTATTAAAGCGAGCAATGGTCGAGAATTCATAGATATGAAGTTTCGAATGAACATGACTAATGTTCTAAGAAAGAAATGATAATAGCACAACTTGACTTGTCAGATTACCAGAATTCAAGGAAAAAGATAGGACTATCAAGAAAATATGTTCTTGATATGTTTATAGATTAGATAGAATGTAAGAGTCGTGTAACATAGCACATGATGACGTTATAGTCTGTGAATCATCACGTTTCATTAGAAACTCAGCATGACTTACTGTAATATAATCACATTGATCAAGTGTCATTATATTATACTAACTCATGCATCAGTTTCCAACATTACTTCAATAACATTCATATTTTAAGCTCGCAAGTTTACAGAATATAGAAACTAACAGTTTCTATATGATGTACACTGATAGCACGAAGAGATTTAATGATTTCAGATAAGAATAGTTATGAAAATATCTTTAGAAATATGGAGGATATTTATAATGAAAGATACGATGATATCTTGGAATTTCTAATATCGAAGGATGGTGAAGAAAATTTGTCCGCAAGAGTTTGGAGTCAAAAGCAAGGTATTCGTTAATGACTTCAGCAAGTACTGAATCATTTAGATTCTTTGAAGTCAAACTTATTCTTTGTGATTTGTTCACGACTTCCTTCATAGTTTGCTCAATCAGTTTTTCAGTTCAAACTTTTTCTGAGCTTTGCCAAGCTACAATTCTTTATCATCAACTTCCGACGATTAAGGTCGTTTACGGTTGTCTACGGTTTCTGCTTCTTCATTCAGCTTTTTCAACATTCAGAGTATTGATTTGTGACTGAGTGCTTTTCAGAATTTCAGAATGAGAGATCATAATTCTAAGAGATAAATGTCATACATATAACTGTTGATGTAGGCATGCTGCGAGTTTTCAAAGTACTGATTGCTGGTTCTCGGTAATTGTTATGGCAGTTCTCCTTACAAGATGCGGATGAGTATATGATAGGGTTTCAATGAATAAATATAATGATTTGTCAGAGATATTTAAGCCAAAAAGCAACGAGGTTGCTGGTACGTATGCTGGTAATATGGTGGAATATAAAAGAATTCTCCAGCATCAAAAGGGTAATTGTATATATCAGGACTATAGTAAGACTACTTCGAATGAAAAGTCGAAGTTGACTTGCTGGAGCTGTGACAAAATTGGCTACCTTGAAAAGGGATCGCAAAATTATTTTTGCTAATAAATGCCAAAGGATCTAACGCGGCTACGTGTTAAACTTTTACTCAGTTGTCGAGAGTTTCTCAGGTGCATAACTATATGCATAAATCTTTCCTTCCGTAGATAAAGCGCGGTTGGTTCATTCTCTCGATTGAGGTGTTTTCCAAGAATCATGAAAGGTTTGAACGCAGATTTGTAATCGTCAAGATACAAATTAAGTTTAAGATGAAATCAAGTGGCAAACTTGAAGAATTGTTTAGTTTCATATGTTATAGTCAATATTTTAATTCATTTTAACTGTTCAATGTTAGTAGTCCACAGTTGATAGTCCACAGTTAGCAATTCAATAATTCATATATAATTTAATATATAATATTCGAATTAATTAATACGTATCGTGACCCGTATTCGTCTCAGACTCGATCACAACTCAAAGTATATATATTATTATAGAATCAACCGCAACCCTGTATAGAGAACTCGATCATTACTGCATATAGAGTGTCTATGGTTATTCCAAATAATATATATAGATGCGTCGATATGATATGTCAAAACCTTGTATACGTGTCCCGATATTTAAAGTGCGTAAAATAAATAACAAATATTAAATAACGATAAATAAAGTGCGTAAAGTAAATAACAGAAATTAAATGACGATAAATAAAATTGCGAGAATGTAAATTGCGATAATTAAATTGCGATAAATAAAATGTAATACGGAATTAACAGTTAGCTAGAAACAGTTAGCTGGAAACAGTTAGCGTGGATTCTTAAAAAAAAATAAATTTTTTTTTTTTATTATTAATTAGTCTGTTTCTAATCAATTTTTATTGTGTCCATTATTTCTTCATTATGCCACTTGTGGGATTCTGATAGGTCAAAATCTAAATATGAAATTGAATGAAAATGGTTATTCTGCGGTGAACGAATAGGTATAACGGTGGTTGTAAGTGGGATAGTAAATGACTGTTGAATCAGATTCGAAGAATGTACAGTTTAACTTATTAATGTGAAATCTAAATATTCCTCGGGTATTACCTACCCGTTAAAATATTTTAACCATTAATAGTTTGTACAAAAGAATTTCTAATTACCATCTTTTTGAAAACATATATACATATATATTTTCTTCAAATTTAATCATGGATTTAATGAGTCTATATGATATTAAACTCATTTGATTTATCGTTAGAACAAGAATATATAATCTCTAACATATTAGAGATTACATAATCACCATGTTGAACGATGGTAAATGATGTAGAACGATTCGTAGAACAATAATTATATTCGAGGTACAAAATGAGATGTCGAGGTATGGATTGTTGATGGTACTGGTGTTGTTAATGATGGTTCTATTGATGTCGGTGATGTTGCTGAAGCTGGTAAGTTTTGCGCCATGTTCTCCAAATTGATTACTCGAGCGCGAAGCTCGTTGACTTCTTCGATTACCCCGGGATGATTGTCGATCGGAACGAGTGGATGAACAAGGTTTAGAATTGTGGATAGAATATAATTGTTTCGAGCTACTCTGGAAATGAGGCTGAAAATGGTGTTTTGAATAGGTTCGCCGGTAAGTGTTTCAGGTTCTTCGCCAAGAGGTGAATTCGGTTGACGGAAAGTATCATCTTCTTCTTGTCTCCAATGATTAAGTAGGCTACGAACCCATCAAATGAATTGGTTGATTCATTCTGGTGACTCTGCTTTCGGAGCTTAGTTGAAACTCCATATCGGAATAGCTGTCGGAATCTAAGGAATTCAAATTGGTTGAGCGATTCATCTCGTACGATCAGATGAAGGATTTTTGATAAGAAATAGATTATAGGATGTAGATTAGTACCCTGCAATACATAATTTACATATGCATATATAATACTAAAATCCCATAAGTTATGGAAGAATCTACGGAAGCTGTCAGGCAAAGTCTATAGTAACAGATATGCTAAGATATGAATTAGCAGATACGCTAAGATACGGATTTTGTCTATACACTATTCATGCAATCATTGCAGTAAGATGTGTCTAGACTAGGAATGATAAGCAGGTAATTTCC
Organism: Rutidosis leptorrhynchoides; assembly: GCF_046630445.1. NCBI lineage: Eukaryota > Viridiplantae > Streptophyta > Magnoliopsida > Asterales > Asteraceae > Rutidosis > Rutidosis leptorrhynchoides. The sequence goes on along the minus strand of NC_092342.1, from coordinate 174,263,847 downwards.
TAAGGATGATAAGTAGATGATTTTCGATAAAAATGATAAGCAATACTTTTTGACATGCAGACCAGGTCAAAGTCCAGACTCACTAATGCATCCTAACGACTCATCAGTTAGATACACTAATGCAGACCCGGTTCACTAAGACCACCGCTCTGATACCAACTGAAAGGACCCGTCCTAATCCACCCGGACGAAGTCCATATCGATTATAAACGATTCCAAATAGTTGATTACATCGCGAGGTACTTGACCTCTATATGATACATTTTACAAATATTGCATTCGTTTTGAAAAGACAATCTTTCATTACATCTGAAATTGACAGACATGCATACCATTTCATAATATATCCAACTATAATGGACTTAATAATGATCTTGATAAACTCAACGACTCGAATGCAACGTCTTTTGAAATATTTTATGAATGACTCCAAGTAATATCTTTAAAATGATCAAATGCACAGCGGAAGATTTCTTTCGTACCTGAGAATAAACATGCTTTCAAGTGTCAACCAAAAGGTTGGTGAGTTCATTAGTTTAGCATAAATAATCGTTTCATAATTTTAATAGACCACAAGATTTCATATTTCCATTTCTCATAAACATACGTCCCATGCATAGAGACAAAAATATCATTCATATGGATTGAACACCTGGTAACCGACATTCATAATTTGTATATAAGAATATCCCCATCATTCCGGGATCCTCCTTCGGATATGATATAAATTTCGAAGTACAAAATCATCCGATACTTTGGATGGAGCTTGTTGGGCCCGATAGATCTATCTTTAGAGTTCGCGTCAATTAGGGTGTCTGTTCCCTAATTTTTAGATTACTAGACTAAATAAAAAGGGTGAAGGTATTTCGTATGCCCGAGAGACATATTAAATTAATGTGGCTAATATGTCATGATCCAAGTCGGGTCATACCCAATAACAAGCTTACCGACACCTTATAAGTATTTAATCTTAACGAATGGATCGTTAAATAAATACGCGACACTTGGATTTTAGAAAATCGGTTTTCTAAAATATCATCACTTGGGATAAATTATTTGGATAATTTATATGTAATTATTTATAGGTTTAAATAATTATGTTGTGTTATATTTTATAAAATGGTTTATAAAATTGTTGCAAGTAACAAATACATGTTTGTTTTATATAAGTTTTATAAACTTATATACAAGTTTTATAAAATTGAATCTTGTATAAAATAAATGTGTAAGTGTGGGCAGTTTTGTAGGCTCCAAGAGTCCACCCATGCTTATTCTTGTGACTTTTAAAGACCACAACTCCCTAAGTGCATGCTAGTTTTAATAGACCAAAGAAAGACTCAAAAGATACAACATTTCAAGTGCCAAAACAGCTGACATTTCTGTCCAAAAACTGCTGCTGCTGTTCGAAATTTTTGGGCAGAAAGAAGGGGTCTTCAAGCTTGGTTTTTGGTCATTCAAGTGTCTCTAAATCCTAACTACATTAAGGGTGGTGTTGGTGCGCTAAAGCTTGGGGTATTACTTGTTTGAGGCTTCAAGTTCGAAGCTTATAAGCCATCTTCTTCTTCATCATTGCAGCTGTCCAATTCAGTCCTTAAACTTGTTTTAAGGAGGTATAAAACTCTTCCTTTCTTGTTAATTAGTAAGCATTATTTCACAACTTGATCCAAGATGGGATTTAGCTTTAATTGGTTTAATGATAACAAGTAAAATTGGTAATTTCACGCTTCCGTTTTATAATGATTCTTAAATGGTTTTAAGAGTTTCAAACTTGTTAAATCACTACAATGGTATCTAGAGCCGAGGTTGTTGAAATATGCTTCGTAATGTTGTTTTAAACCCACTATATTTGCAATCTATGAACATGCATGAATGTAGATTGCAAAAATCAATGGGTTTGGGTGGGTTTATGTGTTAGGCCGAATTGTTTGGGTTCCAAAAGTGGGTTTTGGGCTCTTTCATTTGGTCATATTTGGTTGCATGTTCATGTTCACAATCATAGCCTTGACCTTGTGTTGAATGCATGTTATGGTTGTATGTTTGGTTAATTTGTAATATTCATTTGGTATGTAATATTAATTCATTCAATTGGATGTAATATTTATTTTGGCTATGTAATTTGTTTTACATTTGGTATGTAAAATAGAATAGGTTGTATTTTCATTTTCTAGATAAAAATGTATTAGGATACATATTTTGTAAAATGAAGATACAAGATGATGAAGACTTGAAGAACACAAGGAACATATGGATGCAAGGTTAAGTGGGAGATTTGAAATCTCCTACTTTGAATTATTACCCCTTAACCTGGTGACATTTGTTTTCGGCTAAACAAATGTCCACCAAAATGGCTAGATTGTGAACATACTTGTTTTGCATGTGTGGTTGTTTGTTTGTTTATTGTATTGCATGTTTGGTTGATACAATTAATCACAAGATAACAACAAGCAAAACGACAATTTAATTGGTTAAATTAGACGTATTAATAACATGCAAGACGACAATTTAATTGGTTAAATTAAAAGCAACTAAAGACCTTAATAAATGGTTATTAAGAACAAGAAAAGGATCACATATATATAAAATGGTTTATATCAAGTAATTGGCAAATTACAAGACTTGAAAATGGATTTCAAATGAACCATACACTAAATGCATGTTGGTGTATGGCATAAATGTTTTCTTAAACTAGAATTAACGAAAACTTAAAATCCCTTAATCGACAAGGTAAACAAGTTTAACGCCATCCTTTTGTGGGACACTTAAACATAGTAGGGAACTCATAATGGGATAAAGGTCACCTAACCGTTATGAGCTAACTAATATGGTTAAGGTAAAATTCGCATGCTTGTGGGATAAAGGTCACCTAACCACTTGTATGTTAATTTTACATGTTTACACAAGTAGGACGACTTGATTTGGGAATCATGAACTTAGGGTCACCGAAGCATGAGAAACAAATAGGCGTTGATGGGATAAATATGCCATGCAAAAGGATTGTATGATCCCATAATTTAGAAGTTGCAAAAGGATTGCAATTGTCATATAAATGACTACCTAGCTAAATCAAATAACGGGATAAAGGTCACCTAACCGAAATTTGATTTACCGTTGGATTCTAATATTTAATAAGTCAATTAAAATTTAAAAGGGTATTGTTTATTAAATTTAAAATCGATACTTAAATGAACTTTGTTAAATTTTGTAGATGGCCGCCAATAACAACAACATGCAAAATGCACCTATTAACTTGAACAACCTATCGTTAAGGTCTCTCCTCGAGAAAGACAAACTCAACCATACGAACTTTATGGATTGGTTCCGCAATCTTAGAATTGTCCTCAAACTTGAGGATAAAGCGTATGTATTGGAGGACCCTATTCCCGACCAACCGGATGAGGAAGATCTAGAGGGCATGGCTTATTATGACAAGTATTGCGCCGATTCGGTGCAAGTCGCTTGCCTAATGCTTGGGACTATGATACCCGAACTCTAAAAGGATTTCGAACATCATAGTGCATATGACATGATTACGCAATTGAAGGAGATGTTCCTTCAACAAGCACGTGTCGAGCGCTTCGAAACGGTTCGAGCGTTACATGCATGTCGTATGGATGACACCCAATCCGTATCCTCTTATGTCCTCAAAATGAAAAGCCTTATTGATCGCGCAAACCGTCTTAATCTCAACATATCTAATGAGCTAGCCACTGATCTTATCCTAAACTCCCTGTCAAAGAGGTTTGACCAATTTGTAATTAATTACAATATGAATGGGATGGATAAGACCATTGGTGAACTTCATGGCATGTTAAGGACGGCCGAAAATAGTATGGGTAAGAGGGCTTCACCCGTGCTAATGATCAATGATAGTGGGTGCAAAGGTAACAACACCTCTAAGCCAAAGGCGGCTAAGAGGAAAAGACCCGCCCATCAAGGCAAGGGAAAGGGGAGGATGGTTACCCCAACCAAAAACAAGAACAAGAAGCAAAAGGTTGCTGGACAAGCAAACCCCAAGGAAGACCCGTGCTTCGATTGCGGTGAAATGGGTCACTGGAAACGCAATTGCCCGGTCTACCTTAAGGAGTTGAAGGAAAAGAGGGATGCGGGGCAATCCTCAGGTAACATATATATGGTATATATAGAGCTTAGTATTACTTCTTGTAATACATGGGTATTAGACACTGGATGTGGAACTCACATTTGCAATTCTTTGCAGGGGTTCAAAAGAAGTAGCAAGGAAACGGGAACATCAAGTCTCTTTATAGGTAATAGAGCCAAAGTGCAAGTGAAGGCTCAAGGAGACTTTGTATTAAAACTTCCAAGTGGTTTGAAACTTATTTTGAACAATGTTTTGTATGCACCGGATTTATGTCGAAACATTATTTCAGTTTCCCGTTTAAAACAATGTGGTTTTTATCTTAATTTTGTTAATGATGATATCCACGTTTATTTAGATAATGTATTTTATTTTAAGGCTTCGCCTTCAAATGGAATTTATGAATTGGTTCATGATGACACATCATCTAGTAGCTCAACATACCATACTAGCACCAAGAAACTCAAAAGGGATTTGAGTGATTCCTACTTATGGCATTGTCGCCTTGGTCACATAAACAAGAATCGAATGCATACACTCCAAAAGAATGGCCTTTTGAAATCAAATGAACTAGACTCGTTTGATGTATGTGAATCTTGTTTACAAGGCAAAATGACCAAAGCACCTTTCAAAGGGACCTACGAAAGGGCTAAGGACTTATTGGGATTAATACATTCGGATGTATGTGGACCCTTTAAGCCCATAGCTAGGAATGGTGAAAGATACTTCGTTACTTTCATTGATGACTTCAGTCGTTTCGGATATGTCTACTTGTTAATGTTGGGATTTAACAAGTTTCATGATACTTAAAACCATTTAAGAATCAATTAAAAGCGGAAGCATGTAATTACCATTTTTAGAACATGTTAATCTTTAACCAATTAAAGTTAAATCTCAATTAGGATCAAGTTGAGAAATAAGCTTACAAACTACAAGCAAGAATAAGATGTTATACCTATTCCAAGCTAGTTGAAAGTGATGAAGATGATGATGTTGAATGGAGCTTCAAATGGATGAAACCTCAAGTAGTTATACCCCAAACTTGTGCACCAACACCCTAGCTTTGGTTAGGATTTAATTACACTTGAATGTTGCTTGCAAAAACCAAACTTTGAATCCCTTTGAGCACCTAAAAGCCCACGGCTGCAGTAGCAGTTTTGGGAGAGTTTTGAGCAGAATTTTTACAAGTATCTTGCATGTGTGTGTTCCTTCAAGAGTCAAGATGCTTACATATGGAAATGAGAAAGTATGGGTGAAAGATTCCAAGCCTAAAGCATGTGTATCTCATTCCCTATGCCACTACTCTTTCAAGTATTATTAAATAAGTTTTATAAAAGTAATTAGATTTTATAAAACTCTCCATAATACTTCCATATGTATATATTTGTTATGTACATTTATTTTATAAAACCAAAACTTTATAAAATGTAACATAACAAAATAAATTATTTAACCTATAAATAATTTAAACTCTTGTTATATATATAAATTAATCCATAATTTATGTATATATATACACATCAAGTAATATTTCAGAAAACCATTTTTCTTGAAGTTCAAGTGTCGCGTATTTGATCAATGAACCAATCGTTAAAATCAAAGACGAATAAGGTGTCGGTAAGTTTGTTATTGGGTATGACCCGACTTGGATCATAATATATTAGCCACATTAATTAAATATGTCTCTCGGGCATACGAAATACCTTCAATCTCCCACTTGCACGAGAAACATAAGAAATTAATGCAAGTGATGGATACAGCCTAACACACCGTCCATCACCCCTAATATGTTATGACTTTGTGCCATTCAATAACATCATCCCTTTCGAGTTCCCATCTCGAATATGATTAGGTGAATCTTTCATTATTTCCTTTCGTCCTAGATGTCATGTTAAATCCAAGAGATACAGAGTGATCACTCTCTTATAGATTTAACTTTTCAGGCCTTAGACATCTGACTCTCAACGAATAAGAGGGACAAATTCCATCTTGACTACATACGTCCTAGATATACACTTTGTAATATACCTGAGTTCTTCCTTATGTACTACCATGTTTCAGAATAGCGAAGGAAAGAATCAAGGCACAGTACTAGGTGAATATCCGAACCCAATATGTATCTCAGGTCAGAGGATACAATGATATTCACCTTTACTCAAGATTACATGTGATCAACCACAAAGGCTCTATACAGTAATTCTTGAGAGCGGGTCTTCCAATATTTGTGTCCCACAAATATCTATGAACCTTGGTAGCAACCTTGCCCCACATTCACCATTTGAATGTTAACCAATCCAAGTTCATAATAGTCTAGACCTCACACTTGTTCCCATAAATGTGATCAACTACGGAATTTAGAATAATAGTTTATTCATGGATAAAATATGCAAAATTGGAACATGACTCATAAATAAATTAATACCATAATTATATTAATGAGTTTGAACTAATTCGTTCCGTTACAATACATAAAATAGATCAATTCCAATCACTAGAATATCGAAGCCCTAATGCACAAACATGTCCCTCATGTTTTGGCCCATGTAAAAGCTTCGTGAGTGGATCCGCAACATTATGATCTGTATGAACTTTGCGAATACATATCTTTCCTTTTTCAACTTCATCCCTTATGTAGTTGAATCTCCGCTCAATGTGATGAGTCTTTTGATGGGCACGAGGTTCCTTGATTTGAGCAATCGCACCCTCGTTGTCACAAAAGATCTCAAGAGGGTCCTGAATGGAAGGGACCACTCCTAAGTCGTCGATGAATTTCTTCATCCATGCAGCTTCTTGAGCTGCCAGTGAGGCGGCAATGTACTCCGACTCTGTAGTGGATAACGCAACAACCTCCTGTTTCGAGCTCTTCCAAGAGACCGCACCACCATTTAACATGAAGACATAACCGGATTGTGATCGAGAGTCATCTCGATCAGTTTGGAAACTCGCGTCCACGTAACCTTTTACAGCGAGTTCCTCCTCACCAGACCCATATATTAGAAACATATCCTTAGTCCTCCTAAGGTATTTCAATATGCTTTTAACAGCAATCCAATGACTATTTCCTGGGTTATTCTGGTATCTACTTGTCAAGCTTAGAGCGCATGACACATCCGGTCTAGTACATATCATTGCATACATGATAGACCCAAAAGCAGATGTGTCATAACCCGTCCTTAACCCTAAGAACGAGTTAGATAACGTATGATTTCATTGCGAGGTATTGACCTCTATATGAGACATTTTTAAAAGAAAACTGCATATATTTTACATTACAAACCACAAATCTTATTTTTGTTACAAGCTTTAGACGATAGAAAGACGATTATCGTTTAGCGATAATCTTCGACTTACAAACTTTACAAATAATGATAACAACACGATTTCTAGTATATTTTACAACACAAATCCTCGGGTATGCAGTTTTATTTTTGACACAAATATGCGTACGCAAGATCCTGCTCAAATTCAACATAATGCAGCGGAAACTTCTAATTATCACCTGAGAATAAACATGTTTAAAACGTCAACATAAAGTTGGTGAGATATAGGTTTAGTGCCGGCAGCAATATATATATAGACCACAAGATTTCATATATAAACAGTTTAATAAAAATATTCTAAGTGGTTGAGCACTTGGTAACCATACTTAACATTTAATCACGTCGCATATTCCCTTTATTATGAAATCTTACTACACCGTACCAAGTGTAGTCACGAAACGAAGTACTGTGCAACCGTTGAATACTGGTCGTCCAGTCCGGTTGGGGTTGTCAGGCCCGATAGATCTATCAACAGGATTCGCGTTTACAATACCGCTGTAAATAACAGTTACCAAGCTACAGGGAAGTATGCCAGTGGTACAACTCAACGTAGAATATATTTTTCAGTTACTTGTGTCCATATCGTAAATCATAAAATACATGTATTCTCATCCCGAAATATTTAGAGTTTAAAAGTGGGACTATATACTCACTTTCGTCTTGAAGATATGTAATTTCGACTTGGTCTCCGATTGATATCACAAACCTATCCATATATAGTTTATCAATATATTTCTATTTTAAACAATCATCACATATATATACTTTTTATACTTTTAATAGTTTTAATAATTTCTTAGTCCGTAGTTAGCAGTCCGATGTTAGTAATTCAATTTTAATGGTTCATTTTTTAGGTGTTTAATAAACCCCCAATGAAATAAATAAAAACCCCCATCGTATATGTATTGGTCGAGATTAATCTTGACCCATGGTACCGGTGTTGTCAAATGACGTGTTGCGTACATAAAGTACCGGTGTTGTCAAATGACGTGTTGCGTACAATCATGGGATCTTATGATTAATCTTCTCGTATTGTTTACGGGTGATCCTGAACCATATAAAATTAAATTATGAGTACATATATATAAAATATCATGTTATTTTAAAAAGATGTGATTTATTTAATTTTCTCCAATTATTTTCGTAGCCAAACTAGTATTAGATATCCGATCTCGTTTTGGTCATAGTTTCTTCGTTACAACTCCGTTTTCGTTGATTCAACTTGCCACTTCCTTGGATCGAGTCCCTATTTAAGACTATGAACTGTAAATACCTTAGTTTGTATTCGAAATCACAGGTCATAGGTCAAACTTTAGTGAAACTTATGAAGTTAATCATTTTCCATCATGTAAACAACCTTAAATGATTATTTTTCTAAATATACTTATACTTTGAGTTAAATCATGAAATTTTTATGTGTTATCATATTCATAGTAAAAATCATTTTTCCAGAAAATAAACCTCCAATTCAAAGTTTAAGATGGTTTTTAATTATCCAACCCAAAACAGCCCCCGGTTGCACTCCGACGTCATAAAAACAGTTTTTAAGGTGTTCTTTGAAAAACCAAGTTATACCTTGTTAAATTAGCATATTTTTAAGTTATATTACAGGTCTTGAAGTATTTTAAAAGTTAAGTTAGAAGGATCTATTTAGTTTGCGAACAAGTTTGAAATCATTCAAACTATGTTCTAGTTTATAAACTCTTATATATATAGCTATAAATATATGAATTGAAAAAGAGTTGAAGTAGAGTTTTTACCTCAAGTTTAAAATGTAAAGTTGCTGGAAAGAAGTAGTAAAATAAAAGTTGAGAGAGTTCTTGCAAGTGTGTGTGAAAATTGGAAGTAAAATTTGGAAAATAAATGTGTAAAAATGAGTTAGAAATGGTGCTTATTTATAGGCTTGAAAATTTGGTTTTTAGTGAAAATATCTAAGATAAGTTAAAATTTATTATGTCATGAATGACATATTATTCCAATAATTGAAGATTTCTATTGGTATATACCAATAGTAAATACTTCTAGAAGCTGTGTATAGTACCCTAGATATACGTATAGGATTATTGAGGAAACGGAACGAGAATTCAAATATAACTATCTTTTGTAAATATACTTATATTGTTTTATGTATAAAAGCCCTTTAAAAATGATTAAATACATTACTTATACGATATATGTATAAACATTATAAATCATCAGTATTTATGTCAAATAACGTTACGTATGGTTATTGTTTTGAAAACTTAAGTTAGTAGTTTCAAAATATACTTATGACTTTTTGTTATTAATACAAAATGAGATATTAAAACATCCTTAGATCATGTTAAATTATGTATGTATAATTATCATATATTGTATAGTTCGTGATATCATCGGTCAAACTAGACGGTCAAACGTTGTGTAAAACTCTTTTCAAAAACATAAATCTTAACAATTTGGATTGCTTATCATGTTGGTAAGGTTTAATTTATATAAATATTAATCTTATAAGTATAGAACGATCGAAAAAGTGCGGGTCATTACAGTACCTACCCGTTAAATAAATTTCGTCCCGAAATTTTAAAATTGTACCTATTTTGCGTCATCGGAAAACAAGTGTGGATATTTTTGTTTCATTTGATCCTCTCGTTCCCAAGTAAACTCGGGACCCCTTCGAGCATTCCAACGAACCTTAACGATCGGTATGTTGCTCTGCTTGAGCCGTTTAACTTCACGATCCAGGATTTCGATTGGTTCTTCGATGAATTGTAGTTTCTCGTCGACATGGATTTCTTCAAGAGGAATGGTGAGGTCTTCCTTTGCAAGACACTTCTTAAGGTTTGAGACGTGAAAGGTATTATGTACTCCGGCGAGTTGTTGCGGTAACTCGAGTCGATAAGCTACCGGTCCAATGCGTTCGATGATCTTGAACGGGCCTACATACCTTGGGTTTAGTTTACCCCTTTTTCCAAAACGTATTACACCTTTCCAAGGTGACACCTTTAACATAACCATGTCACCGATCTGAAACTCTAATGGTTTCCTTCGGACATCGGCGTAGCTCTTTTGGCGACTACGGGCTGTTTTCAATCTCTCCTTGATTTGTACTATCTTCTCAGTCGTTTCGTGTATGATCTCGGGACCAGTTAAATGTCGATCTCCTACTTCATTCCAACAAATAGGAGATCTACACTTCCTTCCATACAATGCTTCGAATGGTGCAGCTTTAATGCTCGCATGATAACTATTATTATACGAGAATTCTGCTAACGGTAAATACTTATCCCATCCGTTTCCAAAATCGATCACACATGCCCTGAGCATGTCTTCAAGAGTCTGAATTGTTCTTTCACTCTGCCCGTCGGTTTGCGGATGATATGTGGTACTCATATCCAGACGAGTTCCTAGGGCCTCCTGTAGTGATTGCCAGAACTTTGATGTAAATCTACTATCACGATCGGATATAATGGAAATAGGTATTCCATGCCTTGAAACAACTTCCTTTATATACAATCGTAATAGTTTCTCCATTCTATCCGTTTCCTTTATAGGCAAGAAGTGTGCAGACTTGGTGAGACGATCAACAATCACCCAAATGGTGTCGTATCCCCAGGCAGTCTTTGGTAACTTCGTGATGAAATCCATGGTAATACCATCCCATTTCCATTCTGGGATTTCTGGTTGTTGAAGTAACCCTGACGGCTTCTGGTGTTCAGCTTTGACTTTGGAACAAGTTAAACATTCCCCAACATATGTTGCAACGTCTGTCTTTAAATTAGGCCACCAATAATGTGTCTTAAGATCTTGGTACATCTTTCCAACTCCAGGATGTATCGAGTATCTTGTCTTATGTGCCTCATTTAATATCAACTTCCTTAATCCACCCAACTTCGGTACCCAAATACGATTTGCAAAATATCGAATTCCATCTTCCCGCATAACGAGTTGCTTCTCATACTTCTTCATTATTTCATTTCCTATATTTTCTTTAGTAAGTGCTTCTCGTTGAACTTCTTTGATTTGTGAGTTGAGATTCATGCGAATTTTTATGTTCATCGCTCGTACTCGAATTGGTTCTCGTTCCTTTCTGCTTAAAGCATCGGCCACCACGTTCGCCTTCCCGGGATGATAACGAATTTCACAATCATAGTCGTTTATTAACTCGACCCACCTACGTTGTCTCATGTTCAGCTGTTTCTGATCAAAAATATGTTGAAGACTTTTATGATCAGTAAACACAGTGCATCTAACCCCATATAAGTAGTGTCTCCATATCTTTAACGCAAACACGACTGCTCCCAGTTCTAGATCATGCGTCGTATAATTCCGCTCGTGAATCTTCAATTGTCGAGATGCGTATGCAATAACTTTCTTTCGTTGCATAAGAACACAACCAAAACCTTGTCGCGAAGCGTCACAATATATTTCAAAATCATCGTTCCCTTCAGGTAACGATAAAATAGGCGCCGTAGTTAACTTCTTCTTCAGTAATTGAAATGCGTTCTCCTGCTCCGAGGTCCATTCGTATTTCTTCCCTTTTTGCGTTAATGCTGTCAACGGCTTAGCTATTCGGGAAAAATCTTGAATAAACCTTCTATAATAACCGGCTAAACCCAAAAATTGGCGTATCTGCATTGGTGTTTTAGGAGTCTCCCATTTTTCAATGGCTTCAATTTTTGCTGGATCAACCTGAATTCCTTTGCTACTAACAACGTGGCCAAGAAATTGCACTTCTTTCAACCAGAAAGCACACTTAGAAAATTTAGCGTATAGCTGTTCTTTTCTCAACAACTCTAATATCAACCTTAAATGCTGCTCATGCTCTTGCTCACTCTTGGAATAGATAAGAATATCATCAATGAAAACGATAACAAACTTATCTAGATATGGACTACAAACTCGATTCATGAGGTCCATGAATACAGCTGGCGCATTCGTCAATCCAAATGGCATAACCAAAAATTCGTAATGACCATAACGTGTCCGAAAAGCAGTTTTCGGTATATCTTCTTCTTTAACACGTAATTGATGATAGCCCGACCTTAAGTCAATTTTTGAGTACACACATGATCCTTGGAGTTGATCAAATAAGTCGTCAATTCTCGGTAGTGGATACCGATTCTTGATAGTTAACTTATTTAATTCACGATAATCTATACACATCCTAAAAGATCCATCTTTCTTTTTAACAAATAGAATCGGAGCTCCCCACGGTGAAGTACTTGGTCGTATGAATCCATGATCCAGTAATTCTTTTAACTGACTCTGAAGTTCTTTTAACTCGGACGGTGCAAGTCTATATGGAGCACGAGCCACTGGTGCGGCTCCTGGTACTAAATCTATTTGAAATTCTACAGATCTAAATGGAGGTAATCCCGGCAACTTTTCCGGAAAGACTTCAGGAAAATCTCTTGCCACAGGCACGTCATTGATGTTCTTCACTTTTTCCTTTGTTTCGACTTTATTAACATGTGCTAAGATAGCATAGCACCCTTTCTTCAAGCACTTTTGAGCTTTCAAATAACTAATGAGTTTTAGCTTTGAGTTACCCTTCTCTCCATAAATCATCACCGGCATTCTATCCTTACAAGGAATGCGAATTGCCTTCTTGGCACACACAACTTCAGCTCCTACTTTGGACATCCAGTCCATGCCGACTATTACATCAAAACTTCCTAATTCTACGGGTATTAAGTCAATTTTAAATGTTTCTCCGGCTAAATTTATTTTACAATCACGGCAAATTTTATCGGCTTTAATTAGTTTACCATTAGCTAACTCAATCATGTACTTAGCATCTAGAGGTAATGATGAACAATTCAATTTAGCGTAAAAGCCTCTACTCACGTAACTTCTATCAGCACCAGTATCAAATATAATAGATGCGGATAAGTTATTAATGGTAAACGTACCCGTAACAAGCTCCGGGTCTTCACATGCCTCTTTAGCATTAATAACAAATGCTCTTCCACGTGCAGGTCCGATATTCTTCTCTGGATTCGGGCACTGGCTCTTATAGTGGCCTTGTTTTCCACACCCAAAACAAGTAATGGTAGCCAAAGCAGTTCTATTTGCGTTGGTGGCAGGAGTCTTGGCACCATTTGTATTCGTAACGAGAGCCCTACAATCTTCAGCAAGATGACCCTGTCGATTACATTTGTTGCATACCACACTACAGTAACCAAAGTGATGTTTGTGACATCGGTTGCATAAAGGACTTTGTCCTTTGTAACCAAAACCTGAACCACTACCCGCACCTTTCGGGGTTTCTTGTTTCTTAAAAGTTTGTTGTTGATTACCTCGATCATAGCTTCCATTCCACTTTCTCTTGTTACCTGATACCTTCACATCAGTATTGAATGCTTTCTTATCCAAAATGACCTGATCCATTAGCTCGTTTGCCATGGTTATAGCTTCATGAATTGTCTTAGGTTTCGATGCTGTAACGTTTTCCTTGACCTTTTTGGGCAAACCATCTTTGTACATTTCAATCTTCCGTTCTTCGGTTGGAACCAATTCAGGACATAGCAAAACTAATTCCATGAATCGCTGATTGTAGTTGGTGATTTCAGTACCAACAACCTTCAGGCTTCGTAATTCATCTTCCAACTTCCTAACCTCGTTCCTTGGACAATACTCGTTGATTAACATTGTTTTGAATTCTTCCCAAGGAGTATCATAAGCTACATCTCCTCCTACAGCCTTCACATAATTTTTCCACCACGTGAGTGCACTATCTTGTAAAGTGCACGATGCATACTTGGTCATGTCCTTTTCAACACAACCACTTATTTTAAACACAGTCTCCATCTTTTCTATCCACCGGGTTAAACCGATCGGTCCTTCTGTTCCACTGAATGATGAGGGCTTGCAAGCTTGAAAAGTTTTGTAAGTGCACCCCACACGAGGATTTGGGTTAACTGCAGCACCTCTTGCAGCCTCGACCCATAACATTCTGTCGTTCACTCGCTGATTGATGAGTTCCTGGATTTCTGGTTCCGTCATTCGGTTCAATCGCGCCATATTCTTCTATAAGAATGAAAAGAAAATAATTATTCACATGGAATATTATAGATGTAGTGTATATTTACAGTACATTATAGCTTATTAATAATATGAACCAGGTATTATTATAAAAGCCTTTTCTTCTTATTAGCGTTTTATAATTATATCTAGGGTAGTACCTACCCGTTAATGTTCATACTTAATAGCTTAGTACCGAACCAATTACTACAATCTAAATAATACTTAACCATGGAAAATTATTGCATTTCACACTTCACTATTTTACATATGCTTATCTTACATCGAACATTAAGCAAACCACACTAATAATATTATACAAAACATTATATGATCCCATGGTTTAATACGGCAGCGCATCGTTTGGTCTATTTTCTAGGACGTTTAGGTTCAAGGAATGGCCTAACGCTTATCCTAGCTGTCTGCCTATATTTTGGCTGTGGGGCTGAAGAACTGGATGCCGGGACAGCACGAATAGGAATAGCGGGAATAGGGGTGGTAGTGTTTAGTGGAGTTGGTGCCACATCATCCTCCCTAAACTCGGGATTTGAATTTTCTAATTCATTAGCTTTTCGTTTCTTTCCTTGTTCGAACTTGTCTTTCGTAATTTCCTCGGGTTCACTTTCCTCCTCAGGTTCACTTTCCAGATTTTCTATAGTTGGTTCATCCGGAATTTGTGAGTCTTCCCCAAAGATATTATTTTCGTCATCGGATAGGTTAATGACTGGAACACCATCTGAAGATTCTGATTCGGAGTCGCTGAATGTGATAATAAGTTTTGAGCCCGACATCTATCACACCACAACTAACTCATTAGTACTACATAATATTTACATATAAATTTTAACCAACAGTGATAAGCAATGGTTTTTAAATCAAACCCGGTCAAAGTCCAGACTTACTAATGTATCCTAACGACTTATCAGTTAGACACACTAATGCAAACCTGGTGCGCTAAGACCACCGCTCTGATACCACATGTCATAACCCGTCCTTAACCCTAAGAACGAGTTAGATAATGTATGATTTCATTGCGAGGTATTGACCTCTATATGAGACATTTTTAAAAGAAAACTGCATATATTTTACATTACAAACCACAAATCTTATTTTTGTTACAAGCTTTAGACGATAGAAAGACGATTATCGTTTAGCGATAATCTTCGACTTACAAACTTTACAAATAATGATAACAACACGATTTCTAGTATATTTTACAACACAAATCCTCGGGTATGCAGTTTTATTTTTGACACAAATATGCGTACGCAAGATCCTGCTCAAATTCAACATAATGCAGCGGAAACTTCTAATTATCACCTGAGAATAAACATGTTTAAAACGTCAACATAAAGTTGGTGAGATATAGGTTTAGTGCCGGCAGCAATATATATATAGACCACAAGATTTCATATATAAACAGTTTAATAAAAATATTCTAAGTGGTTGAGCACTTGGTAACCATACTTAACATTTAATCACGTCGCATATTCCCTTTATTATGAAATCTTACTACACCGTACCAAGTGTAGTCACGAAACGAAGTACTGTGCAACCGTTGAATACTGGTCGTCCAGTCCGGTTGGGGTTGTCAGGCCCGATAGATCTATCAACAGGATTCGCGTTTACAATTCCGCTGTAAATAACAGTTACCAAGCTACAGGGAAGTATGCCAGTGGTACAACTCAACGTAGAATATATTTTTCAGTTACTTGTGTCCATATCGTAAATCATAAAATACATGTATTCTCATCCCGAAATATTTAGAGTTTAAAAGTGGGACTATATACTCACTTTCGTCTTGAAGATATGTAATTTCGACTTGGTCTCCGATTGATATCACAAACCTATCCATATATAGTTTATCAATATATTTCTATTTTAAACAATCATCACATATATATACTTTTTATACTTTTAATAGTTTTAATAATTTCTTAGTCCGTAGTTAGCAGTCCGATGTTAGTAATTCAATTTTAATGGTTCATTTTTTAGGTGTTTAATAAACCCCCAATGAAATAAATAAAAACCCCCATCGTATATGTATTGGTCGAGATTAATCTTGACCCATGGTACCGGTGTTGTCAAATGACGTGTTGCGTACATAAAGTACCGGTGTTGTCAAATGACGTGTTGCGTACAATCATGGGATCTTATGATTAATCTTCTCGTATTGTTTACGGGTGATCCTGAACCATATAAAATTAAATTATGAGTACATATATATAAAATATCATGTTATTTTAAAAAGATGTGATTTATTTAATTTTCTCCAATTATTTTCGTAGCCAAACTAGTCTTAGATATCCGATCTCGTTTTGGTCATAGTTTCTTCGTTACAACTCCGTTTTCGTTGATTCAACTTGCCACTTCCTTGGATCGAGTCCCTATTTAAGACTATGAACTGTAAATACCTTAGTTTGTATTCGAAATCACAGGTCATAGGTCAAACTTTAGTGAAACTTATGAAGTTAATCATTTTCCATCATGTAAACAACCTTAAATGATTATTTTTCTAAATATACTTATACTTTGAGTTAAATCATGAAATTTTTATGTGTTATCATATTCATAGTAAAAATCATTTTTCCAGAAAATAAACCTCCAATTCAAAGTTTAAGATGGTTTTTAATTATCCAACCCAAAACAGCCCCCGGTTGCACTCCGACGTCATAAAAACAGTTTTTAAGGTGTTCTTTGAAAAACCAAGTTATACCTTGTTAAATTAGCATATTTTTAAGTTATATTACAGGTCTTGAAGTATTTTAAAAGTTAAGTTAGAAGGATCTATTTAGTTTGCGAACAAGTTTGAAATCATTCAAACTATGTTCTAGTTTATAAACTCTTATATATATAGCTATAAATATATGAATTGAAAAAGAGTTGAAGTAGAGTTTTTACCTCAAGTTTAAAATGTAAAGTTGCTGGAAAGAAGTAGTAAAATAAAAGTTGAGAGAGTTCTTGCAAGTGTGTGTGAAAATTGGAAGTAAAATTTGGAAAATAAATGTGTAAAAATGAGTTAGAAATGGTGCTTATTTATAGGCTTGAAAATTTGGTTTTTAGTGAAAATATCTAAGATAAGTTAAAATTTATTATGTCATGAATGACATATTATTCCAATAATTGAAGATTTCTATTGGTATATACCAATAGTAAATACTTCTAGAAGCTGTGTATAGTACCCTAGATATACGTATAGGATTATTGAGGAAACGGAACGAGAATTCAAATATAACTATCTTTTGTAAATATACTTATATTGTTTTATGTATAAAAGCCCTTTAAAAATGATTAAATACATTACTTATACGATATATGTATAAACATTATAAATCATCAGTATTTATGTCAAATAACGTTACGTATGGTTATTGTTTTGAAAACTTAAGTTAGTAGTTTCAAAATATACTTATGACTTTTTGTTATTAATACAAAATGAGATATTAAAACATCCTTAGATCATGTTAAATTATGTATGTATAATTATCATATATTGTATAGTTCGTGATATCATCGGTCAAACTAGACGGTCAAACGTTGTGTAAAACTCTTTTCAAAAACATAAATCTTAACAATTTGGATTGCTTATCATGTTGGTAAGGTTTAATTTATATAAATATTCATCACCATTTTTAATGAAGCCAAATTTCTCGGCTTCCTCATTAAAACGATGATTCCACATTCTCGATGCTTGTTTCAATCCGTAGATTGACTTCTTTAACTTGCATACACTTTTAGGATATTTTGGATCAACAAAACCTTCAGGCTGGACCATATAGACATCTTCCATAAGATATCCATTTAGGAAAGCGGTTTTGACATCCATTTGCCATATTTCATAGTCGTAGTGAGCAGCAATGGCAAATAATATCCTAATAGACTTTAGCATTGCCACAGGCGAGAAAGTTTCATCATAATCAACCCCTTGAGTTTGAGTGAAACCTTTTGCAACAAGTCTAGCTTTATATGTATCCAAGTTTCCATGTATGTCGGTTTTCTTCTTGAAAAGCCATTTGCAATCAACTAGCTTAGAGCCAGGAGGTTGCTCAACAAGTTCCCACACTTGGTTTTCATACATGGATTGCATCTCGGTGTTCATGGCATCCTGCCATTTATCTTTATCAATCCTTGATAAAGCATCTTCATAGTTTGTCGGTTCATCCAAATCAACCGTATAGCAACCATCCACGAGAAACCCATATCTCTCGGGAGGATTACTAATCCTACTAGATCTTCGAACGTCTTGTGTACCTTGATCATCCACTTGATCACTTTCAACATCCTCATGTTGAGTACTAGTGCCAACCAATTGTGTATCATCGGCTTGATCTTGTACCTCTAGAAGATCTACCTTCCTTTCACCATCACCTTCCATAAGGAACTTGGTTTCTAGGAATTCCGCTTTCCGAGCAACAAATACATTCTGCTCGGATGGATCATAGAAGTAATATCCCATGTCATCTTTGGGATATCATATGAAGATACACTTTGTGGATCGAGCATGTAGCTTATTAGCTACATAACGCTTAGGATAAGCTTCACATCCCCATACTTTTAAGTATGATAGAGAAGGAGGTTTTCCAAACCACATCTCGTGAGGAGTTCGTTCCACTTTCTTGGTTGGGGCCATATTTAAAATACGAGCCGCGGAGCTTAGACAATAACCCCAAAATGATAGAGGTAACGAGCTTCTTGCCATCATAGATCGAACCATATCCATTAGGGTTCGGTTCCTCCTTTCAGAAACTCCATTAAGTTGGGGTGTTCCGGGTGGAGTAAGTTGTGAGATAATCCCACAACTCCTAAGATGATCTTGGAAGGCATCGCTTAGGTATTCACCTCCTCTATCGGTACGAAGTACCTTAATTGTCCTATTGAGTTGATTTTGTACTTCGTTTTGATATTCTTTGAATGCTTCAAACGTTTCGTCCTTATGTCTTAATAAGTAGACATATCCGAAACGACTAAAGTCATCAATGAAAGTAACAAAGTATCTTTCACCATTCCTAGTCATGGGTTTAAAGGGTCCACATACATCCGAATGTATTAATCCCAATAAATCTTTAGCCCTTTCATAGGTCCCTTTGAAAGGTGCTTTAGTCATCTTGCCTTGTAAACAAGATTCACATACTTCAAACGAATCCATTTCATTTGATTTCAAAAGTCCATTCTTTTGAAGTGTATGTATTCGGTTCTTGTTTATGTGACCAAGGCGACAATGCCATAAGTAGGAATCACTCAAATCCCTTTTGAGTTTCTTGGTGCTTGTATGGTACATTGAGCTACTAGATGATGTGTCATCATGAACCAATTCATAAATTCCATTTGAAGGTGAAGCCTTGAAATAGAATACATTATCTAAATAAATATGGATATCGTCATTAACAAAATTAAGATTAAAACCACATTGTTTCAAACGGGAAATGGAAATAATGTTTCGACATAAATCGGGTGCATACAAAACATCTTTCAAAATAAGTTCCAAGCCACTTGGAAGTTTTAACACAAAGTCTCCTTGAGCCTTCACTTGCACTTTGGCTCCATTACCCATGTAGAGACCTGATGTTCCCGTTTGCTTGCTACTTCTTTTGAACCCCTGCAATGAATTGCAAATGTGAGTTCCACATCCCGTGTCTAATACCCATGTATTAGAAGAAGTAATACTAAGCTCTATATATACCATATATATATTACCTGAGGTTTGCCCTGCATCCCTCTTGTCCTTCAACTCCTTAAGATATACCGGACAGTTTCGTTTCCAATGACCCATCTCACCGCAACCGAAACATGGGTCTTCCTTGGGGTTTGCCTTCTCGGCTACCTTTTGCTTCTTAGCCTTGTTGATGGTTGGGGTAACCATCTTCCCTTTCCCTTTGCCTTGATGGGCGGGTCCTTTTCTCTTAGCCACCTTTGGCTTAGAGGTCTTACCTTTGGACCCACCTTGATCGATTGTTAACACGGGTAAAGCCCTTTTACCCATGCTAGTTTCGGCCGTTGTAAGCATACCGTGAAGCTCACCTATGCTCTTATCCATCCCATTCATATTGTAATTAATTACAAATTGATCAAACCTTTTTGATAGGGAGTTAAGGATAAGATCGGTGGCTAACTCATTGGAAATGTTTAGGTTAAGACGGTTAGCATGATCGATAAGGCTTTTCATCTTAAGTACATAAGATGAAACCGATTGGGTATCGTCCATACGACAAGCATGTAGCGCCCGAACCGTTTCGAAGCGCTCGACACGCGCTTGTTGGAGGAACATCTCCTTCAATTGCGTTATCATTTCGTATGCACTATGATGTTCGAAATCCTTTTGGAGTTCGGGTATCATAGTCCCAAGCATTAAGCATGAGACTTGAAGGGAGTCGTGGCAATACTTATCGTAAGAGGCCATTGCCTCCACATCATTCTCATTCGGTTGATCGGGAATGGGGTCCTCAAGCACATACATTTTATCCTCTTGTTTGAGGACAATCCGAAGATTGCGGAACCAATCCATAAAGTTGGTATGGTTGAGTTTGTCTTTCTCTAAGAGAGACCTTAATGATAGGTGGTTTAGGTTAAGTGGTGCGTTTGGAATGTTGTTGTTGTTATTGGCGGCCATCTACAAAATTTAACAAAGTTCGTTTAAGTATCGATTTTAATTTAACATTCAATACCCTTTTAAATTTTAATTGACTTATTAAATATTAGAATCCAACGGGAAATCAAATTTCGGTTAGGTGACCTTTATCCCGTTATTTGATTTAGCTAGGTAGTCATTATATGACAATTGCAATCCTTTTGCAACTTCTAAGTTATGGGATCATGCAATCCTTTTGCATGGCATATTTATCCCATCAACGCCTATTTGTTCATCATGCTTCGGTGACCCTAAGTTCATGATTCCCAAATCAAGTCGTCCTACTTGTGTAAACATGTAGACTTAACATACAAGTGGTTAGGTGACCTTTATCCCACATGTATGCGAAGTGTACCTTATTCATATTAGTTCGCTCATGATGGTTAGGTGACCTTTATCCCATCAAGAGTTTCCTAATACGTCTAAGTGTTTCCACAAAAGGATGGCGTTTAACTTGTTTGCCTTGTTAATAAGGGATTTTAAGTTTTCATTAATTCTAGTTTGAGAAAACTTTTGCACCATACACCAACATGCATTTAGTGTATGGTTTATTTGAAAATCCATTTTCATGTTATGTAATAAAGCCAATTTTATTACTTTGATATAAACCATTTTATATGTATGATCCTTATCATGTTCTTAATAACCGATTATTAATGTCCTTTTAGCCGTTTTTAATTTAACCATTTAAATTGACGTTTTGCATGTCGTTAATAATGTCAATTTTAACCAATTTAAATTGCCATTTTAGTTTGTTGTTAACTTGTGTGATTAACTTGTAGCATACAAACATACAATCCACATAATCATACAAAACAACCACGCATGCAAAATCATATGTTCACAATCAAGCCATTTTTGGTAGACATTTGTTTAGCCGAAAACAAATGCCACCGGTAAAGGGGTTATAACACAAAGTAGGAGGTTTTAACCTCCCACTTAATCTTGCATCCAAATGCTTCTTCATGTGTTCTTCAAGTCTTCATCATCTTCATCATTTTACAAAATATATCCTAATACATTTTGTCTAGAAAATGAAAATACAACCTAATCTATTTTACATACCAAATATAAAATAAATTACATAACCAAATGAATAATATTACAAACCAAATTGCATGAATATTACAACCACATGAATGAATTAATATTACATACCAAATGAATGAATTAATTCAACCAAACATGCAACCATTCAAACAAAAGGCCAAGGCTTGATTGTGAACTTCAACATACAACAAAATGACCAAAATGGAAGAACCAAACCCAATTTTTGGAGCTTCCAAATTCGGCCAAGACATCAAACCACCCAAAACCAATAATTTTTGCATTTTATTATCATGCATGTACATAAAATGCAAAGTTATGGTGAGTTCAAAAACCATCTCGAAGCATATTTCAACAACTTCGGCTCTAGATACCATTGTTGGGATTTAACAAGTTTCATGATACTTAAAACCATTTAAGAATCAATTAAAAGCGGAAGCATGTAATTACCATTTTTAGAACATGTTAATCTTTAACCAATTAAAGTTAAATCCCAATTAGGATCAAGTTGAGAAATAAGCTTACAAACTACAAGCAAGAATAAGATGTTATACCTATTCCAAGCTAGTTGAAAGTGATGAAGATGATGATGTTGAATGGAGCTTCAAATGGATGAAACCTCAAGTAGTTATACCCCAAACTTGTGCACCAACACCCTAGCTTTGGTTAGGATTTAATTACACTTGAATGTTGCTTGCAAAAACCAAACTTTGAATCCCTTTGAGCACCTAAAAGCCCACGACTGCAGTAGCAGTTTTGGGAGAGTTTTGAGCAGAATTTTTACAAGTATCTTGTATGTGTGTGTTCCTTCAAGAGTCAAGATGCTTACATATGGAAATGAGAAAGTATGGGTGAAAGATTCCAAGCCTAAAGCATGTGTATCTCATTCCCTATGCCACTACTCTTTCAAGTATTATTAAATAAGTTTTATAAAAGTAATTAGATTTTATAAAACTCTCCATAATACTTCCATATGTATATATTTGTTATGTACATTTATTTTATAAAACCAAAACTTTATAAAATGTAACATAACAAAATAAATTATTTAACCTATAAATAATTTAAACTCTTGTTATATATATAAATTAATCCATAATTTATGTATATATATACACATCAAGTAATATTTCAGAAAACCATTTTTCTTGAAGTTCAAGTGTCGCGTATTTGATCAATGAACCAATCGTTAAAATCAAAGACGAATAAGGTGTCGGTAAGTTTGTTATTGGGTATGACCCGACTTGGATCATAATATATTAGCCACATTAATTAAATATGTCTCTCGGGCATACGAAATACCTTCAGTTAAGACATAAGGACGAAACTTTTGAAGCATTCAAAGAGTATCAAAACGAAGTACAAAATCAACTCAATAAGACAATTAAGGTACTTCGAACCGATAGAGGAGGTGAATACCTAAGCGATGCCTTCCAAGATCATCTTAGAAGTTGTGGGATTATCTCGCAACTTACTCCACCCGGGACACCACAGCTTAATGGTGTGTCTGAAAGGATGAACTGAACCCTAATGGATATGGTTCGATCTATGATGGCTAGAAGCTCGTTACCTCTATCGTTCTGGGGTTATTGTCTATGCTCAGCGGCTCGTATTCTAAATATGGCCCCAACCAAGAAAGTGGAACGAACTCCTCATGAGATGTGGTTTGGAAAACCTCCATCTCTATCATACTTAAAGGTATGGGGATGTGAAGCTTACCCTAAGCGTTACGTCCCTAATAAGTTGAATGCTCGATCCACGAAGTGTATCTTCATAGGATATCCCAAGGATGATATGGGATACTATTTCTATGATCCTTCCGAGCAGAATGTATTTGTTGCTCGGAAGGCTGAATTCCTTGAAACTAAGTTCCTAATGGAAGGCAAAAGTGAAAGGAAGATAGATCTTGAAGAGGTTCAAGATCAAGTAGATGATACACAATTGGCTGACACTAGCACTCAACATGAAAATGTTGAGAGTGATCAGATGGATGATCAAAATACACAAGACGTTCGCAGATCTGGTAGGATTAGTAATTCTCCTGAGAGATATGGGTTTCTCATGGATGGTTGCTATGTGGTTGATTTGGATGAACCAATAAACTACCAAGATGCTTTATCAAGGATTGATAAAGATAAATGGCAGGAAGCCATGAACGCTGAGATGCAATCCATGTATGACAACCAAGTTTGGGAACTTGTTGCGCAACCTCCTGGCTCTAGGCTAGTTGATTGTAAATGGCTGTTCAAAATGAAAACCGACATACATGGAAACTTGGATACATATAAAGCTAGACTTGTAGCAAAAGGTTTCACTCAAACTCAAGGGGTTGACTATGATGAAACTTTTTCGCCTGTGGCGATGCTAAAGTCTATTAGGATATTACTTGCCATTGCTGCTCATTATGATTATGAAATATGGCAGATGGATGTCAAGACCGCTTTCCTAAACGGACATCTTGAGGAAGATGTCTATATGGTTCAGCCTGACGGTTTTGTTGATCCGAAATATCCTAAAAAGGTATGCAAGTTAAAGAAGTCAATCTACGGATTGAAACAAGCATCTAGAATGTGGAATCATCGTTTTAATGAGGAGGCCAAGAAATTTGGCTTCATTAAAAATGGTGATGAAGCTTGTGTATACAAGAAAGCTAGTGGGAGCACTATCATGTTCCTTGTACTATATGTGGATGATATATTGTTATTTGGAAATGATATTCCGGCAATGCAAGGTGTTAAAACTTGGTTAAGCAAATGCTTCTCCATTAAGGATCTTGGAGAAGCACAATACGTTTTGGGGATTGGGATCTACAGGGATAGATCCAAGAAACTGATAGGTTTAAATCAAAGTGCATACATTGAAAAGATCTTGAAAAGGTTCAAGATGGAGAACTCTAAGAAAGGTTTGGTACATATTCAAAAGGGAACACTTCTCAGTTCATCTCAGTGCCCCACCACGAAAGATGAACAGGAGAGAATGAAGAAAGTTCCATATGCTTCTACCATTGGGTCAATCATGTATGCAATGATATGCACTAGACCGGATGTGTCATGCGCTCTTAGCCTGACAAGTAGATACCAGAATAACCCAGGAAACAGTCATTGGATTGCTGTTAAAAGTATATTGAAATACCTTAGGAGGACTAAGGATATGTTTCTGATATATGGGTCTGGTGAGGAGGAACTCGCTGTAAAGGGTTACGTAGATGCGAGTTTCCAAACTGATCGAGATGATTCTCGATCACAATCCGGTTATGTCTTCACATTAAATGGAGGTGCGGTCTCTTGGAAGAGTTCAAAACAGGATGTTGTTGCATTATCCACTATAGAGTCAGAGTACATTGCCGCCTCATTGGCAGCTCAGGAAGCTGCATGGATGAAGAAATTCATCAACGACTTAGGAGTGGTCCCTACCATTCAAGACCCTCTTGAGATCTTTTGTGACAACGAAGGTGCGATTGCTCAAATCAAGGAGCCTCGTGCTCACCAAAAGACCCGTCACATTGAGCGGAGATTCAACTACATAAGGGATGAAGTTGAAAAAGTAAAGATATGTATTCGCAAAGTTCACACAGATCTAAATATAGCGGATCCACTCACGAAGCTCTTACATGGTGCAAAACATCAAGGGCATGTTAGTGCATTAGGACTTCGATATTCTAGTGATTGGTCATGATCTGTGTTAAGTATTGTAACGGAACGAAATTGTTCAAACTCATTAATATAATTATGGTATTAATTTATTTTGAGTTATGTTCCTATTTTGCATATTTTATCCATGAATAAGTAATTATTCTAAATTCCGTAGTCGATCACAGTTGTGGGAACAAGTGTGAGGTTTAGACTATTATGAACTTGGATTGGTATACATTCACGGGATGAATATGGGGCAAGGTTGCAACCAAGGTTCATAGATATTTGTGAAATACAAATATTGGAAGACCCGCTCTCAAGATTTACTTAATGGAGCCTTTGTGGTTGATCACACGTAATCTTGATTAAAGGTGAATATCATTGTATCCTCTGACCTGAGATACATATTCGGTTCGGATATTTAACAAGTACTGTGCCCTGATTCTTTCCTTCGCTATTCTGAAATAAGGTAGTTCATAAGGAAGAGCTCAGGTGTAATACAAAGTATATATCTAGGACGTATGTAATCAAGATGGAATTTGTCCCTCTTATTCGTTGAGAGTCAGATGTCTAAGGCCTGATAAAGTTAAATCTAAAAGAGAGTGATCACTCTGTATCTCTTGGATTTAACATGAAATCTAGGATGAAAGGATATAATGAAAAGATTCACCTATTCATATTCGAGATGAGAACTCGAAGGGGATGATGTTAATGAATGGCACAAAGTCATAACATATTGGGGGTGATGGACGGTAGTTAGGTGGTATCCATCACTTGCATTAATTTCTTATGTTTCTCGTGCAAGTGGGAGATTGAAGGTATTTCGTATGCCCGAGAGACATATTAAATTAATGTGGCTAATATGTCATGATCCAAGTCGGGTCATACCCAATAACAAGCTTACCGACACCTTATAAGTATTTAATCTTAACGAATGGATCGTTAAATAAATATGCGACACTTGGATTTTAGAAAATCTGTTTTCTAAAATATCATCACTTGGGATAAATTATTTGGATAATTTATATGTAATTATTTATAGGTTTAAATAATTATGTTGTGTTATATTTTATAAAATGGTTTATAAAATTGTTGCAAGTAACAAATACATGTTTGTTTTATATAAGTTTTATAAACTTATATACAAGTTTTATAAAATTGAATCTTGTATAAAATAAATGTGTAAGTGTGGGCAGTTTTGTAGGCTCCAAGAAGAGTCCACCCATGCTTATTCTTGTGACTTTTAAAGACCACAACTCCCTAAGTGCATGCTAGTTTTAATAGACCAAAGAAAGACTCAAAAGATACAACATTTCAAGTGCCAAAACAGCTGACATTTCTGTCCAAAAACTGCTGCTGCTGTTCGAAATTTTTGGGCAGAAAGAAGGGGTCTTCAAGCTTGGTTTTTGGTCATTCAAGTGTCTCTAAATCCTAACTACATTAAGGGTGGTGTTGGTGCGCTAAATCTTGGGGTATTACTTGTTTGAGGCTTCAAGTTAGAAGCTTATAAGCCATCTTCTTCTTCATCATTGCAGCTGTCCAATTCAGTCCTTAAACTTGTTTTAATGAGGTATAAAACTCTTCCTTTCTTGTTAATTAGTAAGCATTATTTCACAACTTGATCCAAGATGGGATTTAGCTTTAATTGGTTTAATGATAACAAGTAAAATTGGTAATTTCACGCTTCCGTTTTATAATGATTCTTAAATGGTTTTAAGAGTTTCAAACTTGTTAAATCACTACAAAGGGGCATATTCGATTTGATAAATCCAACCATAGAATGTAGTTTCGATTACTTGTGTCTATTTCGTAAAACATTTATAAAAGCAGCGCATGTATTCTCAGCCCAAAAAATATAAAGGGTAAAAAGGCAAATGAAACTCACGCATATAATTATTTTAAAACAATTAATAAAGCATTTGCATGTATTCTCAGCCCAAAAACGTAAAGAGTAAAAAGGGCAAATGAAACTCACCTAATGTATTTTGAGGTAAAAATACATATGGCGACATTGAACAAGTGTAAGGTTGGCTTCGGATTCACGAACCTATATTAAGTATATATATTAATACATATAATTGTAATTGAACAAAAATATAATATCTTAATGTATATATTATATCTTTAATTTGTATTTATATTCAAAATAGTTGTTATTTATATAGTTATATTATTATATCCATACTTGTTTAAATGTTATATTTAGAAATCGATAGTTTGTTATTTGTATGTATTTATATAAATAATATTAGTAAGTTTGATATATATATAGTTATGTGAAATTTTAATATAATTATTGTATGCGTAATAAGTATATTTTATGTACAAAATATTTATCTGTTTAAAATACCAGTTTGGAGAAATAATGATTTGCTAATAATAATAGTAACCTTATTAATAATGGTAATACTAATAACAAAATGAAAATGATAAATTTTAATAATAACAGTGATACAAAAATTTTATTAATAATAATAATGATATCAATAATTTTGAATATGATAATTATACTAATAAATATAAAAATGGTACAAATACTAGTATTAGTGAAGCGATAATATTTTCATATCTTTTTCTTAGTAATAATAATACCTATATTAATAACACTGATAAATTCTAAATTTCTAACAATGATACCTTTATTGATATTGATATAGATAACAATAATAATAATAACAATATCAATGAATATATAATAATAATAATTTTAATCATAAACATAATAATAATAGTAGTAATACTCATTCTATTTAGTAATAACTAAGTTAATGATAATAATTAGAATAATGATAATAATTACATTTAATAATAATTGTTAATAATAATGATAATAATAATAACAATAATACTTATAATCATAATAATCATAACATTAATAATAATAATCATAATGATTACTAGTAATAACAATAATAATAAAGAAAAAAGAAGTTAAGAGTATATACCATTAAAACTTTGCATAAAAAGAAAATGTTCCCGACAAGACTCGAACTCGTGACCTCCCGCACTCCGCAAACACCCTAAACCATTTCTCCATTTTTGTATTTCCTGATTTATACCCATATGATTTAATTATATCCCGTATATATTTCATTTCCATGTTCTTCTTCTTCTTCCCATTATAGTTCGATCAGAGGTAACAAAATCAATATACCCAACTCATACACAACGGATTTTGATACTTCAAGATATTACTAATTTTATAAAATCAAATGTTTATATTAATTGTAAAAAATATATAAAAAAAGAAAAACAGCCTCGCTGCTGTGCAGTCTTACGGTTAAAAAAAAAATTTATGATTTAGAGTTTGAAAAAGTTTTAGCCCAAAGTTATAAAAGCAACTATGTTTTAAATCATCTCCATAAACTATAAAGATTTTCAATTTAACTCAATTTGAATCAGAACATGCGAATTTACCTGAAGAACAATTGTTGATTTTAAAATCCTAAACTTTGACTCAGAAATTTGAATTCGTTTTGAGGAATTGGAATTTGATATTTTGGAGAAAGTTTACATAAATGAATCCTACCAAAACTGTATTATTACTTTTTGAGATTGAATTCGAATCGAAGCTTTTGTTATTTGGGTTCAAGAACAGGAACAGCGGCTTCCTTTTTCTGTTTCCTTATTCTTTTTTTTTTCTTTTCTTTCTAATTCGCGAATAATACTAGATATATTTTATAGTATAAACGGTTGATTGATGCTGTATCATAAATTGATTGATCTTGTTTGCATCTGGAATTATTTCGACAGAGTTCCACGAGTAAACAGAAACAGAAGAGAAGAAAAATATATCTGATAAAAATAGATAATAATTTATTACGCGTTTATATATTTGCTGTTAACTGAATTATTTTTATTTATATATTATATATATCTGTATTTATATTTAAACATTATAATTATTATTATTAACTGCTACATATAACGATAATAATAACTTCTTAATATTGTAAGTAATAATAATAATATTATTATTAACCATAATGATAAAAATAACTATAAAATTTATAGTAATAAATATAATACTAATTATAATAATAATACTAATATTATTAATGATAATAATAATATTAGTGATAATACTACTATGACAATTTATATATATCAACTTCATATCTATAGGTTATATATTTAAATTCATATCTATAGGTTATATATTTAAAATAATATTAATAACACTAGTATTTATATTAATATTGAAAGTAATAACAATATTATTATAACAACTAAATTTATAATTAAACTGAATATATTTATCTTACATATTATTGTTTATGTAATATAACTATATAATATACACGACATAATGATTTATATTGAATATTAAATTTTATACATTTTAACATATTTTATAGTGTACACATATTATAATAATATAAAAGTCATATATTCATATATACATTTATTTTTAATTACAACTTAATTATTTTATATCCTATTTTATGTATTTAATTCTATTGATTAACTTATCAACATAAACGAGGAATTATTGTACAACACACATTGGAAGTTAAGCAGGAATCTCCACTAACTTTTGACTAACTTTCAATAATTGATACATTGTTCTTACTTGTTAGTAACTTTATCATTTATTCCGAATACCGTAAAAAAAGAAACAATTTCTCAAATCAAAGTGGGCCTCGTAACAGAGACTCATAATCATAATTCAATGTACCTGATAAATCAATCTTTTGATATTATCTTCTAATTCCACTGATAAATATTTTGAAACAAATTCTTTTATGTGAAGTATTATATATCTAATACTTTGTTAAGTTTTCGATTAATAAGGATATATTATATATACATATCAGTATACACATAATTGTTCGTGAATCGACGAGCATAGTTAAAGGGTAATTGATTAAATGAATATAAATTTCAAAACTTTCGAGACTCAATATTACATATTTTGCTTATCGTGTCAAATTTCATATAAAGATTAAGTTTAAATTTGGTCGGAAATTCCCGGGTCATCACAGGTTAAACCTATAATTCACCAACATTTTTGTTGACGTTTTAAGCATGTTTATTCTCAGGTGATTATTAAGAGCTTCCGCTGTTGCATACTAAAATAAGGACAAGATTTGGAGTCCATGCTTGTATGATATTATGTAAAAACTGCATTCAAGAAACTTATTTTTGATGTAATATATTCTTATTGTAAACCATTATGTAATGGTTGTGTGTAAATGGTATATTTTAGATTATCATTATTTGATAATCTACGTAATGCTTTTTAAACCTTTATCGATAAAATAAAGGTTTTGGTTGTTTTAAAAATGAATGCAGTCTTTGAAAAACGTCTCATATAGAGGTCAAAACCTCGCGACGAAATCAATTAATATGGAACGTTTATAATCAATATGAACGGGACATTTCATTCATCACTTAAACATTTAAACACTTAGGAGCTATATTGCTCTTACATTCATAATAAAGTAATAAAACAATAAAACACTTGGACATAATATAGTCCTAATAAACATATATAAAGGGATATGTAGTTTTGATTATTGAGTCGTTTGCGCGTCTCTTTTCTTCTTATGGAATTACTCCTTAGAATTATTTTCTTCACACTTACTTTTTTCATACTCATTTAATTCTTTAATTTGTTGCAAGAAATTCAATGTGATGTCAAGACCCCTACAAAAAGACATTTCAAATGAAACACTCAACTCATGGATATGTTTTCTCACTTCAGTGCTAAGTTTATATTGCTCTTTTATAAATTCAGTAACAATTCTATCAATGATAACATCATCATCATCCTCTTTAACAACTTTAACCATTTTCACATTAGAGCGAGGAACTTTGGATCTTGGAACTAACGGAATAGATTCAAATATTTCACCATAACGAATAGTTAACGAATTATCAGCATAGTTAATGGTAGCACGAGCGGTAGCTAGAAACGGAGATCCTAGGATTAAAGGAGTTATAGAATCTTCTTTCATGTCCATCACAACAAAATCAATTTTGTAGAAAGCATAACCAATAATAACTTCAACTTGTTTAACAATCCCCAATGGTTCATGTAAACAACTATCAGCAAAACAAACATTTCCTTTGATTGGTTCCAACGACGGTAATCCTAAACGATTATAAACGGAAAATGGCATAACATTAATGCTAGAACCAGTATCAGCTAATCCCATAACTGGAATTGGACCACGAATTAAGCAAGGGATTTGAAATTCCCCCGGATCAGTGCACGTAGCAACAGGAACGTCAAGTGATGAATACGGATCTACCGGATTAATTGTGAAGGAATAAAGAGGGCGGAAACCTTCCTTTCTTCTTTCTTCCAATTGTCTCATAGTATCAGCTAACCAATCATCTTTATCTTCACATTCCGATTTTTCAGATTTTTCACTATTAACTTCATTATTTTCATCAACCTTTTTATTAGCTTCTTCTTCCTTCTCGTCAAACAACTCATGCATGAAAATTACCTCATCATGATCAAGACCTCGAACGTTAGCATCTTTTGACTTATCTTCTTCAGTAGCAGTTAACTTCTTTATTTCTTGATCATATTCTTCCTCTACCATATCAAATTCCCATAAATACTTCAAACCAGGTTCATACACATCAACCCTATTCACTTCTCTAATAAAATTCACCTTTTCAAAACGAACTTCCTTAGAAACTTTAGATTCAATAGGAACTTTACCCTCGACAAGTTTGAATAACTTAGTAACATTACGCTCTAAGTTTTGAGTTGACGCTTGATGATTATCTTGTACTTGGGAAAGTAGAGCCTTTATGTTATCATTAGCTTCATTTTGATTTTTGATGAAAGTGAGGATGCTTTCTTCAAGATTAGACTTCTTATCATTAGAAGAATTTGGAATGAAGGGTGCTCTAACAGGAAAGAAACCAGGTGGATTTTTATTATTAGCAGAATAAGGCGTATTATAATTATTACGGTAGTTCGGGTTTCCTTGAAATTGATTAACATACGAAACATTCTCAACTTGCTCCATAGTAAGACTAGCAACACAATCTCTAGTAGCATAAGAACCTTGGCATTTTTCACAACCTACTTTAATCATATGCATCTCCTTAGTAAGCTTTTCAATTTGCCTTCCTAGATTACCCAATTGCACATTTATAGCCTTAACCATATCTTCAGAATCAAAACTAACTGATTTTACCGAACGAGAAATATCTAAGTCTTGGTGCCATTCATGAGAATGAGCAACCAACTTATTAATCAGAGTTTCATCTTCTTCGGCAGTTTTGCTCATAATGTTTCCTCCAACAGATGTATCAATCTCTCTTCTTGTAGCAATATCACAACCCTTATAGAAAGTAGTTACCTTTTTAAACTTATCCAAACCATGTTGTGGACAACCTCTAAGCATTTGACCAAATCGAACCAAAGCAGAATAAAGAGACTCATTAGTTTTCTGATGAAATTAGCAATTTTAGTTTGAAGGGTGACAGTTTTAGACGCAGGAAAGAATCGAGTGAGAAACTTCTCAACCATCGTATCCCAACTAGTAATATCTCCTTCAGGTAACGAGTTCAACAATTCCCTAGCTTCATCTTTCAGTGACCATGGGAAGAGACGAAGATAAATTATATTACTTTCCACATTATTAATGTTAAACATATTACAAATATCTTTAAAATTCCGAAATGTGAGCATTAGCATCTTCCTTCTCCATACACCTAAATTGATTATCTTTTAGCAAATGAAAAATAGGACCCTTAATATCAAAATTTTCTTTTATTTCGGGCTGAGTAATAGCATGACCTAATCCTTCCCAACTAGCTTTCATTAACGCTTCCATTGAATCAGTCATTTTAATTTCTGAACTAAAAAGAGATCCCAAATTAGAATCAGGACTAGACGGAGGACTAGATAATGAATCATTACTAGAAGTAGTTCCTTCTTGGAAATCTAATTTCTTAACAATTTTCGAATCCTTAGAAAGTTTAAATAATATATCAGGATTTGAAAACGTTCTTTGTAAAACTGGTTTCTTGGACCGAGTAATCATCTGAAATCATGAAAAGACATGTTTTAGGAGAAAATTTTTTTAAGCCTTAAAGGATTTATGTATTTAAATTTTCTGTTTATGAAATATCTTAGGATATAAGTAAATTTTAAATTAATAAATATATTAAATATTAAGGACGTAATTAATAATATAAATATTAAATAACAACTTTTATCGCATAATAACGAATAATCAAACATACACGGTCTATTGAATCTTTCAATACTTAAGTGACCCGTCAGCGTCTAGGTTTGGGCATAAGCCTTTAAATCGGAACCCCAGCAACCCTCCCCTAAAGGAAGACAGTCATCACCTGTTTTCAAGAAATATCAATAACCAAGGTATATCTAACTTCGGTATTTACCGCGCTACACTTCTCCGGCAGCGGTGCCAAAAAGTTGATGTGTTGAAAGTGTGTGCAGTAGTGCTTAGCTTATTCCTCAACTTTTAAATTTATAAAAGCTTTTATTATTACACTTTAATACAATAATGAGCAACAAAACCCGATCAGAGGTAGTAATTTAGGTTATCATCCCAAGGGAAGTGCTAGGTAAGGATAAGAGTTGTTTTATTAATTAATTCTTATTAACAAATTAAAGATATATTTTTATGTCTTTTATGGGATAGATTTCTCTTAGGAAAGAGTTTGCTTTTAAAAATAAACAAAACAAAATAAGGAATTGAAGATTCAAAATAAAATACAAATAAAGATACAAGTGATTACATGGACAAACAATTCATACGGGATTCATATTATATAAGTTTCATGACTTATATTAACACAAAGTAGAATAACAATCATAGACCAATTATTATCCCGTTAAACTAAGTGTTGCATATTAATCAATAAGTAGGACTTAAAGCATATGCTAGATATGTGATGTGCATAACTAACATCTTAATTCTTCATGTTCAATTCAATTACATTATACATACCAATCTTGTGATGAGGATCAATATGTAAATAGACTGACAAATTATAAAAGCTATTAAACACCAAGTAGACCAACTCAAGTTACTAGCTGAAAGTCAATTACTACTAAGTTTTCATGCAATCATTAATTAAACAAATACAAACGAAGGATCTTCAAGTAAGCCTAACAATATCAACTTCTATTATATAAGCGTAATTCAAATCAAATAAGTTTATCACTATTAAACTCTTTAACTTAGTTGCATGCAATTCAATTTAACAAGTTTGATGGACTAGATCTAAACAAGTAGCATGAATCGAATAATAGATTTATCGGATCAAGGACTAATCAACCCTAAAATCAAGTTATTTAATCATTAAGCATGGAAAACAAGTGTAATCAAGCAAAACAGATTCGAAACAGTTTAAATATCATTACAGAAACTCAACCATACAGATCTGGAAAAGAAACAGAAACTGCACAGAATGAAGCACGAAGCCGGCAGCTTCCTTCACTCCAAGCTGGCGGCTTGGTAGTGAAGCCGGCGGCTTCATCTGAATCCCAGATGAAGTT
Organism: Rutidosis leptorrhynchoides; assembly: GCF_046630445.1. Taxonomy (NCBI): domain Eukaryota; kingdom Viridiplantae; phylum Streptophyta; class Magnoliopsida; order Asterales; family Asteraceae; genus Rutidosis; species Rutidosis leptorrhynchoides. The sequence continues at coordinate 174,228,623 of NC_092342.1, read as the reverse complement.
TAACTTTCATCTACGTAATCACTATGAACGTTTAGTTCATAATAAAAGACGAACAGAAACGAATACAGAAAATAAAATAGATAAAACAATAAAATTAAAGATAGAATCATACCTTGAAAAGAAGGTAGATGTAAAAAGACTTGAATTAAATCTTGAATCTTGATTACAAAAGTAAATCTAACCTAAGGGCTTAGGGAAAACTCCTAGAAAACGACCTAAAAACGAGAAAAACTATCTACTTCTGACTTAACTTATGAAAACTGAGACCATAGGCCTTAATTTATAGAATCCTAGGGCAGTGGCCAAGCCGGCAGCTTCAGTGGGAAGCCGGTGGCTTGCCTTGAGTCGGTGACTCTTCGTGCAACTTAAACTTAATCAGCAAGTCAAATCTTGTAACCGTCATACTGAAGCCGGCGTCTTCATGCCATGCGGGCGGCTTCACTTGATTCACCGGATCTTTCTGATTTTATCTTGATTTTGTGTCCATTTTTACTTGAATTGATCAATAAGTTGAGAAACCGTGTCAACCAGGCCGGCGGCTTCATTGGGAAGCCGGCGGCTTCCTTTGCCTTTTTCTTGATCAACAAGTTCTTTCAATTTTTATCGATTCTGGAACATTCTGGTACTTTCAACATCAAAGTCGGCGGCTTTATATACACCATGCCAGCGGCTTCATATAGCCACTTTGCAATTTTCTTCATTTTTGATCCTGTTTAATACATAACTTGGACATAATCATTAGAAATATCTTTTTCCCTTTTTTACTCATTTTATTGTGTTTTGGCATCAAAATGACTCAAAAATACTAAGATAACTCTTCAAGATGTTATCAAAAAACTGTATAATTTAGGAGTTATCATTCACACACACAAACACTCTCATTCATTTCTAGAGAGAGAGTTAGAATTTTAGAAGGAGAGAGCTTGGTTTGAGGAAGAAGAAGAGTGAATCGGGTCAAGTCACGAGTGTTAAAGTTGTTCATCTCGTTCCTAGCTACATTTTGGTAGTATTGGTAAGCTCAAACTCTGAATTTAATTGTTAAGATTCTTGTTCATGTTAGGGTTTGTGACTACTTAGTGTTATAAACCCCACTAGTTGCAAGATTTGGGGGTTTTGGGTGTTGTTAGGGTGTATGGACCTAATTAATGTGGGTTTAAGGTTATATGATGAAATTGAAAGTATTTGTCATGGTTTAGGTGTTTAATCACTAAATTATAAGTGTGTTGATGTTTTGGGAAGTTCATAAGAACTTGTTTACTAGTCAAAATGAGTATTGACTTTGATTATTGTCGAATTATGTTTTGTGTCAAGATTTGATAAATCGAGTGTTTAAATGTTTGAATCAAGTGTTAATTGGTGTTTTGGAAAGTTAATCACTAGCCGTTATTGATTAAGGATGTTTTTGGGACTTATGTCAAAATGTGTGATTTTTAAAATGGGTCAAAAGTTGGTAATGACACTAATCTTGGATTAAATGGATGTTAAACACTTTTATTAAGTGTTAAATGATGTTTTTGAAGGTAATTACTCGCGAGAAGTAATTTTGGGTTAAAGTGATATTTTAACATAAGTCAAAGGTAGTCAACCGCAATATGGGTCAATATTGCACGTGTTGTGATTTTGGTATAAATGACGTTCGAAATGATTACTACCTAAATAGTAATTTAGTGTTAAGGCCTAGGTTGGTCTAATTGGTGTCAAGTATAATTTAGGTTAAGTTATGCTTGTTTGAATGGGTCGGAATTACCACCAGTAGTGGTAATTGGTGAAGTCCACTTTAGGTGTCTATATGGGCGGATTGTGGAGGTAGGTATAAACCCTTGGTTAAGGGCGTTTGCATCAAATTCTCTTGAAGGGAATGTATGTTGATTATGTGTATACCTATATGCATATTATAGGTAAAAGGTTTGCTCGGTTGCGTTTGGAGGCGATTTACACACATGACTTGTGCATGCATTTTGAGGTGAGTGGAATATGTATGTATGTATGTATATGATTTATTTTCCCGTATTAATTGTGCACAAAGCCTTTTTGTGCGCATGGTTGTGAGTAATAGCCGTTATTAAGTAATGCCATAGCCGTTTTGGAACACTTTGGGGGAATACCATAGCCATTTTGGGATACCTCAGGGTGTTTAGCATACCATAGCCGTTTTGGGTGCTAACCGAATAGTCGGTTCTTACTCACACGTGATCAAGTAATGCCATAGACATTTTGGAACACTTGGGGGGTGATGCCATAGCCGTTTTGGAACACCTCGGGGGTTAGCATACCATAGTTGTTTTTGGGAGGTAACGGTTGTTATGAACACCGATGAATTGTTCGCGAGGTCATTCCCTTGCGATTATTGGTTAACCATGGTTTATACTTGTTGTTGTTTAGCATTTCATTATTATTATGATTATTATGCTAATGATGTTGCTAGTTCTACGATTTGACGATACTAGCTTTTTTTATGAGATGATATGCATTATATGCATTATATGATGTCGTGGATGCGAGTAGGTAAATTGTATATGCATGTATATATTTATTCTACTCACTAAGCTTTAGCTTACCCCTCTCGTTGTTTACCTTTTTACAGGTATTGGATTGTGAAGCTAGCTAGTTGTTAGACTAGATGCGTAGGAGCGCTTGGGCTCGACGGGGTAGCTATTGGATATTGGACGTGGATTGGAGATTTGGTAGATCCTCGGGATTATGCTCTTGGTATCGGGTTGGGCTATTGTGTCTTAACCATGGTGTTGAGTAAATGTTTCGAGGTCGTGTCGTTTGGTTGTGTTGAGTCAAACTTTGTATGTGAAATACATTCTCGTAAGGATGTATGGTGTCATTTGTAAACCAAGAGTCGAGATAAAACGTTAAACGTGTTATTATGATAAATTGTATACGGAAAACTATTTTGAAATGGTTTGTGTACTTGGATGTTATTGGGACCTAACTTATATATATATATATATATATATATATATATATATATATATATATATATATATATATATATATATATATATATATATATATACTCCATTTTTGGTTAAACGGATTGGGGTTGTTACATAACAATAGGCAAGTGACACCATGTCCTTACATCGCCCTTACTCATTGGGGAAACTCATACCATCCCGACAATAATCACGGATTTTGCGAGAACTTTATAAAACGATTTTCAATGATCAATACATAGTCGAAAGCCACTGCATTAGCGTGTCTTCCTTGTCTATGTAAACATCAGATTATTCATTCTCAAGTTATTATGAAATTTTTGTAAATGATGGAATCAAGCAATCAATGAGTATGTAATAAGGGCACTTACTGCCAGTTTTTTTTTTTCCGACTCCAATACTAGTCATGACTAGTTGGCATTTTAGAGTCAACAGGGAGATGAGTTGTTCTAAAATTAACATCATTTCCTGTATCAAACCCGTAAGTATCTCATGTTAAGGAATTCGAACCGGAAGAGAAACGCATTGAAGATGTACTGGTGGTTAGAGACTTCCCTGAAGTATTTCCTGAAGAACTCCCTATCTCCCTCCCCAACGATAGGTTGAGTTTCAAATTGATTTAGCTCCTGGTGCTGCACCTATTGCAAAGGCACCATACCGCTTAGCTCCATCAGAAAAGAAAGAACTATCCAACCAACTCCAAGAACTTTTAGAGAAAGGTTTCATTCGTCCTAGCTCATCCCCGTGGGGAGCACCCGTCCTTTTCATCAAGAAGAAAGATGGCACGTTGAGAATGTGTATTGATTACCAAGAACTCAACAAACTAACCATCAAGAATCGCTATCCACTCCCGCGTATTGATGATCTGTTTGACCAATTGCAAGGGTCAAGTATCTATTCGAAGATTGATCTTAGGTCGGGTTATCATCAACTAAGAGTCAAGGAAACTGATGTTTCTAAGACTTCTTTCCGAACTCGTTACGAACACTTTTCTTGTCATGCCTTTGGTTTAACCAATGCTCCAGCTGTATTCATGGATCTTATGAACCGTGTATGCAAACCTTATCTTGACCAATTTGTGATCGTTTTCATCGATGATATTCTATCTATTCCATGAGCGAGAAAGAGCATGAGCAACATCTGCGATTGATTCTAGAGCTCTTAAAGAAGGAACAACTGTATGCCAAATTTTTCAAGTGTGAATTTTGACTACGAACCCTACAATTTCTCAGACATGTAGTTGATAGTGAAGGAATACATGTCGATCCGACGAAAATCACTGCTATTCAAAACTGGAAAGTGCTTGAGAGTGCGAAACATATTCGCCAATTTTTGGGACTTGCTAGTTATTACCGAAAGTTTATCAAAGACTTCTCTATCCTAGCCAAACCTCTCACCAAACTAAATCACAAGGGGAAGAAGTTTGAGTGGTCCGAAGAATAAGAATCTGCTTTTAAGGTTCTAAAGGATAAACTAACCACAGCCCCGATTCTATCACTACCTGATGGCACCAACTTATTATGATGCCTCGAACCAAGGTTTCAGATGTGTCTTAATGCAACGTAACAAAGTTAAAGCCTGTGCATCTAGACAACTAAAGAAATATGAGAAGAACTATATCACGCATGACCTTGAATTAGGAGCTGTGGTATTTGCATTGAAGATGTGGAGAAATTATCTCTACGGGATAATATTTACGGTGTTTACCGATCATAAAAGTCTTCAACATTTCTTTGACCAGAAGCAACTGAACATGAGACAAAGGCGTTGGGTCGAGTTATTAAATGACTACGACTGTGAGCTTAGATATTATCCTGGCAAGGTGAATGTAGTTGCCGATGCCTTTAGTAGAAAGGATCGTGCCAAACCGATCTGAGTTCGAGCATTAAATATACGTATTCGTACAAATATTGCATCCCAAATCTGTGAAGCACAGCTTGAGGCATTGAAGGAAGAGAATGTCCAACTCGAGGGACTTAAAGGTCTCGAAAAACAACTTGAACTCAAGGGAAATGGAATAAGGTATTTCAATAACTGAATCTGAGTCCCAATCTTCGGAAATATTCGAGAGCTAGTCTTGGATGAAGCACATAAGATTAGGTATTCTATTCACCCAGGCTCTAGTAAAATGTATCACGATGTGAAAGAATTTTATTGGTGGCCTAATTTGAAATCTGACATTGTTGATTATGTGAGCAAGTGCCTTACTTGTTTGAAAGTTAAGGCCGAGCATCAAAAGCCGTCTGGTTTACTTCAACAGCTGGATATTCCGCGGTGAAAGTGGGAATGTATCACTATGGATTTTATTACTAAGTTGCCCAAGACTTCAAACGGCAATGATACTATTTGGGTCATAGTGGATCGTCTTACTTAATCTGCACACTTCTTACCGATCAAAGAAACCGACAATATGGACAAATTATCACAACTTTAAATCAAAGAGATTGTCTCTCGTCATGGAGTCCCTATCTCAATCATTTTTGATCGCGAGAGTCGATTCATTTCTAGATTTTGGAAAACTTTACAATCTGCTCTTGGAACTCAACTCAACATGAGTACTACTTATCATTCGCAAACCGATGGTCAAAGTGAACGAACCATTCAAACGTTGGAAGATATGCTTCGTTCTTGTGTTATCGATTTTTGTAACAACCCAAACCAAACCACGTTCGAACCCGCTTAAAGTATCACAAAAAACAATTATTTTTATTGCACAGCTATTGGCGCGGCGCGCCAACCTTCTGCGCGGCGCGCAAAAAGGCCTGGACAGGCTGCTGTCCCAAAAAGTCAAAAACATGAAAATGTTTGACCACTTCCCGACGTATTTAGACAAAACGCTTTTCACAAAATATTCATATATGAAAAACTAACACGTTCCATTCATAAAATAAGTTTTACGAGACCGGGCCCACATCGGCCGTTTTACGACTTTCGTACAAAATACGAGTTTTCAACCACATGATTTTTAATACAAAATAATGTCGAGCATGGCGATTGGGGATACGCTACCCAATCCTAATCGAATCCAAAAGCATGCCTCTAAAGCAACTACGCAAGTCCACTAGTGCCCGTACTTACCCGAGCCGCCGCGTCCATGCAATCTATAAAAATGTCAACAACGAGAGGGTAAGCTAACGCTTAGTGAGTGAGAATATAATACATACATATATATGCATAAAATGGACACGCCACATAAATAAACAAATACCGCATACCGAAGCATCCAAGCATACAGGCAAGCTAATCTAAGCATACCGTACGATCACTAAGCAACAAGCTAACAACATCAACAATGAGTAAGTTCACCAACGACAATGTGAACAAATGCCAATAAGCTACACCTGGAGGGTTAGCTACATCACGACAATACAACATTATACGTATACAATATTTAACATGCTAAACAATCACAAACACAATATGGTTAACCATAACGCTATGGTGCTACCGGGTCGTGGTTCACACCATACGTATTTAAGTCATACTCTTTTATAGTGCTACCGGCTCGTAGTTCACACTTCGATGCTACTGGCTCGTGGTTCACGCCTCGTTTTATAGTGCTACTGGCTCATGGTTCACACTCGATGCTACCGGCTCGTGGTTCACATCTATTTTTATAGTGCTACCGGCTCATGGTTCACACTCGATGCTACCTGATCAATTCTTAATTAGCGATGTTACTTAATTACGGATTGAGTGCAATAAGAATGTAATGGAGGATGGAATGTTTGATGATTATTTTGGGCCCCGATGATCGTCTTTCACTTTACCTATCAAGTGATCAACCACCCCGACCCGGTCTTGATTGTTAATTAGCTTAATTCACCTTTTGATAGTGCTCCAAATGAACATATATTTAGTAGCAATATCCTCCCAATATGTAAATTATTTAGTTGTAATTGTCCTATTTTAAATTGTAATCATTTATATTAAATAAGTGCGAAGACAAAAGGCGAAAATGACGATTTGAAGATGCAAATGTCCAAAAAGCTCAAATGTACAAGATACAATCCAAGTGGTTCAATTTATTGATGAGAAACGTCTAAAAATGACAAAAGTACAAGTTGCGGAACGCAAAGTACAAGATATTAAATTATACGAAAGGACGTTCGAAAATCCGGAACCGGGACCTGAGCCAACTATCAACGCCCGACGCAACGGACCAAAAATTATGAGTCTACTATGCACAAGAATATAATATAATATTTAAATAATTATATAAATTATTTATTTATTATATATTTAATTAAATATAACGTCGACAAGTTAGCAAACAAAGCAATTGGGCATGGCCAGGCTGGCCATGCGATCGCATGAGATTAACACTGAGAACTCATGCGATCGCATGAGCCTCAGGATCAGACCACATCTATAAAAGGCAACGAGTTTTGGCCAGAAAAAATAATAATAATACTCCTCTGTAATAATATATATATATATATATATATATATATATATATATATATATATATATATATATATATATATATATATATAGTATAGTGTAGTTTTATATTAGATTAGTTTTGGGTTATGCAAAGGTTTTTATACGAGTTTTAAAGTCGGAGCTCTGTCCGTGTAACGCTACGCTATTTTTAATCATTGTAAGTTATGTTCAACCTTTTTAATTTAATGTCTCGTAGCTAAGTTATTATTATACTTATTTAAAACGAAGTAATCATGATGTTGGGCTAAATACTAAAATTGGGTAATTGGGCTTTTTACCATAATTGGGGTTTGGACAAAAGAACGACACTTGTGGAAATTAGACTATGGGCTATTAATGGGCTTTATATTTGTTTAACTAAATGATAGTTTGTTAATTTTAATATAAAGATTTACAATTGGAAGTACCTATAAATAAACATATACACTCGATCGGACACGATGAGCGGGATATTTATATGTACGAATAATCGTTCATTTAACCGGACATGGGAATGGATTAATAGTTAATAGACTTATTAAAACAAGGGTGAAATTATGTACAAGGACACTTGGCATAATTGATAACAAAGTATTAAAACCTTAGGTTACACGCAGTCGACATCCTGGTGTAGTTATTAAACAAAGTATTAAAACCTCATTACAGTTTAAGTCCCCAATTAGTTGAAATATTTGACTTCGGATATAAGGATAATTTGATGAGGACACTCGCACTTTAAATTTATGACCGATGGACTGTTATGGACAAAAACCAAACGGACATATTAAATAATCCAGGACAAAGAACAATTAACCCATGGGAATAAACTAAAAATCAACACGTCAAACATCATAATTCTTTTATTTTCATATTTAATTGCACTTTTAATTATCACACTTTTATTTATCGCAATTTCATTATCGTTATTTAATTTACGTTTTAAATTAAGTTGTATTTATTTTTAATATTTTACATTAGGTTTTAACTGCGACTAAAAGTTTTAAAATCGACAAACCGGTCATTAAACGGTAAAAAAAACCCCTTTTATATTATTATATATAATTATATATATTTTTTACAAATATAATTGTTTAAAAATATAGTGTAAAATAAGTCGTCTCCCTGTGGAACGAACCAGACTTACTAAAAACTATACTACTCTACGATTAGGTACACTGCCTATAGTGTTGTAGCAAGGTTTAGGTATATCCACTCTATAAATAAATAAATAACTTGTGTAAAAATGTATCGTATTTAATAGTATTTCGTTACAAAAATAATACTATTTCCTAGTACACCTCGCACACATCAAGTATTTTTGGCGCCGCTGCCGGGGACTCGGTGAAACGCTATATTTTTAATTTATTTTTGTATAAATATATTTATATATATTTTCAGAAAAACAATAAATAAAAAAAACCTGGACATAAGGCCCATGCGATCGCATGAGCCGGTAGCATAAACCCCATGCGATCGCATGGGGTGATCTGAGACGCCTGAAACCTTAAACCAGCATTTATTACGGTGTATTAATTATTATTATTATTATTAAACCCTAATTAGGTTTTAATTAATTAATATTTAGTTAAGTTTTAATTAAATTTGTATTTTTAAGTTTTAATTAGTTTTACTAAATTTTAAACTTAATACTTTTATAAAATAATAATATAAAATAATATTTTTATAAAATAAGTAATTTTATCAATTTTTATATCTTTGTATAAATTGTATATTTTAATCTTTTAATTTGTAATTTGTATTTTTATCGTTCGTAATTAGTTTTAAGCTTAGTTTTTGTCGTAGTTATTTTTATATTTCTAGTTTTTAAGACTTTGCCGTAAAATCCCTTAAGTGCCTTTTCTTTAGATTAAGATTTAGGTGCTTTAGAATTTTGCGACGCTGTTTATAAATTTTAGTACCTTTTAAGTTACGACGCGTTATTTTATTTTTATTTTTTGACGTTTTTCGACGCGTATTCTTTTTCTTTCTTATTTCTCGACGATCTAGTTTTTAGGACTTAGAATTTTCTCTATTTCTTCTCTATAATTTTTTTAAATTTCAACGAAAAATTATTTTAAGCGGTTAAATTGATAAACATCCAAATTTTCTGCTTCGTAGTAATGGTTGGATTTGTTAGTGGCTGAGTTGTGAGCTTCCGATTTAAAGGGTTCTGGCTCCCTGCAACATCTTTTGGCTATTCGAAACGTGGACGAAAGCAGAAAAGTCTATTAATTTGATAACTTATATAATTTTTCTATCTTTTTATAACTAATAGGATAATTAGTGAATGCACCACATTGTAGCTAAAATTTTGCCATCGCAATAAACTGGGAAATTTTGAAAACAAGGCTATGGAAACTCTTTTTGAATTCCAAAATCAATTAAATCAATACTCTTAAACGAGTGTTGATGAAAATTCGTTCGGTCAATCTTGGATCACGAATGACGAAACAATAACTGGTTGTGAAATCTGTGGAGATTATCACTCAACATGGGAATGTTATTATTATGTTCCTATGGAAAATTACGCACCCACGGAACCTGAATGGAATGATTATGAGGAATACAATTCTAATTGGGATTATTTTCAAGAATATATCCAAACTCAACAACCAGAAGACGAGGAAAATTATGTGCCTGAAAATTCTTTAGATTATATGAAAATCAAACTAGAAGAACTTGATGCTCAAAATGAACAAATGAGAGAGTTTGTAAATCAGCAAGCTAAAACTTTATCAGATTACACACCTGTTGATCTGAGGAGTCATGTGCAAAAAAATCTCATATCATCTAATTTTGATGAATTCGAGAGCTCCGAAATCACCAACTATCCCGATGATACTTTTTATTCAGTCTTACCAATTTCACAACATATCGACACATTAGCCTCTACCAACGAAATCATCGATCCATCAATGGATGAAGAAGAAGTAAGGGTGACAAATTGGTACCCTTGGGAAAACCATAACGTTGAAAATTTTACCCCCGAGACTAAAGTGGAGGAACCGATAAGGACCGTTAATGAAGAAGAATTTGCTTCAATCCAGCCACAACCTTTCAACCCAATATTCTCAATAGACGAGTCATCTACCAAAGATGAACTACGAGCTGTAATAGATAATGACACCTCGGATTTCACCCAATTGGGTAATAGAGGTGAAAACTTTGATCCAGAGAATAAACGGAAGGAAATGTTAGGAATTGTCCACCCTATAGAAATATGTATATCGGTGTATAACGATCCATTTGACCAAGAACCAGAAAAGAGACATTTCCATTTACTAAAAGCTACACTTAAAAAAGAATTAAGTAGTGACGATCGGGTGGTTCTAAACTTTAAACCCATTGATATATTATACACCACCCGAGATGTAAATAACTGGCTCACTATTCTAATTCGTGGAACTTATTCTACCGACTTCACATGTCGTCAGCTAAGTGTGGGGAAGTCTAACCCCACTTAACGTTAAATTCGGGGTTCGGGTTAGTGCATAACTCGTTAATAAAAATGTATGATGAGTTAGGGTAAAAGACGCATTTTCAAATATTAGCAAACAGTTCAGAAAAGCAACCGTTTTTGAAGAAAAATATGTGTGATAAAACAAGAAAGAATTAACGATGAGGCGCGCCATCTATCATTCGACGAGCTTTGTAATTACAAACTGGGTATTTTTAATCACTTTTCTACACTTATCACCCTCGTGAATTTATAATTATAGTCTGATTTCATGCAAATGAGAGCATTGCATGATCTCAAGTGTGGGGAAGGGTTATAAATTCTCTCGGGTTTGCACTCAGTTTATTTGCCAAATTTTGTGTAAATTTTAAAAATTTTCAAATAAATGAATTCAAAATCATGTTTATACATAAGAAACACCCTAAAACACTTGAATTCATTTAAAATGGAATAAAGGAGAATAAAAAGGCAAAGCAAGAAACTAAGTGTGGGGAGAATGTACCAAGTTATTCAATTAAAAAAACTATCTATCACATGTTTTTGTAAAGTTTATTGCAGGTGCTTTTGTTTTGGACTAAATTGACTGTTTTACCCGCAATATTATAATAAAGATAAAAGAAAAGATGGATCTACACGATGAATCAATTCCATCATTAGAAGGAAGTAAAATCTTTTGAAAAAGACACGCGCTTCTTGATTTAGGTCAAGAAGTTTTCGTCCAGACCAGATGTAGGTTGACGAATAATCTAGAAAAGTCATCTCTAAAATCAGCAGGAAATTCACGGACCTCAGCATCAAACAGGGTCGCCAAGTGGTCAGACTTATCCTAACCATGAGAGGATCTGTCTTGTAAAATGGGAAGAACGCCGTGCAAATTAGCTGGATAAGACTAATGAATCAGATCCCCAGAAAAGGATAATCTCCTTAAAAGATCAAAAATCAGCTTTTAAACCTGATATTACTCAATCCTAGAGATTGACCTTAAAGATTGAGAATTACAAACTCATGGAATTCGATGATATCTAAACTCGAGCTTGAACGAGAAAATATTTTGATCAAAATTACAAACCGATTTGTTTTCTAAAAACCCTTTTTCAATGCGTTCATTACTATTGAACGTAAAATCCTAGGAATTCACCTGGAATTCATTAGGTCACCTGAACCAAATCGGGTGTCAACCGTAAAACGGTGGTTGCATAGCATGGCCGAAGACAGGACCTTGTGCCAGATCAAAAAATTATAAGGGTGAGCTTTACTATTGCTCCTACCAAGGATAGTAATTGCATCCGACACGTTATAGACCATAATTAAAAGCATGTCAGGGGACATTGCCTTATCAGTTGCTTGTTCAATGCTTTCCTTTACAACCGGACGGTAGTTTACCGAAAGGTAATATACGGAGCAAGAATACTGGATGTGTGCTTTCCTAATACAAGGTTAGCAAGTAGATGACACAAAACCGCAAGTTTTGAGCTAAAATTTTAAAATCTGAAACCCACCAAACCCACAAAAATATTTTTCAAACACCGGTGAAGGGTTATTCCGGAAAACTTATCTAGGGTAAAAGCTAGAATGAATTTTCAAAAGATCAAATGTTTTCATAAAGATCCAATTTCCTTAAAGGATCTAAATTTTCATAGTCATGTGAGACTGTAAACCACACCGTTACTATCATTGTTTATACCACCGTATCAAAATCACTGATGTATAAAGTGTGAAGAATAAAGAAGTGATTCGTGTAATTTAATTTCAAGTTCTGTATTGCTTGAGGACAAGCAACGCTCAAGTGTGGGGATATTTGATAGTGTTCCAAATGTACATATATTTAGTAGCAATATCCTCCCAATATGTAAATTATTTAGTTGTAATTGTCCTATTTTAAATTGTAATCGTTTATATTAAATAAGTGCGAAGACAAAAGGCGAAAACGACGATTTGAAGATGCAAATGTCCAAAAAGCTCAAATGTACAAGATACAATCCAAGTGGTTCAATTTATTGATGAGAAACGTCTAAAAATGACAAAAGTACAAGTTGCGGAACGCAAAGTACAAGATATTAAATTATACGAAAGGACGTTCGAAAATCCGGAACCGGGACCTGAGCCAACTATCAATGCCCGATGCAACGGACCAAAAATTATGAGTCTACTATGCACAAGAATATAATATAATATTTAAATAATTATATAAATTATTTATTTATTATATATTTAATTAAATATAACGTCGAAAAGCTAGCAAACAAAGCAATTGGGCATGGCCAGACTGGCCATGCGATCGCATGAGATTAACACTGAGAACTCATGCGATCGCATGAGCCTCAGGATCAGACCACATCTATAAAAGGCAGCGAGTTTTGGCCAGAAAAAATAATAATAATACTCCTCTGTAATAATAATAATATATATATATATATATATATATATATATATATATATATATATATATATATATATATATTATATAGTATAGTGTAGTTTTATATTAGATTAGTTTTGGGTTATGCAAAGGTTATTTTACGGGTTTTAAAGTCGGAGCTCTGTCCGTGTAACGCTACGCTATTTTTAATCATTGTAAGTTATGTTCAACCTTTTTAATTTAATGTCTCGTAGCTAAGTTATTATTATGCTTATTTAAAACGAAGTAATCATGATGTTGGGCTAAATACTAAAATTGGGTAATTGGGCTTTGTACCATAATTGGGGTTTGGACAAAAGAACGACACTTGTGGAAATTAGACTATGGGCTATTAATGGGCTTTATATTTGTTTAACTAAATGATAGTTTGTTAATTTTAGTATAAAGATTTACAATTGGACGTACCTATAAATAACCATATACACTCGATCGGACACGATGGGCAGGATATTTATATGTACGAATAATCGTTCATTTAACCGGACACGGGAATGGATTAATAGTTAATAAACTTATTAAAACAAGGGTGAAATTATGTACAAGGACACTTGGCATAATTGATAACAAAGTATTAAAACCTTGGGTTACACGCAGTTGACATCCTGGTGTAATTATTAAACAAAGTATTAAAAACTCGTTACAGTTTAAGTCCCCAATTAGTTGAAATATTTAACTTCGGATATAAGGATAATTTGACGAGGACACTCGCACTTTAAATTTATGACCGATGGACTGTTATGGACAAAAACCAGACGGGCATATTAAATAATCCAGGACAAAGAACAATTAACCCATGGGAATAAACTAAAAATCAACACGTCAAACATCATGATTTTGGAAGTTTAAATAAGCATAATTCTTTTATTTTCATATTTAATTGCACTTTTAATTATCGCACTTTTATTTATCGCAATTTCATTATCGTTATTTACTTTACGTTTTAAATTAAGTTGTATTTATTTTTAATATTTTACATTAGGTTTTAACTGCGACTAAAAGTTTTAAAATCGACAAACCGGTCATTAAACGGTAAAAAAAAACCCCTTTTATATTATTATATATAATTATATATTTTGTACAAATATAATTGTTTAAAAATATAGTGTAAAATAAGTCGTCTCCCTGTGGAATGAACCGGACTTACTAAAAACTATACTACTCTACGATTAGGTACACTGCCTATAGTGTTGTAGCAAGGTTTAGGTATATCCACTCTATAAATAAATAAATAACTTGTGTAAAAATGTATCGTATTTAATAGTATTTCGTTACAAAAATAATACTATTTCCTAGTACACCTCGCACACATCACCTTTGTGCGGTGTAAAAATCCCTTGGGCAAGATGACAAGTGGAAATTACAAAGGCTTAGGCAAAATGGCAGAGAATCAACAACCTATAAATGAGAGGCCAAGCTCCCTATTTATAGGAATCGAAATATCCACGGTCTGCGAGTTACTTAACTATCTGCGAAAACTCAGCGGATTAAACCGCGTTCTTGCATTAATGCGAAAACATAACCGCTGAACTTACTTTCAGCGAATATTCCACAACTTTGCATTATAATTCGCATAGTTTTTCCTTTGGCCTTTAGCCAATAAAATATACATATACAATGCTATGTATATGATCAAGTCCCCCCAGTTTATTATGATACATATTGCGAAACAAATGCATCATGATAAACTCTAAAAATTCGCAGTTTGATCTAACCACTATCCGCATTGAAACTTATTTCGCGTTATCCTTGTTACCGTTATAACAGTCAATGTTACCGTTTGAAATATCTCAATAGATAATTAACATAATTAACCCCGTCATCTATATATATTTTGATCTGAAATCACAAATTCACTACTCATTTTCTAAAGTATCAGAAAATTTCTCAACTCGTCAGTCAATCTTTATCATTTTAGTCATTACTTGCAGCTCTTCTTTAATTTAAAATGAAGATTAACGAGTTAGATAGGAAGGCTGATCCAAAAACCCTGATCACCAACCTATTAACAAGCCCGGAAGCTAAATCGTCATCATCAAAAGAAAAGCTACCCATTCCAATCGTCGATTTAACCTCCAAATCTCCCTATACAAAGCCGAGCTCTACCAAGCGGCCGTTACAAACGCCACCATCTTCACAAAGCAAAAAACATAAACAACAGGAGACCCCCCTCACGATAATCCATTTATATCGGAACACGAAGGGGACCAGCAAACTGGTATATTGCGGATTGTTATTGCATATGTAAAATATACCTTATTTTTATTTCATCGACTAACCAACGATGTTATTTTGCAGGCGATTCTTCTGGTGATCCTATCATTCCAAGCCCGAACACTCTTGATCAAATCATCGAATTGTTCCGCACTCCACCTGACTCTTATGGAGTGCGGATTGACGGTTTAGCAGGATACACTTATGCTTCAGCTACTGCTGCTCTGGATCAGCGCCAACAGATGAAGTTAGCAATCCCCGGCAAGCTTCGCCGCGAGTTCTCTAAACTCTCTGCACTGGACGCGCATAATAGTTTTGTTCAAAATTTCTACATGTGCTTCAATTCATCATATGATGTTATATGCCGTCAAGAACAATTTTTCAATGTTCTTGAAGCTGAACAACTAAAGTACAATGCTGAGAAGATCAAAGCTGAAGATAGCGAAAAACGTTGTGCTAATCTCTCCCATGAGCTAACCGCAGCAAAAACCACCGTTGATGACTTGAAACAACAGGTTGCTGCTGCGACTGAGAAAGAAAACCAACTGCAGGACACCATTAAAGCACTGTCAGAGAATGTGACGAAACTAACAACAGAGCGAGACAACGCTCTTGCTGCTAAAGCCTCTGTGGAACTTGAGTTCACCAAGGTCCGCCAACATCTCCCTGAACTGGCTAGAAAAATTCTTAATTCCAAGCCTGTTTCTGTAAAATTTTCAACATTTGCCGCCGCGTTAATGCTACGCGAGAGGGTTGAATTTATGGATGAGATTGCTATTCGCTGCCCACTGCCAGACTCGCTACCATCTGCATTAGCTGATCGCCTTTGCTCACTGGAAGATGCGAATTCAGCATACGCGGTTGCTCAACAGGGCATAGCCGAAATTCCCCTCCCCAAAATAACCGCAATAAGTTAGCATGAAAATGTCACTGCATATGACATCATCAAGCTTGACTTAACCAAGGATTAATACTTACTTTGTATAACAGCACGCAGCTTCTTCTGCGACCTTATTAATAAAATTTCACTTTTTCATATTTTTGCAAGTACTTCTATTTTTATAGCGCTTTCATTATCAACATTCATAACACAAACTTGTCCTTTGCAATTTCCAACATATATTATTGTGCACATAATAAATGCGTACTTTTGCAAAACAATCTGTATGCGTATATGCTTATACGTTATGAATCTTCTAAGTCTGCCGAAACGATCCTTAGGCAATTAATTAGCATTGCGAAGCATCTAAGCATTGGCAAAATCAAACACTTAGGATATAAAATTCCTTTCGCAATAATTCGCATGCAAAAGTGGGCAATTTCATCACTTTACTATTTAAACACTGTGAAATAATATAATCATTATGAAACAATCTTTAAAACATTTCATAACTATTCGTATTTCACAAATAAGCTTTTCGCATATTTTTACAAGTGTTTATTTTTAAAATTCCTACAAGCGTGATCAAGACTTGCAAGAAAAATAAAAAAACAAAAACACCTAATAAGCATATCAGCCATATGCCTTGAATCTAATGCCGCACTTTGTACATATATCTTTGATATTTTTCGCAAAACTACATAATATCGCTTTAACAAAACAGCATGCCACGCATTAGGTAAAACTCGCCCTTCCATATCCGCGAGCTTATATGAGCCTGCGGCATTAATTGCCACAATTTGATAAGGGCCTTCCCAATTAGGACCCAACTTGCCAAGCTTTTCTGCTCTGCTTGCTTCATTATTTCGCAGCACCCATTCGCCTATAGCGAAAGACAAAGCACGCACTCTTTTGTTATAATACTTAGCAATTTGCTGCTCATTATTCGCTTCTCTAATAGCAGCCATTAATCTCCGTTCTTCTATGAAATTTAGATTTTCGCTCAACGCAGCATCATTTGCTTCGCCATCAAAGTTAGCAATAAGATGCGTTGGTACCAGAATTTCTGCGGGGATTACTGCCTCAGAACCATATACCAAACTAAAAGGTGTTTCGCCTGTACTATTTTTGAAAGTAGTGCGATGTGCCCATAACACATTGGGTAATTCATCTACCCAACCAGTTCGCCTTTCGCATAACCTCTTTTTAATACCACTCACAATATCGCGGTTGGTTACTTCACACAGCCCATTGGCTTGCGGGTGCGCCACTGACGTAAACTTTTGTATTATATTTAGATCAGTGCACCATGTCTTGAAAGGATCTTTCGCTATTTGAGCACCATTATCGCTAACCAATTCTCGCGGAATGCCAAATCGGCAAACAATGTATTCCCTTACAAAATTTCGCACTTGCACACCAGTAATAGTGCGAACCGCCTTAGCTTCAACCCATTTGGTAAAGTAATCAATCGCGACAATCAGGAATTTAACATTTCCAGGGCCTGCAGGAAATGGCCCTACAATGTCAATAGCCCATTTATTAAACGGCCATGGTGAATTAACAGGAACCATATCATGCCGCAGCATTCGATTCTGCAGAGCATGCCTTTGGCAACTTTTACAGCGTTTAACAATTTTTGCTAGATCGCAGTATAGGGATGGCCAAAAGTATCCCATTCGCATAATTTTTGCTGCGATAGTTTTGTAGCCTGAATGCAGTGCACAAGTACCATTATGTACTTCTTCAACAATCATTTCTGCCTCGATTGGGCCAACACATCGCATCATTGGTCCGCAGTATGATTTGCGATATAAGATACCATCTTAGATGATATACATCGGTGCTCACTCTCTTACTAAGCGGGCTTCGCGACCATCATCTGGCAGAATATCTCTGCGGATATATTGTAGAATTGGGTCCATCCAATTTAGCTGTTCTTCTGTAACAGATGCAACCATTAAGTCACTATCTATTGATTTACTTGGTAATTCCTCAACCCATACTTATTTTTGAAAGTGCGAGAACGTTAAAGCAGCCAATTTGCTCAACGCATCCGCCTTTTTGTTTTGGCTTCTTGGCACTTGCGCGAGTTCGAAATGCTCAAATCGCACTGCCATTTCTTTCAATAACTGCAAGTATTTCTGTATAGAGGGATCATGCGCATCAAAAGATCCATTAAACTGATTCGCTACTAGCTGCGAATCCGTAAATGCACGCAACTTAACAATATTTATTTTTCGCGCAATATTTAAACCTGCAAGCAATGCCTCATATTCTGCCTCATTGTTTGTTACGTCAAAATTAAACCGCAGAGCGTAAGTATGCTCTTCACCGCTTGAACTTGCCAAAACCAAACCCGCACCTGCACCTTCTGCACACGAAGCACCATCAGTAAATAAATCCCAAGTTTCACCGTGTTTAGGTTTTAGTGCGGTTCGCTCGTTAATCACCTCCAACTCTTCTGACAGTTCAGCGAGATAATCCGCCATAACTTGTCCTTTTTCAGCGCTACGCGGAAGGTAAGATATTTGATAAGCACCTAATTCTACCGCCCATAATGCGAGTCTACCAAATATCTCTGGCTTTATTAAGACTTGCCTGATTGGTATATTAGTTAATACATGCACGGGATGCCCTTGAAAATATCTTCGTAGCTTCGCGTTGTTAAAATGAGCGCATACACAAACTTTTCAATCGGCGCATAGTTTATTTCACTCCCCGTAAGATCTTTACTAACAAAATACACTAGCTTTTGTATTTTGTTCCTTTCCGCGATCAAAACTGAGCCAAAAGCTTCGTTTGCTACTGAGATATAAAGATAGAGAGTTTCGCCATGAACCGGCGCTGTTAGTGTAGGCAAAGTTTTTAACAACTTTTTCATCTCCTGAAACGCAAATTCTGCTTCGCTGGACCAAACCAAATTATTTTGCTTCAAGCAACCTTTTAAGGTTTTGAAAAATGGTAACTGCCTTTCCGCGGCTTTAGACAAGAAACGCGTTAATGCGGCAAGCTTTCCCGTCAAACTTTGCACTTCTTTGACCGTTTTCGGCGCGATCATATTTTCTATAGCCGCGATCTTTTTTGGATTAGCTTGAATACCTTGTTCTGTAACAAGATTTCCCAAAAATTTCCCGTCTGTTTCGCCAAAACTACATTTTAGCGGATTAAGCTTCATGTTTATTTTTCACAGTCTGTAAAATGTTTCGCGCATATCTTCAATGATTCGCTCTTGCGTCGTGCTTTTGATGACTAAATCATCTACATAAGCTTCAGGATTACGCTCTATTTGTTTATCAAACGCGGTATCTGAATTGTCCCATTCTTATTGATTAAAAACGTTCCATATTAATTGATTTCGTTGCGAGGTTTTGACCTCTATATGAGACGTTTTTCAAAGACTGCATTCATTTTAAAACAAACCATAACCATTATTTCATCAATAAAGGTTTAAAAAGCTTTACGTAGATTATCAAATAATGATAATCTAAAATATCCTGTTTACACACGACCATTACATAATGGTTTACAATACAAATATGTTACAACAAAATAAGTTTCTTGAATGCAGTTTTTACACAATATCATATAAGCATGGACTCCAAATCTCGTCCTTATTAAAGTATGCGACAGCGGAAGCTCTTAATAATCATCTGAGAATAAACATGCTTAAAACGTCAACAAAAATGTTGGTGAGTTATAGGTTTAACCTATATATATCAAATCATAATAATAGACCACAAGATTTCATATTTCAATTCACATCCCATACATAGAGATAAAAATCATTCATATGGTGAACACCTGGTAAACGACATTAACAAGATGCATATATAAGAATATCCCCATCATTCCGGGACACCCTTCAGATATGATATAAATTTCGAAGTACTAAAGCATCCGGTACTTTGGATGGGGTTTGTTAGGCCCAATAGATCTATCTTTAGGATTCGCATCAATTAGGGTGTCTGTTCCCTAATTCTTAGATTACCAGACTTAATAAAAAGGGTCATATTCGATTTCGATAATTCAACCATAGAATGTAGTTTCACGTACTTGTGTCTATTTTGTAAATCATTTATAAAACCTGCATGTATTCTCATCCCAAAAATATTAGATTTTAAAAGTGGGACTATAACTCACTTTCACAGAAATTTAATTCGTCGGGAAGTAAGACTTGGCCACTGGTTGATTCACGAACCTATAACAATATATACATATATATCAAAGTATGTTCAAAATATATTTACAACACTTTTAATATATTTTGATGTTTTAAGTTTATTAAGTCAGCTGTCCTCGTTAGTAACCTACAACTAGTTGTCCACAGTTAGATGTACAGAAATAAATCGATAAATATTATCTTGAATCAATCCACGACCCAGTGTATACGTATCTCAGTATTGATCACAACTCAAACTATATATATTTTGGAATCAACCGCAACCCTGTATAGCTAACTCCAACATTCACATATAGAGTGTATATGGTTGTTCCGAAATATATATAGATGTGTCGACATTGTAGCGACCCCGACAAATCGTCAATTGACGGCGTCGACTACTTAGGTCCCGTTGCGTGGTCATAGGTCTTTAACGTGACGTTTGACCAAAGATATGTCGCATTCCTTTCAAAAATAAAGATTGTTTCAAAGTTTACAAGAATTGTTCATCCAAAAGTTACGTTACAAAGTTATAGTTACATGTGAAACCTATGCGACACAGTTTTAAAGAAAGTCAAAAGACGCTCCATGAAATGCATGTATACTCGACATCCAATGCAAGTATCAAATAATGAGCGGAAGCATGTTTCACATAGCGTTCAAAGACCTGAGAAAAACATAGAAATCTGTCAACGAAAACGTTGGTGAAATCATAGGTTTAAGTAAGTAAGTACAAGTGAACCACAAGATTTGCATCAATGAAATAATAGTAATACATTCCAAAAGTTTGTTTCACGAGCACCCAATTATCAATGCTTAACATTCCTTCCATAGAACCCCATCACTTAGTGCTAGAACATACACTGTTTCTCGAAAATATATTTCATTCGTAAACGGTAGCGAACCGTTTGAATGAGGGTTTGTCAAACCCATATGGATCCATACAACATAAGTTCTCGCTTACACCCGGCAAGTGTAACTAATGATAATCGAATTGAGGATTTTGTTTTCCTGTACTTCTGTTCACTTAGTAAAGAAATGTTTATGTTTTCTCATCCCAAATGTAAGTTCAAAAAGAGTAAAAGTGGGACTATGATCTCACCTTGAGTGCACGAGTAGTAAAGTACTTCAACAAGTAAACGTGTGCAAAGAACAATGCTAGTCTTGACCTAAACAATAGGTTGTATCAATAACGGTAAACACGATAGGTCAAAGATGTTCAATTAGTCCTATGGCTCGTTAAGACTCGATCATAATAGCATGTGAATCAAATTGTCATGTTTCATGCAAGGTACAAGTATAAAACATGTTAGAACGATTGCACAAATATTTGGTTAAGTTTGATTAAAAGTCAACTTGGTCGGGTCAAAGTCAACGAAAAAGTCAATATGTTCGGGTCGGGTCCCGAACTATTTTTCTGAGGTTTTTAATCATATATGAGCATGTTAGAACAAGTTTCATGTGAATCGGAGGTCCGTAGTATGCCAAACATTTTTCGTATTTTGGACATGGAGGTCAGAGCCTGGACACGGCTTATGCCGCGCCGCGGCCCACAATTGTCGCGCCGCGACAATACACGGGAGCTGGTACCTGGCCAGTTTCAAATGTTCAAGTCTTGATCCAAAATTCGTTTTAGCACAAAATGCAAACCGTAAACATTTAGAACTCGCACCTTATATCGTTGGAAAGCTCTTTTGACAAAGAACATAACTAAACATGTTTCATCAAACAAAAACATCATTTCCAATGACCGATTTCTCGTCATGTGATCATTTAAAGTCCATTTTCAAGTTTCAAGTTCACAAAATGCATTTTAAGTTTCAGGAATCCAATTCACACATATGATATGCCGTTTTGAAGGTAATGAAACATGCATTACAACTAAACACTAACAATTAACATTTCATGGTATTCAAGCATCAAAAAGTTCATCTCAAGAACAATCAAACCCTAATCAAGAATCACAAAATCATTAATCATGTTTTTGAAGTTTTACAAATCAACCTACACATCAAAATGAAGCTAGTGATACTAGTAACACAATTAAAACATGAACTTTAACAATTTAACAACATTTAATCTTCCAAAATCAAAGATTAAGCAAACCCATTTTCAAGTGTTCAAACTAGTTACTCAAAACAACAAATTGAACAAACAAAACATATATTCATGTTATACACGAGCCATAGACACTAATTAACACTTTTATAATTCAAAAACATCAAGAACACAAAATCTAGTAATTTTAGAAAGTTACCCAAATGAGATGAAATTGGTATCAAGTCGAAGAGGATGAAGAGAGGATTCCAAATATGTAATTTGTTTTGATGTTAGCCTCCAAATCCGAAATTAGATGATGAATCTTGGTTGAGTTCTTGAGAGGAAAATGGAAGTATGAAAAGAGAGAAAGAGAGAAAATGAGAGGAGGAGGTTGAAGGTTTGACTAGTTGACCTAGTCAAATCTTTGGCCTCTTTGCAAGTTTAGTCCCTCTAGTTCGGGTGCGGGTGCGTGAATTAACCAAACGAATTATTTTGAATTACACGAGAGTACGAGAGATGTTAAAATCCAATAACGAAAATATTTTAAGAAGGTTAGCTAATGGAGGCTATGAATCGAGATACTGAGGATAATATTACAATAAAAAGACGGGCGTTAAAAAAAATTTAACGAAAAAATGCGGGATGTTACATTACCCACACCTTAAAAGAAATTTCGTCCCGAAATTTAGTTGGAAGCAATAGTCGTTGCTTCTTACTCGAGACCTTACGTTGCCAATGCTATGAATAAGTGAAGATACATCCTTGGGAATTCCTACAAATTTTGACAGTCGAGATTTCAGTTTGTATTAAGACTTGGTTTTACGATCCAAAATTTCAACCAGTTTCCCATGAAGGGGAGTTTGCCATCAATAGTAAGTTTATCTAGGAGAGTAGCACGTTCCTGTTCCGTAGGACACGTCTCTAAGTTTGTTGCATGGAACGTAGGGTAAACGGAAACTTAATTGAGTCGGAAGTTCTAAACGGTAGGAGCGGTTCCAATACGCCCCAAGGTTTCAAAAGGATTAATATTTCGCGGTTTAAATTTTCCTGATTCCCGAAACGGATTTCACCTTTCCAAGGTGCGAGGTCTCAATATTACACGGTTACTGACTTGGGATTCGAGAGGTTTACGTCGAATATCGGTATAGTCCTTTTGGCGACTACGGGTCATCTTGAGTCCTTCTCAGACTTAGACGATCTCAACTGTTATTTCTTGAATGAGTTCGGATTCGGTGATTTGCTTGCCACATGCTTTGATCCAACGAATAGGGGTATGACATTTGTGGTCATATAGGGTTTCGGAAGTGCGGCGTTAATACACGAATGGTAACTGCTGTGTGAGAGGAGACAACTAAAGGCAACAATATAAGTTTGTAACATGTCTTTCCAAGATGTGAAACGTACGTTTGTTTGGTCCGTTGATTGTGGATGATACACGGCATTCATGTTTAAACGTGTCCCTACAGTTCCTTGTAAGGCATCCCGAATTTAGAAGTGAGACGAGTATCCCGATCTGAAATTTTATTGGAGATGGTACGCCGTGCCGAGCTAGAATTTTCTTTAATACACGTTTGAACAGGTTTCGTTTCTCAAGAGGTCCGCACCGCGGAAGATCCATCGGTTCCCGAAAGTGGTTGTTAGGACTATTCACCATCGTGGCGAATACTAATATAATGTGAAGAGTTTCTCTCTCCATTGCGAAGTTTTATAAAAAGTTTCCTTACACGGAAATGCGAGCAATAAGACAGGAGTGAAATGAGAACTTAGAATAGGATGAGTTCACACCTTGAGGTAACCATGCCGCGCACTTAGTGGTCGAATGTTGAGGCTTGGTGGGATAACAAGATAGTACACGTAGTTGTATGATAAGTCAAAGAAGAGTGAAGCATCCTTGGATTGGGTGTTATCTTAAGTTCCAGTAATATCAGGCGGAAAATGGTGAAATAACAGGGCTATGTAACGTGGCACGTGTTGATGAGAAGGTTGATCGGGTCCATGATTAAGTATTCAAATTTATCGAGCAAATTAACGAATTTCAGTTTCCTTGATTTCGAGTCGAGAGAGTATGTCTTTCGGGCGTTCAAGTAGAAATATTTCCATATTTGAGTTCCAGTGTGCTAAACGAATTTAGCTAGTAAGGTTTGTGTGAAAGATCATGTTCAAACTTCAGACACGGAGAGGTTTAAATTTTTCCCTCAGTGAGTTAACGAGTTTAAAGGTCGTGCAACACGAGAAAAGTCAGAAATGAATCTTCAGTGATAACCGGCGAGATCTAAGATTTTACGAATACAAGTCTGAGTCGTGAGGGTTTCCCGATTACGTGTGGTTCCGATTGCGAGATGTATTGAGATACTTTGACCACTAACAACATGGTCTAAAAATTGAACTTCGTTTAACCAAAATTCTCACTTGGAGAATTCGGTATAGAGTTGCTCTTTTCTCAAGTGTTCAAGCGTAAGTCGGAGACATTGTTCGTTTTCTTCTTCGCTTGAATAGGTTTAGAACATCAATTATAAGTACGGTAACGATTTGTCTAAATAAGTTTGCACACGCGGCTCCGGAGGTTTATGAATACAGACGGAGCCTTAGATTAACTGAACGGTACTAAGAGAGATTTACAACTATCGTAGCGAGTTCAGAAAATGGTTTAGGAAACATCGTCTCCCTCAACCCTCAAGTAGCGAGTTCAGAAAATGGTTTAGGAGACATCGTCTCCCTCAACCCTCAATTGATGATAACAAGGATGGAGATCGATTTGGTATACACACGAGATCCTCGTACTTGATCAAGAGGTCATTGATACGGGGAAAAAGAATATCGGTTCTTAACCGGAAATTATTTAGTTCACAATAATCTATACAAGACGATAGGGAAACATTTCTTCTTAACGAATAGGTTTTGAGCTCCTCAACTCTATAGGTGTTAAGTCAAAATTCAAATTATTCACCCAATAAGTTTAACGTACATCCTCCGATATAAATTTGGTGGCACACAATAGTTTTTCGTGGGTCACTTGAATGGCCTAAGCAATATCTAGGGGGAGTGGTGGAGTGCAAGGAGTACGAGTCAAAGTCTTGGTTATAAAACGTCTAACGATAACCGAATCGAATAAGTATGAAATATGCGGGTTGTTGTGAAGAAACGTACCCGTGACTAGTCCATCGTCATCTCGGGCATCCTAGGTGTCGATGTTGAAAGTTCAACGGCGGGCGTTGGGGTTGGCTTTCTTCTTTGGGCACGCATTCCTATAATGACCCGGTTGGCCACATTCGAAACAAACAACCGCCCATGGCGCATTGGGCGTCTTTTGAGCGACGGTAATGGTACTTTTACAAATATGGGCCACATGGCCACTTCTTTGACACCTGATGCAAAATGATTTACCACATTCACCCAAATGATGTTTGCGACATTCGTTTCAGTAGGGCATGTTTCCGGCATACCCTTTCTTGCCGTCGGAGGTGAAGGACTTCTTGGTGAAGTTGTTGTTGTAGTTGCTCAATGGAGAGGCTCCCCATTTTCTTTTGTTGTTACCCGGTTGGTCCTCGGCCGTAGGTGTCGGCGCTTCAATTTCATTCACCGTTTTTATACATTGGCGGGCCATCGTTAAAGCCTCTTGTAGCTTGGCGGGTTTGGATGACATTAACCCGTGTTGAACGCTCTTCGGGAGGCCATCCATGTAAAGTTCGACTCTTAGGGATTCGGGAGTCATGAGATTTGGACACATTAAGACTAGTTCGGTAAACCGTTGATTATAAGCTTCGAGGTCATTCCCGACCGTTTTTAAATTCCTTAGACCCTGTTCGAGCCTTCGAGTCTCGTCGCGCGGGAAGTATTCGGTGATCATTCTTTCTCTTAATTCGGTCCAAGAGAGTGTAAGGGCCTCATCGATACCCACTGATTGTACATACGTGTTCCACCATGAGAGAGCAACACCGGTGAAAGTGAGGGTGGAAAACTTGACCTTATCTTGGTCCTGACAACCGCTTATGTTAAAAACGGCTTCCGTTTGTTCGAACCATCGGGTGAGAGCAATCGATCCCCCGGTTCCATCGAAAGTGGGAGGTTTGTACCCCATGAAGTTTTTGTAGGAGCACCCCTCGTTTGAATTATCGGCTCCATGATTGTTGTTGTGGTTGGAGAAGTGATCGGCCACGGCCTCACCTACGGCGGTGGCTATCATTCGTTGAAGGGCTTGTTCTAAAGTTTCAGGAAGGGTAATGTGTTGACCTTGGTGAGCCATTGTTCCTTCATGACACAAGAATATCGTTGATTAGTATTCTTAACAATACTAATCGTGATATGGAATAATGATGAAGAGAAAATTTTCTTTGATTCGCCTTAAATTCTTTATGTCGTAATGTCGGAACGTTCATATGAGTCACCGTAATATAATCCCGACAATTATATTACCCTGATTCATATGTGCATTCGACATTATTCTATAAAGTCAAGGTGGCGCGTCAATCAAATTAAACAACGAAAGATTTAGATGAAGCGAGAGTTAGTTATGAGTAGAAACATTCGAGTATAAATGCACAAATAGTCAAGTAATTCCTACTTCATGTCTATATGCCGGTTGTAGTCTAGATTCACTAATGTACCCTATGACTCGGGGTTGACACCAATGAACTCTAAATCCCTACAACCAATGCTCTGATACCACTTGTAGCGACCCCGACAAATCGTCAATTGACGGCGTCGACTACTTAGGTCCCGTTGCGTGGTCATAGGTCTTTAACGTGACGTTTGACCAAAGATATGTCGCATTCCTTTCAAAAATAAAGATTGTTTCAAAGTTTACAAGAATTGTTCATCCAAAAGTTACGTTACAAAGTTATAGTTACATGTGAAACCTATGCGACACAGTTTTAAAGAAAGTCAAAAGACGCTCCATGAAATGCATGTATACTCGACATCCAATGCAAGTATCAAATAATGAGCGGAAGCATGTTTCATATAGCGTTCAAAGACCTGAGAAAAATATAGAAATCTGTCAACAAAAACGTTGGTGAAATCATAGGTTTAAGTAAGTAAGTACAAGTGAACCACAAGATTTGCATCAATGAAATAATCATAATACATTCCAAAAGTTTGTTTCACGAGCACCCAATTATCAATGCTTAACATTCCTTCCATAGAACCCCATCACTTAGTGCTAGAACATACACTGTTTCTCGAAAATATATTTCATTCGTAAACGGTAGTGAACCATTTGAATGAGGGTTTGTCAAACCCATATGGATCCATACAACATAAGTTCTCGCTTACACCCGGCAAGTGTAACTAATGATAATCGAATTGAGGATTTTGTTCTAAACTCGTATGTAGAATGTTTGTTTTCCTGTACTTGTGTTCACTTAGTAAAGAAATGTTTATGTTTTCTCATCCCAAATGTAAGTTCAAAAAGAGTAAAAGTGGGACTATGATCTCACCTTGAGTGCACGAGTAGTAAAGTACTTCAACAAGTAAACGTGTGCAAAGAACAATGCTAGTCTTGACCTAAACAATAGGTTGTATCAATAACGGTAAACACGATAGGTCAAAGATGTTCAATTAGTCCTATGGCTCGTTAAGACTCGATCATAATAGCATGTGAATCAAATTGTCATGTTTCATGCAAGGTACAAGTATAAAACATGTTAGAACGATTGCATAAATATTTGGTTAAGTTTGATTAAAAGTCAACTTGGTCGGGTCAAAGTCAACGAAAAAGTCAATATGTTCGGGTCGGGTCCCGAACTATTTTTCTGAGGTTTTTAATCATATATGAGCATGTTAGAACAAGTTTCATGTGAATCGGAGGTCCGTAGTATGCCAAACATTTTTCGTATTTTGGACATGGAGGTCAGAGCCTGGACATGGCTTATGCCGCGCCGCGGCCCACAATTGTCGCGCCGCGACAATACACGGGAGCTGGTACCTGGCCAGTTTCAAATGTTCAAGTCTTGATCCAAAATTCGTTTTAGCACAAAATGCAAACCGTAAACATTTAGAACTCGCACCTTATATCGTTGGAAAGCTCTTTTGACAAAGAACATAACTAAACATGTTTCATCAAACAAAAACATCATTTCCAATGACCGATTTCTCGTCATGTGATCATTTAAAGTCCATTTTCAAGTTTCAAGTTCACAAAATGCATTTTAAGTTTCAGGAATCCAATTCACACATATGATATGCCGTTTTGAAGGTAATGAAACATTCATTACAACTAAACACTAACAATTAACATTTCATGATATTCAAGCATCAAAAAGTTCATCTCAAGAACGATCAAACCCTAATCAAGAATCACAAAATCATTAATCATGTTTTTGAAGTTTTACAAATCAACCTACACATCAAAATGAAGCTAGTGATACTAGTAACACAATTAAAACATGAACTTTAACAATTTAACAACATTTAATCTTCCAAAATCAAAGATTAAGCAAACCCATTTTCAAGTGTTCAAACTAGTTACTCAAAACAACAAATCGAACAAACAAAACATATATTCATGTTATACACGAGCCATAGACACTAATTAACACTTTTATAATTCAAAAACATCAAGAACACAAAATCTAGTAATTTTAGAAAGTTACCCAAATGAGATGAAATTGGTATCAAGTCGAAGAGGATGAAGAGAGGATTCCAAATATGTAATTTGTTTTGATGTTAGCCTCCAAATCCGAAATTAGATGATGAATCTTGGTTGAGTTCTTGAGAGGAAAATGGAAGTATGAAAAGAGAGAAAGAGAGAAAATGAGAGGAGGAGGTTGAAGGTTTGACTAGTTGACCTAGTCAAATCTTTGGCCTCTTTGCAAGTTTAGTCCCTCTAGTTCGGGTGCGGGTGCGTGAATTAACCAAACGAATTATTTTGAATTACACGAGAGTACGAGAGATGTTAAAATCCAATAACGAAAATATTTTAAGAAGGTTAGCTAATGGAGGCTATGAATCGAGATACTGAGGATAATATTACAATAAAAAGACGGGCGTTAAAAAAAATTTAACGGAAAAATGCGGGATGTTACAGACATGATAGGTTGAAACATTGTATACGTGTCTATGGTATCTCAAGATTACATAATATACAATACAAGTTGATTAAGTTATGGTTGGAATAGATTTGTTACCAATTTTCACGTAGCTAAAATGAGAAAAATTATCCAATCTTGTTTTACCCATAACTTCTTCATTTTAAATCCGTTTTGAGTGAATCAAATTGCTATGGTTTCATATTTAACTCTATTTTATGAATCTAAACAGAAAAAGTATAGGTTTATAGTCAGAAAAATAAGTTACAATTCGTTTTTGTAAAGGTAGTCATTTCAGTCGAAAGAACGACGTCTAGATGACCATTTTAGAAAACATACTTCCACTTTGAGTTTAACCATAATTTTTGGATATAGTTTCATGTTCATAATAAAAATCATTTTCTCAGAATAACAACTTTTAAATCAAAGTTTATCATAGTTTTTAATTAACTAACCCAAAACAGCCCTCGGTGTTACTACGACGGCGTAAATCCAGTTTTACGGTGTTTTTCGTGTTTTCAGGTTTTAAATCATTAAGTTAGCATATCATATAGATATAGAACAAGTGTTTAGTTGATTTTAAAAGTCAAGTTAGAAGGATTAACTTTTGTTTGCGAACAAGTTTAGAATTAACTAAACTATGTTTTAGTGATTACAAGTTTAAACCTTCGAATAAGATAGCTTTATATATATGAATCGAATGATGTTATGAACATCATTACTACCTTAAGTTCCTTGGATAAACCTATTGGAAAATAGAAAAATGGATCTAGCTTCAACGGATCCTTGGATGGCTCGAAGTTCTTGAAGCAGAATCATGACACGAAAACAAGTTCAAGTAAGATCATCACTTGAAATAAGATTGTTATAATTATAGAAATTGAACCAAAGTTTGAATATGATTATTACCTTGTATTAGAATGATAACCCACTGTAACAAACAAAGATTTCTTGAGGTTGGATGATCACCTTACAAGATTGGAAGTGAGCTAGTAAACTTGAAAGTATTCTTGATTTTATGTAACTAGAACTTGTAGAATATATGAAGAACACTTAGAACTTGAAGATAAAACTTGAGAGAGATCAATTTGATGAAGAAAATTGAAGAATGAAAGTGTTTGTATGAAATGCCCCGTCCTGATCCATCTGGACGAAGTCATCAATATTTGATCCCAGAGCGATGATCGACTCCAAGTAATGTCCTTAAAATGAGTAAATGCACAGCGGAAGATTTCTTTCATACCTGAGAATAAACATGCTTTTAAGTGTCAACCAAAAGGTTGGTGAGTTCATAGGTTTATCTTAAAACAATAAAATTCATCATTTTGATAGACCACAAAATTTAAATACTGCATGGTACAAATGGGCCCGAATCCTATACCCACCTGTAATGTACATGCTATATCTTTTAAATACAGTACATCTTTCTCATGTACGAAACCATTTTCATAAATTATAGTAACCGTACACATATCTTGTACACCAAAATAACATACACATGACCTGTGCATAAAATCATTCTCTCGATATATAACATTCACATCAACTGGTGGCAATTATCATGTCCACATAATTCAATGGTGGCAATTATCATGTCCACATAATTCAATAGTGGCAATTATCATGTCCACATAATTCAATAATAATCCGCAGAACTTCTGTCTGCATAATAATTCATTCGAGGAATGTTTTGCTTGTGTCTATCTCGTCAAACATTTATAAAGGCATTTCATGTATTCGCAGTTCAAAATATCTTTCAAAAGCATTTAATAAAGCAGTTGTAAAAACAACGCATGTATTCTCAGTCCCAAAAACGTAAAGAGTAAAAGGGAGAAAATGAACTCACTTAATGTATTTTGTAGTAAAAATACATATGACGATATTGAACAATGCAGGGTTGGCCTTGGATTCACGAACCTATATCCAGTATATATATTAACACCAAATAGTAATCGAACAAATTTATATATATTATAAATGTCATCTTAATAAATTATGTGTTTCATTAATAACTTAATTAAATATATTTATTTTTATATATATTAGATAGATAATTTGTATTTATTATAAAATATCAATGTAGTTAAGTTATATGTAATAAATATATTTTCCTTATATATATAACATTTATTTAGTAAATTAATAATAATAATCTTAATGGTGATACCGAAAATACTAATTTTTATAATAATAATAATAATACTAATAATAACAATAATAATGTTAATACTAATAATAATAATCTTGATGGTAATAATAATAATATATTTATTGTAATTATATTAAATTTATATATATATATATATATATATATATATATATATATATATATATATATATATATATATATATATATATATATATATGATAATCATACTTATAGTTAATCTATGATCATAATTTAGTTATTATTATTTTTAATCTACATACAAAATTATATTTTTAATTAAGATTTATAATAACTTATATCATAATCGTATTTTACTAACTTCTCATTTATATAAATATCATAATACTTTCTTGATGATAATAATAATTACAATGGTAATAATATTAATACTAATAATAATAACAATAATAATAATAATACTAATAATAATAATAATAATAATAATAATAATAATAATAATAATGATAAATGAAATAACTACCTTAAAGGGGGAAGGCTTAAAAAAAAAATAAGCCGCTGCGAATGGGCCTCGAACCCGGGACCTCTCGCTTAACTGCAACACCCCTTAACCAATCCACTATCTCAGTTTTTCTGTATAATACCCTAAGTAAAAATCTATATAAGTCGTAAACTGTCTTGGCCCAACATGAATTTGAGATTGATTTCGGCCCATTATCAATTACGACCCAACAATATATTCATTAGCCCAACAACCAAATAAGGGAATCGGCCCAACTGTAACCACGGCCCAACAGACTATAAATTAAACCCGTTAATCATGAGTTATTGGTTACATTGTATGCTGTAAATTGAATAACACATCCACCATAGCAGTCGACTAAAGAAACACAAGTTAGGATTTTATACCTTTGTTTTGAACGATTGAGGAGAGTGATAGAGTGGGTTTAATTTCGTGGTTCTTGGCTTTGAACAAAAGGCGAACAGCAATCGACTATGAAACTCGAATAGGTGGGTTTCGGTTAATGAGCTGTACAATATTAACGTTTTATCATCATATCGACATCGTCACATAAGGTCACAACAATCTTCCATTATCGTGATCTTTTTCGTGTATGAATCCTCATCTTCTTCCTTCTCTTCATAATCATCATTAATATTTTCATTATTATCATATACACCATCATCATATCGATTGCCCATCATTTATCCCCATCTCTCTTTCATTCGATGAGACAAAGGAAGCAGAAAACAAACTTACTATATCATCGTCTTCTTCATCATCTCATGCATCATTCAACATCCTCGTTTTCCATTATCATTATGATCTCATCCTGACATCATCACAGTCATCGGAATAGTAAACAGGAAAAGCAAGATAACAGCGAGTATAGCAGCCTTGATCGAGCAGTTTTAGTTGTAGGGTGGTTTTGTTCGAAGTTTATGATCATATAGGCTATAGTTCTCGAAGAAAAAAAAAGAAAGATAATGACTATTAATAATGGTGATTTGGGTTTCGTTTCGCTGCACACATTATCTTTAATCTATTAATAAAAGAGGTCCAAAAGAGACAAGAACCTCGACCCTACAGCAAATGAGATGCTGGTCGAATAAAAAAAAATAGGATGAGATCTTGTGAATGAATACAGCTGGACATAGGATTCGTATTTGCACATGGGTGAGAGGAGAGTTGATATTTTTGTTGGCCCACAGACTTTCCACCAAAACCATCACTTTCCCTTTAATCAATAATTCATTATCATCTCCTCATCATTGTCAATTGTTACGGTATCAATATCAATTATACATGCTTTTCGTGACAGAACAGATAATCAAGAAACAGAAGTATGCGAGCTGTTGACATGATTTCGAAAAGGAAAGAAATGGTGAGTTGTAACTTGTTCTTTAAACAGGAAGGAGAGAAAGAGAGAGATATATGGAGATGATGGTGATTCAATGATGGTCTACATGATGAATATGGTGATAGGGTGGAACCATGGTGAGGGTGTAGGTTGTCGTGGAAGGTGAGGAATTACGAAACAGTAAAAAAAAATATGCAGGTTAAAGAATCTCGTGACAGTTGGATAGATTACAACTTATGCTACAAATTCAAGTTATAGTTTATAACTGTTTTAAATTCGAAATGATGCCTAGCTAGTTCATCCAAAGTGAAGATACTAGCGGTTTCTCCCAGATTCAAATACATAAAGGGGTTGTTGATGGTTGTAACTGAAATTGGAACAGAAAAGAAGAACGAGTATAAGGTGTTGGTTATGGAGTTGATGGATCTAGCAAAAGAAAGAACTGTGAGTAGTAGTAATAAGTTGGTGAAGTATTAAAGTGGTTTGTGTTCATGAAGAAGAAAAAAAAATAATTAGTAATGGGTGTAAGGTGGTCAATGTAGTGTCTGTATGTATGTGTGTAAACATTCATATATATGAATATATCTATATTATAGAATTAGATGTGGAGAAGACAAAAACACGTAATTATCTCAATTAGTAATAGTAAAGTGTAATAGTAAAACCGTCTGATTAATTGTATTTATGTACCGACAGTTTTAACATGGATATTATTTCATGGTTCGTCGTTAATCCATAGCGGATAAGAGTCTCAATTAAGATATGCAAAATATTAATATTCAAAGTAGAAACATAATTGTGTTAGTCTTATTTGATAACAATCAGAATGACAAACGTATGACAAACGTATGTTGCTGTTGCTTAATAGACATATTCGATATACTATATATATAAATATGTTTTAAATAATAAATTTTATTATTTCTTATATTATGTTACATATTTAATTATAATAATTAAGTCGTTTATTATTTTCAATTATATTTAAAAATAATATATATTATTATATATTTAAATATATATGTCATTATTTACAAACCGTTGTTCGTGAATCGTCGGAACTGCTCGAAGGTTAAATGAATATATGCAATAGTTCAAAATTTTCGAGACTCAACATTACAGACTTTGCTTATCGTGTCGAACTCATGTAAAGATTAAGTTTAAATTTGATCGAAAATTCCCGGGTCGTCACAGTACCTACCCGTTAAAGAAATTTCGTCCCGAAATTTGGGTGTGGTCGTCATGGCTAACAATAAAAATGTTTTCATGACAAATATGAGTTTGATAAGTAGAGTTTTATCATCATTGGCTAATATAGATAAAATGATTCGATTATGTGAAGTGTACGAGTGAAGTTGTCACAAAAGATTGAATAGAGATTTAACTTTTGACGTAGTCATGGTTGAATTTTTGGAAAATAAGGTTCGTCTTAACTTTTGACGTTGTCTCGATTGAATTCCAGAATTCAAGGGATTTAAAAGAAAATCTTGGAAATCTATAGGATTTGATTCTTCGGGATTTATGGAAAATTAGGATCCTCTTTAATTTAATGCGATTATCTATCTCGATTTCTTTGTCTGGTATCTTCTCTATAAATGAACTTCTTTCGTTCCATTATTTTCACCACTCCAATTCTTTCTTTCTCGATCCATACTTTCAAACGATTGTGGAAATGCTTAATCCAGTTCTGATCCTTGTCCTCATCCTTAATATCGCGACATTCATTCTCCTTTTCCAACTTCCACTAGAGGAATCTACTTTCTTCTACTTCGCCCTTGGGGTTATAGTGTTTTTAATTCTCCCGTGTCTTTATGTTGCGATAAACATTGACATACACGGTTTGTAATTTATGTGTTGTTATCTGGCTTTATATTCTCCCTTATATTTTGAAGCTCTATGCATTTGTTTTTCTCTTCCCGACTTCAAGTCAATCGAATAATTTTCCAGAATTCGTAGATATAGAGTTTCGAATGATTATAATGTTCTAAGAAGGAATGAACGTAATAGCACGATTTGATTTGGTAAACTACCAAAATCACTAAGAATGGAACTATCAAGAATATAATTTCTTGATACGTTCAGAGATTAAGCAGAATGAAAGAGTTATGTAACAGGACACATGATGATGGTATGATTTACTGTGAACCATCATCACGTTTCATTAGAAACTCAGCATGACTTACTGCAATATAATCACGTTGGCCAAGCGCCATTATATTATACTAACCCATGCTTCAATTCCCAACACTTCTTCACAATTCATTCATAATTTATACTTAGATTTTATTGAAGTTTCCAATATAATGGAATACAGAAAACACGAAGAAGTAATTAATTTCGGACAAGAATATTTATTAAAATATCCTCAGAAATATCAAAGATATTTATGATGATATTTTGGAATTTCTAAGTTCGAAGGTTGATGAAGAAAGATTTTCCGCAAGATTTTAAAATGAATAAGGAGCAAGATATTCGTTGAAAACTTCATTGGATCCAGCGTTACCTGAATTCTTTGAATATAGAATTTGGTCCTTGTATTTGTCCTTGGTCTCCTTCATGGTTAGATCAATTCGTTTTTCATTACCAAATTTTCTATCGAGTGTTCCCAACACTCCATTCCTTTATCATCACTTTTGGCCATTAAGACCATTTACTACATGCTGCTTCGTCAGCATTTTCAATTTTAACGGATCTAGATCATTGGTTATCAAACTGAGGGGTTTCAAGAGAATTGTGTTTTTAGATGATTAAACGCTGATTTCTGGTAATTGGTATGGCAATTCTCATTACAAGGAGCGGATGAGTTCATGATAAGACTTCAATAGATAAATATAGTGATTTGTCGGAGAGATTTAAGCCAAGGAGCAACGAAGTTGCTGGTATGTCTGTTGGTGATGTGGTGGATTATAAAAGGTTCTCCGATAACAATAAAAGAGTACGCATATATATCAAGGTTATAATAAGGTTGTTTCGGATGAAAAGTCGGAGTTGACTTGCTGGAGCTATGACAAAATTGGCTACTTTGGAAAGGGATTGCAAAACGATCTTCGGTATTAACAATGTCAAAAGAACTAGAACAGATACGTGTTAAACGTTTACTCAGGTTTTCGAGTGTTTTCAGGTGCATGACTATATGCATCAATCTTTTCTCTCGTAGATGAATTGCGGTTGGTTCATCCTCTCGATGGAAGTGTTTTCAAGGATTTATGAAATGTTTGAACGCAGATTGGAATCGTCAAGATACAAATAAGGTTTAAGATGAAATCAAATGACAGACTTGAAGAATTGTTTAGTTTTATATGTTATAATCAATATTTTAATTCATTTTAATTGTCCAATGTTTTCTTCATTGTGCCACTTGTTGGATTCTGATAAGTCAAAATCCAAATGTGAAATCTAATAAAAATGGTTATCCTGTGGTGAATGGATTCGTATATCTGTGGATCTAAGTAGGATAGTAAATGACTGTTGAATCAGATTCGAAGAATGTACAGTGTAACTTATTAATGTGAAACCAAATATTCCGCGGTTATTACCTACCCGTTAAAATATTTTCACCATTATCAGTTTGTACAAAAGAATTTTTAATTACAATCTTTATGAAAACATATATATTTTCTTCAGATGTAATCATGGATTTAATGAGTTAATATGATATTAAACTCATATGATTTTCGGTTTGAGATAGAATAAGTAATCTCTAAAACTATTAGGAACCACATATTCTTTGCAGAATATTTCTTCAATGAAGTTATGGATCAATACTTCATCGTTCATTGTTTTTGGTACTCCTTGGTATCTATGGTGCGTATGATGTTGATGTTCGAGGGATAGATTGTGATGTCGAGACGTGTAATGCGGATGTTGTTGTTAATGGTGGTGATGGTACTGTTGCTGTTGCTGAAGCTGGTACGTTTTGCACCATATTCTCCACATTGATTACTTGAGCGCGAAGCTCGTTGACTTCTTCCATTATTCTGGGATGATTGTCGGTCGAAACGAGCGGATGAATAAGGTTTAGAATTTGAGATAGTATATAATTGTGATGAGATATTCTGGGAATGAGAGAGAAAATGGTATTACGAACAGGTTTGCCGGTAAGTGCTTCAGGTTCTTCATCAAGAGGTGAATTCGGTTGGTGGAAAGGATCGACTTATTCTCGTCTTCATTGATTAAGTCGACTACGAACCCATCAAATGAATTGGGGACGGATGATTGGTTGATTCATTCTGGTAATGCTGCTTTCAGAGCTTAGGTGATCATCTATGTCGGATTAGTTGTCAGATTCCGAAGAACTTGAACTAGTGGCGAGTTCCATCTTGTACAGTTAGATAAAGGGTTTTCGGTATAGAATAATTTTCGGATATCGGATGATATTCTAATTACATAGAATACTAGGTATAGTACAGAAGATCTCGTAGATTACGGAGGGAATTAAGGAAACGTATCAAACAAGGTTTAATGTGATGGGATATGAATTTGTCTGTACACTATCCATGCAATAACTGCAATGAGACGTGTCGAGACTGAAAATGATGGATAGATATTTTTCGACAAAGAATGATAAGCAAAACTTTTAACATGCAGACCAGG
The DNA here is from genome assembly GCF_046630445.1 of Rutidosis leptorrhynchoides. Taxonomy (NCBI): domain Eukaryota; kingdom Viridiplantae; phylum Streptophyta; class Magnoliopsida; order Asterales; family Asteraceae; genus Rutidosis; species Rutidosis leptorrhynchoides. Next base: position 174,190,475 of record NC_092342.1, on the reverse strand, counting down.
TTCAAGTCTAGACTCATTAATATAACCTAACAACTGCTAGGCCGAAGTCCAGACTCATTAATGCATCCTAACAACTATCTGTTAGACACACTAATGCAAGACCTGGTTCGCTAAGACCACCGCTCTGATACCAACTGAAATGCCCCGTCCTGATCCATATGGACGAAGTCATCAATATTTGATCCCAGGGCGATGATCGACTCCAAGTAATGTCCTTAAAATGAGTAAATGCACAGCGGAAGATTTCTTTCATACCTGAGAATAAACATGCTTTTAAGTGTCAACCAAAAGGTTGGTGAGTTCATAGGTTTATCTTAAAACAATAAAATTCATCATTTTGATAGACCACAAAATTTAAATATTGCATGGTACAAATGGGCCCGAATCCTATACCCACCTGTAATGTACATGCTATATCTTTTAAATACAGTACATCTTTCTCATGTACGAAACCATTTTCATAAATTATAGTAACCGTACACATATCTTGTACACCAAAATAACATACACATGACCTATGTATAAAATCATTCTCTCGATATATAACATTCACATCAACTGGTGGCAATTATCATGTCCACATAATTCAATGGTGGCAATTATCATGTCCACATAATTCAATAGTGGCAATTATCATGTCCACATAATTCAATAATAATCCGCAGAACTTCTGTCTGCATAATAATTCATTCGAGGAATGTTTTGCTTGTGTCTATCTCGTCAAACATTTATAAAGGCATTTCATGTATTCGCAGTTCAAAATATCTTTCAAAAGCATTTAATAAAGCAGTTGTAAAAACAGCGCATGTATTCTCAGTCCCAAAAACGTAAAGAGTAAAAGGGAGAAAATGAACTCACTTAATGTATTTTGTAGTAAAAATACATATGACGATATTGAACAATGCAGGGTTGGCCTTGGATTCACGAACCTATATCCAGTATATATATTAACACCAAATAGTAATCGAACAAATTTATATATATTATAAATGTCATCTTAATAAATTATGTGTTTCATTAATAACTTAATTAAATATATTTATTTTTATATATATTAGATAGATAATTTGTATTTATTATAAAATATCAATGTAGTTAAGTTATATGTAATAAATATATTTTCCTTATATATATAACATTTATTTAGTAAATTAATAATAATAATCTTAATGGTGATACCGAAAATACTAATTTTTATAATAATAATAATACTAATAATAATAATAATGTTAATACTAATAATAATAATCTTGATGGTAATAATAATAATATATTTATTGTAATTATATTAAATTTATTTATATATATATATATATATATATATATATATATATATATATATATATATATATATATATATATATATATGATAATCATACTTATAGTTAATCTATGATCATAATTTAGTTATTATTATTTTTAATCTACATACAAAATTATATTTTTAATTAAGATTTATAGTAACTTATATCATAATCGTATTTCACTAACTTCTCTTTATATAAATATCATAATACTTTCTTGATGATAATAATAATTACAATGGTAATAATATTAATACTAATAATAATAACAATAATAATAATAATACTAATAATAATAATAATAATAATAATAATAATAATAATAATAATAATAATAATAATAATAATAATAATAATAATAATAATAATAATAATAATAATAATAATAATAATAATAATGATAAATGAAATAACTACCTTAAAGGGGGAAGGCTTAAAAAAAAATAAGCCGCTGCGAATGGGCCTCGAACCCGGGACCTCTCGCTTAACTACAACACCCCTTAACCAATCCACTATCTCAGTTTTTCTATATAATACCCTAAGTAAAAATCTATATAAGTCGTAAATTGTCTTGGCCCAACATGAATTTGAGATTGATTTCGGCCCATTATCAATTACGACCCAACAATATATTCATTAGCCCAACAACCAAATAAGGGAATCGGCCCAACTGTAACCACGGCCCAACAGACTATAAATTAAACCCGTTAATCATGAGTTATTGGTTACAATGTATGCTGTAAATTGAATAACACATCCACCGTAGCAGTCGACTAAAGAAACACAAGTTAGGATTTTATACCTTTGTTTTGAACGATTGAGGAGAGTGATCGAGTGGGTTTAATTTCGTGGATCTTGGCTTTGAACAAAAGGCGAACAGCAATCGACTATGAAACTCGAATAGGTGGGTTTCGGTTAATGAGCTGTACAATATTAACGTTTTATCATCATATCGACATCGTCACATAAGGTCACAACAATCTTCCATTATCGTGATCTTTTTCGTGTATGAATCCTCATCTTCTTCCTTCTCTTCATAATCATCATTAATATTTTCATTATTATCATATACACCATCATCATATCGATTGCCCATCATTCATCCCCATCTCTCTTTCATTCGATGAGACAAAGGAAGCAGAAAACAAACTTACTATATCATCGTCTTCTTCATCATCTCATGCATCATTCAACATCCTCGTTATCCATTATCATTATGATCTCATCGTGACATCATCACAGTCATCGGAATAGTAAACAGGAAAAGCAAGATAACAGCGAGTATAGCAGCCTTGATCGAGCAGTTTTAGTTGTAGGGTGGTTTTGTTCGAAGTTTATGATCATATAGGCTATAGTTCTCGAAGAAAAAAAAAGAAAGATAATGACTATTAATAATGGTGATTTGGGTTTCGTTTCGCTGCACACATTATCTTTAATCTATTAATAAAAGAGGTCCAAAAGAGACAAGAACCTCGACCCTACAGCAAATGAGATGCTGGCCGAATAAAAAAAAATAGGATGAGATCTCGTGAATGAATACAGCTGGACATTGGATTCGTATTTGCACATGGGTGAGAGGAGAGTTGATATTTTTGTTGGCCCACAGACTTTCCACCAAAACCATCACTTTCCCTTTAATCAATAATTCATTATCATCTCCTCATCATTGTCAATTGTTACGGTATGAATATCAATTATACATGCTTTTCGTGACAGAACAGATAATCAAGAAACAGAAGTATGCGAGCTGTTGACATGATTTCGAAAAGGAAAGAAATGGTGAGTTGTAACTTGTTCTTTAAACAGGAAGGAGAGAAAGAGAGAGATATATGTAGATGATGGTGATTCAATGATGGTCTACATGATGAAGATGGTGATAGGGTGGAACCATGGTGAGGGTGTAGGTTGTCGTGGAAGGTGAGGAATTACGAAACAGTAAAAAAAAATATGTAGGTTAAAGAATCTCGTGACAGTTGGATAGATTACAACTTATGCTACAAATTCAAGTTATAGTTTATAACTGTTTTAAATTCGAAATGATGCCTAGCTAGTTCGTCTAAAGTGAAGATACTAGCGGTTTCTCCCAGATTCAAATACATAAAGGGGTTGTTGATGGTTGTAACCGAAATTGGAACAGAAAAGAAGAACGAGTATAAGGTGTTGGTTATGGAGTTGATGGATCTAGCAAAAGAAAGAACTGTGAGTAGTAGTAGTTAGTTGGTGAAGTATTAAAGTGGTTTGTGTTCATGAAGAAGAAAAAAAAAATTAGTAATGGGTGTAAGGTGGTCAATGTAGTGTCTGTATGTATGTGTGTAAACATTCATATATATGAATATATCTATATTATAGAATTAGATGTGGAGAAGACAAAAACACGTAATTACCTCAATTAGTAATAGTAAAGTGTAATAGTAAAACCGTCTGATTAATTGTATTTATGTACCGACAGTTTTAACATGGATATTATTTCATGGTTCGTCGTTAATCCATAGCGGATAAGAGTCTCAATTAAGATATGCAAAATATTAATATTAAAATTAGAAACATAATTGTATTAGTCTTATTTGATAACAATCAGAATGACAAACGTATGACAAACGTATGTTGCTGTTGCTTAATAGACATATTCGATATACTATATATATAAATATGTTTTAAATAATAAATTTTATTATTTCTTATATTATGTTACATATTTAATTATAATAATTAAGTCGTATATTATTTTCAATTATATTTAAAAATATTATATATAATTATATATTTAAATATATTTGTCATTATTTACAAACCGTTGTTCGTGAATCGTCGGAACTGCTCGAAGGTTAAATGAATATATGCAATAGTTCAAAATTTTTGAGACTCAACATTACAGACTTTGCTTATCGTGTCGAACTCATGTAAAGATTAAGTTTAAATTTGATCGAAAATTCCCGGGTCGTCACATTGTAGGTGTTTTTGGTCGTTGGTGTATGGATTAGATATAAAGGATATGTAATTTTATTTTCATGTAAATAAGTCATGAATGATTACTCATATTTTTGTAATTTTATGAGATATTTCATGCTAGTTGCCAAATGATGGTTCCCACATGTGTTAGATGACTCACATGGGCTCCTAAGAGCTGATCATTGGAGTGTATATAACAATAGTACATACATCTAAAAGCTGTGTATTGTACGAGTACGAATACGGGTGCATACGAGTAGAATTGTTGATGAAACTGAACGAGGATGTAATTGTAAGCATTTTTGTTAAGTAGAAGTATTTTGATAAGTGTATTGAAGTCTTTCAAAAGTGTATAAATACATATTAAAACACTACATGTATATACATTTTAACTGAGTCGTTAAGTCATCGTTAGTCGTTACATGTAAGTGTTGTTTTGAAACCTTTAGGTTAACGATCTTGTTAAATGTTGTTAACCCAATGTTTATAATATCAAATGAGATTTTAAATTATTATATTATCATGATATTATCATGTATGAATATTTCTTAATATGATATATATACATTTAATATCTTTACAACGATAATCGTTACATATATGTCTCGTTTAAAAATCATTAAGTTAGTAGTCTTGTTTTTACATATGTAGTTCATTGTTAATATACTTAATGATATGTTTACTTATCATTGTATCATGTTAACTATATATATATCCATATATATTTCATCATATAGTTTTTACAAGTTTTAACGTTCGTGAATCACCGGTCAACTTGGGTGGTCAATTGTCTATATGAAACATATTTCAATTAATCAAGTCTTAACAACTTTGATTGCTTAACATGTTGGAAAAATTTAATCATGTAAATATCAATCTCAATTAATATATATAAACATGGAAAAGTTCGGGTCACTACAGTATCAATCAACCGTTGATATGTCGCGCCTGCATTGATTAAACCAAAAGGCATCATGATATAACAATATATGTCTTTGCCCGTATGAAATGCGGTTTTATCTGCGTCTTCTTGCGCCATAGGAATCTGATGATATCCTCTTGCCGCATCCAAAAAACATTTATAGTGCTACCGGCTCGTGGTTCACATCTATTTTTATAGTGCTACCGGCTCGTGGTTCACACTCGATGCTACAGGCTCGTGGTTCACATCTATTTTTATAGTGCTACCGGCTCGTGGTTCACACTCGATGCTACCATAACATCCACAAACAAATACGCCATAAACATGAACGCATAGTTATTCCACTCACAATATTAACCCTTCGCCATTGGGGTTATATAATCCACATCACCCGCCCATGTTGAAGGTGTTGACGAATCTTCTGGAAATAGATGCGGGTATTTCTTCTTCATCTGATCTTCACGCTCCCAGGTGAACTCGGGTCCTCTACGCGCATTCCATCGAACCATAACAATTGGTATCTTGTTTTTCTTAAGTCTTTTAACCTCACGATCCATTATTTTGACGGGTTCTTCGATGAATTGAAGTTTTTTGTTGATTTGGATTTCATCTAACGGAATAGTGAGATCTTCTTTAGCAAAACATTTCTTCAAATTCGAGGCGTGGAAAGTGTTATGTACAACCGCGAGTTGTTGAGGTAACTCAAGTCGGTAAGCTACTGGTCCGACACGATCAATAATCTTGAATGGTCCAATATACCTTGGATTTAATTTCCCTTGTTTACCAAATCTATATCTTTTCTTTTAATGTCAGCGTAGCTCTTTTGTCGACTTTGCTCAGTTTTCAACCGTTGTTGAATTTGAATGATCTTCTCGGTAGTTTCTTGTATAATCTCCGGACCCATAATCTGTCTATCCCCCACTTCACTCCAACAAATCGGAGACCTGCACTTTCTACCATAAAGTGCTTCAAACGGCGCCATCTCAATGCTTGAATGGTAGCTGTTGTTGTAGGAAAATTCTGCTAACGGTAGATGTCGATCCCAACTATTTTCGAAATCAATAACACATTCTCGTAGCATGTCTTCAAGCGTTTGTATCGTCCTTTCACTCTGCCCATCAGTTTGTGGATGATAGGCAGTACTCATGTCTAGACGAGTTCCTAATGCTTGCTGTAATGTCTGCCAGAATCTTGAAATAAATCTGCCATCCCTATCAGAGATAATAGAGATTGGTATTCCATGTCTGGAGACGACTTCCTTCAAATACAGTCGTGCTAACTTCTCCATCTTGTCATCTTCTCTTATTGGCAGGAAGTGTGCTGATTTGGTGAGACGATCAACTATTACCCAAATAGTATCAAAACCACTTGCAGTCCTTGGCAATTTAGTGATGAAATCTATGGTAATGTTTTCCCATTTCCATTTCGGAATTTCGGGTTGTTGAAGTAGACCTGATGGTTTCTGATGCTCAGCTTTGACCTTAGAACACGTCAAACATTCTCCTACGTATTTAGCAACATCGGCTTTCATACCCGCCCACCAAAAATGTTTCTTGAGATCCTTGTACATCTTCCCCATTCCAGGATGTATTGAGTATCTGGTTTTATGAGCTTCTCTAAGTACCATTTCTCTCATATCTCCAAATTTTGGTACCCAAATCCTTTCAGCCCTATACCGGGTTCCGTCTTCCTGAATATTAAGATGCTTCTCCGATCCTTTGGGTATTTCATCCTTTAAATTTCCCTCTTTTAAAACTCCTTGTTGCGCCTCCTTTATTTTAGTAGTAAGGTTATTATGAATCATTATATTCATAGATTTTACTCGAATGGGTTCTCTGTCCTCCCTGCTCAAGGCATCGGCTACCACATTTGCCTTCCCCGGGTGGTAACGAATCTCAAAGTCGTAATCATTCAATAATTCAATCCACCTACGCTACCTCATATTCAGTTGTTTCTGATTAAATATGTGTTGAAGACTTCTGTGGTCGGTATATATAATACTTTTGACCCCATATAAGTAGTGCCTCCAAGTCTTTAATGCAAAAACAACCGCGCCTAATTCCAAATCATGCGTCGTATAATTTTGTTCGTGAATCTTCAATTGTCTAGACGCATAAGCAATCACCTTCGTTCGTTGCATTAATACACAACCGAGACCTTGCTTTGATGCGTCACAATAAATCACAAAATCATCATTCCCTTCAGGCAATGACAATATAGGTGTGGTAGTTAGCTTTTTCTTCAATAACTGAAACGCTTTCTCTTGTTCATCATTCCATTCAAATTTCTTCCCTGTATGCGTTAATGCAGTCAAGGGTTTTGCTATTCTGGAAAAGTCTTGGATGAACCTTCTGTAGTAACCAGCTAGTCCTAAAAACTGGCGTATGTGTTTCGGAGTTTTCGGGGTTTCCCACTTTTCAACAGTTTCTATCTTTGCCGGATCCACCTTAATACCTTCTTTGTTCACTATGTGACCGAGGAATTGAACTTCTTCCAACCAAAATGTACACTTTGAAAACTTAGCGTACAATTGTTCCTTCCTCAATACTTCTAACACCTTTCTCAAATGTTCACCGTGTTCTTGGTCATTCTTTGAGTAAATAAGTATGTCATCAATGAAAACAATGACAAACGTGTCAAGGTATGGTCCACACACTCGGTTCATAAGGTCCATGAACACAGCTGGTGCATTAGTTAAACCAAACGGCATGACCATAAACTCGTAATGACCGTAACGTGTTCTGAAAGCAATCTTTGGAATATCATCTTCTTTCACCCGCATTTGATGATACCCAGAACGTAAGCCAATCTTTGAATAAACAGACGAGCCTTGTAGTTGATCAAATAAGTCGTCGATTCTCGGTAGTGGGTAGCGGTTCTTGATGGTAAGTTTGTTCAACTCTCGGTAGTCGATACACAACCTGAATGTACCATCTTTCTTCTTGACAAACAAAACAGGAGCTCCCCACGGTGATGTACTTGGTCGAATGAAACCACGCTATAAAAGTTCTTGTAATTGGCTTTGCAGTTCTTTTATCTCGCTGGGTGCGTGTCTGTAAAGAGCACGAGCTATTGGTGCAGCTCCTGGTACAAGATCTATTTGAAATTCAACGGATCGATGTGGGGGTAATCCCGGTAATTCTTTCGGAAATACATCGGGAAATTCTTTTGCAATGGGAACATCATTGATGCTCTTTTCTTCAGTTTGTACTTTCTTGACGTGTGCTAGAACAGCATAGCAACCTTTTCTTATTAGTTTTTGTGCCTTCAAATTACTAATAAGATGTAGCTTCGTGTTGCCCTTTTCTCCGTACACCATTAAGGGTTTTCCTTTTTCTCGTATAATGTGAATTGCATTTTTGTAACAAACGATCTCTGCTTTCACTTGTTTCAACCAGTCCATACCGATTATCACATCAAAACTCCCTAACTCTACTGGTATCAAATCAATCTTAAATGTTTCGCTAACCAGTTTAATTTCTCGATTCCGACATATATTATCTGCTGAAATTAATTTACCATTTGCTAATTCGAGTAAAAATTTACTATCCAAAGGCGTCAATGGACAACTTAATTTAGCACAAAAATCTCTACTCATATAGCTTCTATCCGTACCGTAATCAAATAAAACATAAGCAGATTTATTGTCAATAAGAAACGTACCCGTAACAAGCTCCGGGTCTTCCTGTGCCTCTGCGGCATTAATATTGAAAACTCTTCCGCGGCCTTGTCCATTCGTGTTCTCCTGGTTCGGGCAATTTCTAATAATGTGGCCCGGTTTTCCACATTTATAACAAACTATATTGGCATAACTTGCTCCGACACTACTCGCTCTGCCATTACTCGTTCCGACACCATTTGTCCCTTTCGTTCTATTAACCCCTGGTCCGTAGACCTCACACTTCGCCGCGCTATGACCATTTCTTTTACACTTGTTGCAAAATTTGGTGCAGAACCCCGAGTGATACTTTTCACACCTTTGGCATAGCTGCTTCTGATTGTTGTTGTTGTTGCGGTTATTATTGTTATTGGGATGATTGTTGTAGTTACTGTTGTTGTTGTTGTTGTTGTTGTTGTTGTTGTTGTTGTTGTTGTTGTTGTTGTTGTTGTTGTTGTTGTTGTTGTTGTTGTTGTTGTTGTTGTTGTTGTTGTTGTTGTTGTTGTTGTTGTTGTTGTTGTTGTTGTTGTTGTTGGGCCGTTTGTTGTAGTTGCGATTGATGTTGCGATTGTTGGGATAATTGTTGCGATTATTGTTGTAATTGCTGTTGTTGTTGTATTGGTGATTCTTATCACCGTTTTCCTCCCACTTTCTTTTGACTTGCTTCACATTGGCCTCTTCAGTAGTCTGTTCTTTAATTCTTTCTTCAATCTAGTTCACTAGTTTGTGAGCCATTCCACATGCCTGTTGTATGGAGGCGAGCTCGTGTGAACTTATATCTTCTTGGATTCATTCCGGTAATCCTTTCACAAGCGCGTCGATCTTCTCTTCCTCATCTTCGAATGCTCCCGGACACAATAGGCACAATTCTGTGAATCGTCTTTCGTACGTGGTAATATCAAATCCTTGGGTTCGTAACCCTCTAAGTTCTGTATTGAGCTTATTGACCTCGGTTCTAGGACGGTACTTCTCGTTCATCAAGTGCTTGAATGCTGACAACGGTAGTGCGTACGTATCGTCTTGTCCCACTTGATCTAGATAGGTATTCCACCATGTTAACGTAGAACCTGTGAAGGTATGCGTAGCGTAATTCACTTTGTCCTCTTCAGTACACTTACTTATGGCAAACACCGATTCGACCTTCTCGGTCCACCGTTTCAATCTGATCGGTCCTTCGGTTCCATCAAATTCCAAAGGTTTGCAGGCAGTGAATTCTTTGTAGGTGCATCCTACATGATTTCCTGTACTGCTAGATCCAAGGTTATTGTTAGTATGTAGCGCAGCCTGTACTGCAGCTATGTTTGAAGCTAGAAAAGTACGGAATTCCTCTTCATTCATATTCACGGTGTGTCGAGTAGTCGGTGCCATTTCCTTCAAAATAGTCAAATGGAACAAGTTAATCATACATAATATTAAGAGTAGTTAATAGTATTTCGTAGCATAATATGAACTCATTTATAAAAGCTTTTTCTTCATATTAGCGTTTTATAAGTTTAAATTCGGGTAGTACCTACCCGTTAAGTTCATACTTAGTAGCTAATATACAATTCAACTACTACAATTCTATATGAACAACTGATTATAATAATATTTCGCGTTCAAACTTTTACACAATATTTTACAAACTTACAATACCGCTTATTTTACATATAGCATGAAATATAGCACACAATAAATTTGATACAAGATGGTTGTGAAGATAATTCTAGCTAGTACACAAGTCGTTCAGCAAAGGCAATAAAGACACGTAATTCATACGTCCAGAAACAAGTCATGCATTCTGGTTTTACTAGGATTACTTCCCATCCTTGGTCTTGTGGAACATGACCGTTATGGCCGTTGATAAGACAGCGTGTTGTAACGTCGTCAAAGGGACGAGGGTTACGTAATGTCCAACAGTCCCGTAACAATCTAAAAACCTCATTTCTTACCCCAATTACCGACTCCGTCACTTGTGGGAACGTTTTGTTTAATAGTTGTAGCCCGATGTTCTTGTTCTCACTTTGGTGAGAAGCGAACATTACTAATCCGTAAGCATAACATGCTTCTTTATGTTGCATGTTAGCCGCTTTTTCTAAATCACGAAGTCCAATATTCGGATATATTGAGTCAAAATAATTTCTTAACCCATTGCGTAAAATAGCATTTGGGTTCCCCACAATATATGCGTCAAAGTAAACACATCGTAACTTATGAATTTCCCAATGTGATATCCCCCATCTTTCGAACGAAAGCCTTTTATAAACCAAGGCATTCTTGGAACGTTCTTCGAATGTCTTACAAACTGATCTCGCCTTAAATAGTTGTGCCAAAGAATTTTGACCGACTCTAGACAAGATTTCATCAATCATGTCTCCGGGTAGGTCTCTTAAAATATTGGGTTGTCTATCCATTTGGTGTTTTTATACTGTAAAATAGACAAGAGTTAGATTCATAAAAAAAATACTTATTAATACAAGCAATTTTTACATATATCTTAAAGCATAAGCACACTATATTACATATATTACACCACACAAATACAACTATCTTATTCCGACTCGCTTGTTTCTTCTTCTTCGATTTTGGTTCGTTTTGCCAAGTTTCTAGGGATATATGATGTTCCCCTAATACGAGCCATCGTTTTCCACATTGGTTTAGAAAAACCTGGTGGTTTAGAGGTTCCCGGGTCATTGTTACAACTTAAGGACTTCTGGGGTTGACGATACATATAAAGTTCATCGGGGTTGGAATTAGATTTCTCTATTTTTATGCCCTTTCCCTTATTATTTTCTTTTGCCTTTTTAAATTTAGTTGGGGTAATTTCTATAACATCATCGGAATTCTCATCGGAATCCGATTCATCGGAGAATTGGTAATCCTCCCAATATTTTGCTTCCTTGGCGGAAACACCATTGACCATAATTAACTTTGGTCAGTTGGTTGAGGATTTTCTTTTACTTAACCGTTTTATTATTTCCCCCACCGGTTCTATTTCTTCATCCGGTTCCGATTCTTCTTCCGGTTCCGATTCTTCTTCCGTTCCGACTCTTCTTCCGGTCCCTCTTCGGGAACTTGTGAATCAGTCCACGAATCATTCCAATTTACATTTGACTCTTCATTATTATTAGGTGAGTCAATGGGACTTGTTCTAGAGGTAGACATCTATCACATAATATCAAACGCGTTAAGAGATTAATATATCACATAATATTCACATGTTAAAAATATATAGTTTCCAACAAAATTTGTTAAGCAATCATTTTTCAAGTAAACACGATCGAAGTCCAGACTCACTAATGCATCCTAACAAACTCGATAAGACACACTAATGCAAAATTCTAGTTCTCTAAGACCAACGCTCGGATACCAACTGAAATGTCCCGTTCTTATTGATTAAAAACGTTCCATATTAATTGATTTCGTTGCGAGGTTTTGACCTCTATATGAGACGTTTTTCAAAGACTGCATTCATTTTAAAACAAACCATAACCTTTATTTCATCAATAAAGGTATAAAAAGCTTTACGTAGATTATCAAATAATGATAATCTAAAATATCCTGTTTACACACGACCATTACATAATGGTTTACAATACAAATATGTTACAACAAAATAAGTTTCTTGAATGCAGTTTTTACACAATATTATATAAGCATGGACTCCAAATCTCGTCCTTATTTAAGTATGCGACAGCGGAAGCTCTTAATAATCACCTGAGAATAAACATGCTTAAAACGTCAACAAAAATGTTGGTGAGTTATAGGTTTAACCTATATATATCAAATCATAATAATAGACCACAAGATTTCATATTTCAATACACATCCCATACATAGAGATAAAAATCATTCATATGGTGAACACCTGGTAACCGACATTAACAAGATGCATATATAAGAATATCCCCATCATTCCGGGACACCCTTCGGATATGATATAAATTTCGAAGTACTAAAGCATCCGGTACTTTGGATGGGGTTTGTTAGGCCCAATAGATCTATCTTTAGGATTCGCGTCAATTAGGGTGTCTGTTTCCTAATTCTTAGATTACCAGACTTAATAAAAAGGGGCATATTCGATTTCGATAATTCAACCATAGAATGTAGTTTCACGTACTTGTGTCTATTTTGTAAATCATTTATAAAACCTGCATGTATTCTCATCCCAAAAATATTAGATTTTAAAAGTGGGACTATAACTCACTTTCACAGATTTTTACTTCGTCGGAAAGTAAGACTTGGCCACTGGTTGATTCACGAACCTATAACAATATATACATATATATCAAAGTATGTTCAAAATATATTTACAACACTTTTAATATATTTTGATGTTTTAAGTTTATTAAGTCAGTTGTCCTCGTTAGTAACCTACAACTAGTTGTCCACAGTTAGATGTACAGAAATAGATCGATAAATATTATCTTGAATCAATCCACGACCCAGTGTATACGTATCTCAGTATTGATCACAACTCAAACTATATATATTTTGGAATCAACCTCAACCCTGTATAGCTAACTCCAACATTCACATATAGAGTGTCTATGGTTGTTCCGAAATATATATAGATGTGTCGACATGATAGGTCGAAACATTGTATAAGTGTCTACGGTATCTCCAGATTACATATATACAATACAAGTTGATTAAGTTATGGTTGGAATAGATTTGTTACCAATTTTCACGTAGCTAAAATGAGAAAAATTATCCAATCTTGTTTTACCCATAACTTCTTCATTTTAAATCCGTTTTGAGTGAATCAAATTGCTATGGTTTCATATTAAACTCTATTTTATGAATCTAAACAGAAAAAGCATAGGTTTATAGTCAGAAAAATAAGTTACAAGTAGTTTTTGTAAAGGTAGTCATTTCAGTCGAAAGAACGACGTCTAGATGACCATTTTAGAAAACATACTTCCACTTTGAGTTTAACCATAATTTTTGGATATAGTTTCATGTTCATAATAAAAATCATTTTCTCAGAATAACAACTTTTAAATCAAAGTTTATCATAGTTTTTAATTAACTAACCCAAAACAGCCCGCGGTGTTACTACGACGGCGTAAATCCGGTTTTACGGTGTTTTTCGTGTTTCCAGGTTTTAAATCATTACGTTAGCATATCATATAGATATAGAACATGTGTTTAGTTGATTTTAAAAGTCAAGTTAGAAGGATTAACTTTTTTTTGCGAACAAGTTTAGAATTAACTAAACTATGTTCTAGTGATTACAAGTTTAAACCTTCGAATAAGATAGCTTTATATATATGAATCGAATGATGTTATGAACATCATTACTACCTTAAGTTCCTTAGATAAACCTACTGGAAAAGAGAAAAATGGATCTAGCTTCAACGGATCCTTGGATGGCTCGAAGTTCTTGAAGCAGAATCATGACACGAAAACAAGTTCAAGTAAGATCATCACTTGAAATAAGATTGTTATAATTATAGAAATTGAACCAAAGTTTGAATATGATTATTACCTTGTATTAGAATGATAACCTACTGTAAGAAACAAAGATTTCTTGAGGTTGGATGATCACCTTACAAGATTGGAAGTGAGCTAGCAAACTTGAAAGTATTCTTGATTTTATGTAACTAGAACTTGTAGAATATATGAAGAACACTTTGAACTTGAAGATAGAACTTGAGAGAGATCAATTAGATAAAGAAAATTGAAGAATGAAAGTGTTTGTAGGTGTTTTTGGTCATTGGTGTATGGATTAGATATAAAGGATATGTAATTTTGTTTTCATGTAAATAAGTCATGAATGATTACTCATATTTTTGTAATTTTATGAGATATTTCATGGTAGTTGCCAAATGATGGTTCCCACATGTGTTAGGTGACTCACATGGGTTGCTAAGAGCTGATCATTGGAGTGTATATACCAATAGTACATACATCTAAAAGCTGTGTATTGTACGAGTACGAATACGGGTGCATACGAGTAGAATTGTTGATGAAACTGAACGAGGATGTAATTGTAAGAATTTTTGTTAAGTAGAAGTATTTTGATAAGTGTATTGAAGTCTTTCAAAAGTGTATAAATACATATTAAAACACTACATGTATATACATTTTAACTGAGTCGTTAAGTCATCGTTAGTCGTTACATGTAAGTGTTGTTTTGAAACCTTTAGGTTAACGATCTTGTTAAATGTTGTTAACCCAATGTTTATAATATCAAATGAGATTTTAAATTATTATATTATCATGATATTATCATGTATGAATATGTCTTAATATGATATATATACATTAAATGTCTTTACAACGATAATCGTTACATATATGTCTCGTTTAAAAATCATTAAGTTAGTAGTCTTGTTTTTACATATGTAGTTCATTGTTAATATACTTAATGATATGTTTACTTATCATAGTATCATGTTAACTATATATATATATATATATATATATATATATATATATATATATATATATATATATATATATATATATATCCATATATATGTCATCATATAGTTTTTACAAGTTTTAACGTTCGTGAATCACCGGTCAACTTGGGTGGTCAATTGTCTATATGAAACATATTTCAATTAATCAAGTCTTTACAAGTTTGATTGCTTAACATGTTAGAAACATTTAATCATGTAAATATCAATCTCAATTAATATATATAAACATGGAAAAGTTCGGGTCACTACAGTATCAATCAACCGTTGATATGTCGCGCCTGCATTGATTAAACCAAAAGGCATCATGATATAAGAATATATGCCTTTGCCCGTATGAAATGCGGTTTTATCTGCGTCTTCTTGCGCCATAGGAATCTGATGATATCCTCTTGCCGCGTCCAAAAAACATTTATAGTGCTACCGGCTCGTGGTTCACATCTATTTTTATAGTGCTACCGGCTCGTGGTTCACACTCGATGCTACAGGCTCGTGGTTCACATCTATTTTTATAGTGCTACCGGCTCGTGGTTCACACTCGATGCTACCATAACATCCACAAACAAATACGCAATAAACATGAACGCATAATTATTCCACTCACAATATTAACCCTTCGCCATTGGGGTTATATAATCCCATCACCCGCCCATGTGATAACGTACACACAAAGTGTGCACCTCGTCAAAGGTGGTCAACCAAAACACACAACCATGCCAATTGGACCTATACACAAGTCCATCAATCCACCTATATGTGAAGTGAGTTCTATGACCGAGAACCACTTCACTCGACCCGCACCCATCCTACACATACATATGCACATAGGATATTAACACTCACCTTGTCGCCTTGAAAAATACCAGCGAATAATCTGCAATCGCCGATGGAATGTACCTATTCCATTTATCACATAACAAGTAACACAATTAGGGTGGATATACAAATCAACCCAAATTGACAACTAGTGCAATTTCGACCCAAATGCACTTCCAAGCACCAATCGCGCCCAAATTAACCAA
Organism: Rutidosis leptorrhynchoides; assembly: GCF_046630445.1. NCBI lineage: Eukaryota > Viridiplantae > Streptophyta > Magnoliopsida > Asterales > Asteraceae > Rutidosis > Rutidosis leptorrhynchoides. The sequence continues at coordinate 174,174,213 of NC_092342.1, read as the reverse complement.
TAATCACTAACACAAGTGAGAATGGTTCTAATACGAGAATTAAACCCAATCATAGGTGTTAAACACCTATATAGCCCATAATGACACTTAAACCCTAATTTTGACCTAAAGGAGTCAACATCGCGCCGTTAGCGAGTTTTGACACCAAAACATATTTAACTCAGTTTTATACTTCAACTTAATCCATTTTAAGTTTATAAACCTTATTAGATCAACAATTGGGTCATAATCATCACCAAACCCTAATTTTGACTCTAGTCAAAATTAGTCAACCCAAATTCACCTAAAGTGGTTCCAACACTTCCATAATCACTAAACCTAGTGATTAAGCTCAAGATTAAAGCCTAATCAAGGCCAAATCGTCAACCAACCCAAAACCCGCCAAGTGACAAGAATAACTAGTCACCACAAACCTATTTCATCATCTAAGAGGGTTTCATAACAAATCAAACTCAAACCCTAACTTGAATATCAAATCTAACAAATGTAATTCGGAGTTTGAACTTACCAATACCACCAAAATGATGCCGTTGACGAGTAGAACAACATTAAAACTCGAGCTTTGGTGAGAATCCAACTCCTTCTTCTCTAATTCAAGCTCTCTCACTCTAGAACCCTTCCTCTCTCTAGATATGGATGAGAGTGTTTGTGTGGGTGAGAAATGAGCTCCAATGGAGTTCTATATCAGTTTTGGTGACCTTAAACGACCCTAAATGAAAAGAACAAAGTACCCCTCATTTAAACCTTTGAAAAAAGTTGAAAATTGCATCAGACGGGATCGGAGCGCCGCTCCATAAGGTGGAGCGCCGCTCCAACCTTCAGGTCAGTTTTCAGTTTCTTGTTTTGGCCATAACTTTTAGACCGTAGCTCCGTTTTCGATGAATCAAATATCGTTGGAAACGTAATAAGATTTTCTTTCCAGTGGTAAGGCTTTGAAAGATCAACTCAAACTTCATTTGGGGTTGAAAAGATACGTACACACCTTGTCACTTCAGACAACGTCCAGTTTCCTTCGACGTTCAAGCAAGCAACACGTACGTGCTTCGTACACTTCATACACATATTGTACACCATAAATACATTATGTACAATAACAGCTATCACTCAAGTATTAAGGCTGCACCTTTTGAAGTCTTGTACGGACGAAAATGTAGATCCCCACTGTGCTGGGATGAACTAGAGGACAGACAGTTAACTGGTCCTGAAATCATCATGAAACTACCAAAAAGATCGTTCAGATTAAGAAACGATTAGAAACTACCCGCAACCTGAAAGGACCCGTTCATATACATTATAAACGATTCACAATAGTTGATTACATCACGAGGTACTTGACCTCTATATGATACATTTTACAAACATTGCATTCATTTTTAAAAGATAAACTCTCTTTACATCGAAAATTGACAGGCATGCATACCATTTCATAATATCCACTATCCAACTATAATTGACTTAATAATAATTTTGATGAACTCAATGACTCGAATGCAACGTCTTTCGAAATATATGCCATGAATGACTCCACGTAATATCTTTAAAATGAGCAAATGCACAGCAGAAGATTTCTTTAATACCTGAGAATAAACATGCTTTAAAGTGTCAACCAAAAGGCTGATGAGTTCATCAGTTTTTCATAATCAATCATTTTCAGTAATATAATAGACCACAAGATACTCATAATTAGAAAACAATCTGTGCAGGTCTATTCCTGCTGTATAATCATTCTTATGAAGAACACCGGAACCTTTCAAACAACTCACCAACGGTAGCTAATGCCTAGTGCAATGACAAAATCATCTCACTGTGGTAGTTAATACAATATTGAAGGTATTTCGTATGCCCGAGAGACATATTAAAGTAACGTGGCTAATATGTTATGATCCAAGTCGGGTCATACCCAATAACAAGCTTACCGACACTTTATAAGTATTTAACCTTAACGATTGGATCATTAAGTAAATACGCGACACTTGAACTTTAGAAAATCGGTTTTCTGAAATATTATCACTTGAGATAAATTATTTGGATAATTTATAAATACAAAGGATTTAATTATTTATAGGTTTAAATAATTAAGATGTGTTATGTTTTATAAATAGGTTTATAAAAATGCAAGTAACAAATTAAATGCATGGTCTTTTAATTACAAGTTTTTTTTTTAACAAATCTTGTTATAAAAATAGTGGGGGTGGCGGTTTTGGAGACCCAAGGAAAGACCACCCATGCTTGTTTTGTTGCTTTCCACATAGCACATTCCTTAAGGGCATGCTTGTCTCTCTTTAACCAAGTAATTGACTCAAGTATCCAACTAACAAGTTTGAAAACTCTCTCATTTCTTTTGTTGGGTGCTGCTGGCCGAATATTACAAGGAAAAAGAAGTGGGTTTTGAGCTTGCTAATCTAGTTGTTTAAGTGTTAAAATCCTAACCAAATTAAAGGTAGTGTTGGTGCACAAAAGGCTTGTGGGTATTACACACTTGAGGCTTCAAGTTAGAGGCTTTCATTCATCATCTTCTTCATCATCTTATCACTTTGAAAACAACCCTCAAACTCACTTGAGGAGGTATTAATCTTACTTCCTTTGTTGTTATACGTAAGCATTATTTCATAACTTGATAACTATATGGAATTCATCTAAAATGGTTTAACATACAAACTTGTTTTATTAATCATCTTGCTTCCGCTTGCTTTACTATCATAAAATGAATTTGTGATTATGTTGACATCATAAACATGTTGTTATGTTGAATTCCATCAATGGTATCTAGAGCCGAAGTCTATGAAATATGCTTCTTATATATGGTCTTTAAAACCCACCAACTTTGCATTTTATTAACATGCATGAAAGTAGAATGCAAAATTGATGAATTTAGGTGGGTTAGTCACTTTGGCCGATTTCTAAAGGGGTCCAAAAGTGGTTTTGGGTTTGCCATTTGATTCATATTTGTTGATACATTGATGTTCACAATCATAGCCAAGACCTTGTGTTTGAATGGATATTTGTTTGGTTGATTTATTATTCTTTTGATATTGTTGTAATATTCATTCATTTTGGTTTGTAATATTATTTTGGTTATGTAATTTAATTTATATTTGGTATGTAAAATAGATTAGGTTATAATTTATTTTTTTAGACAAAATGTATTAGGATATATTTTGTAAAAAGATGAAGATGATGAAGACTTGAAGAACACAAGAAGAAGCATTTGGATGCATGATTAAGTGGGAGATTTAAAATCTCCTACTTTGTGTTATAACCCCTTAACCGGTGGCATTTGTTTTCGGCTTAACAAATGTCTACCAAATTGGCTTGATTGTGAACATATTGTTTTGCATGTGTGGTTGTTCATTTGTTTGATTATAGTTTGTATGTTTGGTTGCTACAAGTAAATCACAAATTAACAACAAGCAAAATGACAATTTAATTGGTTAAATTAGACATAATTAACAACATGCAAAGAACAAATTATAATTTAATTGGTAAAATTAAAATGGCTAAATGTATTTTAATAATTGGTTATTAAAACATAATATAATAGTTTATTTCAAAGTAATAAAATTGGCTTTATTGCATAATATGAAAAATGGATTTTCACATGAACCACACACTAAATGCATGTTAGTGTATGGCACAATTGTTTTCTCAAACTAGAATTAATGAAAACTTAAAAATCCCTTATTAACAAGGTAAACAAGTTAAACTCCATCCTTTTGTGTGACACTTAGGCATATTAGGGAAATCATAATGGGATAAAGGTCACCTAACTATTATGAGCAAACTAATACGATTAAGGTGAATTTCGCACACTTGTGGGATAAAGGTCACCTAACCACTTGTATGCTGAATTTACATGTTTACACAAGTAGGACGACTTGATTTGGGAATCATGAACTTAGGGTCACCGAAACATGAGGAACAAATAGGCGTTGACGGGATAAATATGTCATGCAAAAGGATTGCATGATCCCATAACTTAGAAGTTGCAAAAGGATTGCAATTGTCATATAATGACTACCTAGCTAAATCAAATGACGGGATAAAGGTCACCTAACCGAAATTTGGTTTACCGTTGGATTCTAAAATTTAATAAATATCAATTGGATTTAAAGGGTATTGATTGTTAAATTAAAATTGATACTTAAACAACTTTGTTAAATTTTGTAGATGGCCGCCAATAACAACAACATTCCAAACGCACCAATAAACTTTAACAACCTATCGTTGAGGTCAATCCTCGAAAAGGAAAAACTCAACCATAAGAACTTCATGGATTGGTTTCACAATCTAAGAATTGTCCTCAAATTAGAGGATAGGGCGTATGTGTTGGAAGACCCCATTCCCGATCAACCGGACGAGGATGATACGGAAGGCATGGCTTATTAGGAGAAATATTGCACCGATTAATTGCAAGTTTCTTGCCTCATGCTTGGGACTATGATACCCGAACTCCAAAAGGATTTTGAGCATCATAGTGCATATGACATGATCACACAGTTGAAGGAGATGTTCCTTCAACAAGCTCGTGTCGAGCGCTTTGAAACGGTTCGAGCGCTTCATGCATGTCGGATGGATAACTCCCAATCCGTTTCATCTTATGTCCTTAAGATGAAAAGCCTTATTAATCGAGCAAACCATCTAAATTGCAACGTGTCTAATGAATTAGCCATGGACCTTATTCTCAACTCATTGTCAAAAAGGTTTGATACATTTGTAATGAATTACAATATGAATGGTTGGGATAAGAGCATTGGCGAATTACATGCCATGCTTAAGACGGCCGAAGCGAGCATGGGTAAAAGGGCTTCACCCATGTTTATGATCAATGAAGGGGGGTCCAAAACCAATAACACTTCTAAGCCGAAGGCGACTAAGAGGAAAGGACCCACCTACCAAGGCAAGGGTAAGGGAAAGGGGAAGATGGTTACCCCAACCAACAACAACAAGAAGCAAAAGGTTGCCGGTAAAGCTAACCCCGAGGAAGATCCGTGCTTCGGTTGCGGTAAAATGGGTCACTGGAAATGCAACTGCGCAGTCTATGTAAAGGAGTTGAAAGAAAAGAGGGATGCAGGGCGAACCTCAGGTAATGTATATAGGATATACATTGAGCTTAGTATTACTTCTTCTAATACATGGGTATTATGTAGTGACCCGAACTTTTCCATGTTTATATATATATTAAATGAAATTGTTATTTACATGATTAAGTGTTTCCAACATGTTAAGCAATCAAACTTGTTAAGACTTGATTAATTGAAATAGGTTTCATATAGACAATTGACCACCCAAGTTGACCGGTGATTCACGAACGTTAAAACTTGTAAAAACTATACGATGACATATATATGGTTATATATATAGTTAACATGATTTTATTATAAGTATGTATCTCATTAGGTATTTTAACAATGAGTTATATACATAAAAATGACACTATTAATTTAAGAAACTCGAAAACGATATATATAACGATTATCGTTATAACAACGTCTTACTAGGTACATATGAGTCATATTAAGATATTGATACACTTGGTTAATTATGTTAAATGATAAGTAAATATATTATTAAGTGTATTAACAATGAAATACATATGTAAAAATAAGACTACTAACTTAATGATTTCGAAACGAGATATATATGTAACGATTATCGTTGTAACGACATTTAACTGTATATATATATCATACTAAGATATATTATATATCATAATATCATGATAATATAACAATTTAACATCTCATTTGTTATAATAAACAATGGATTAACAACATTCAACAAGATCGTTAACCTAAAGGTTTCAAAACAACATTTACATGTAACGACTAACGATGACTTAACGACTCAGTTAAAATGTATATACATGTAGTGTTTTAATATGTATTCATACACTTTTGAAAGATTTCAATACACTTATCAAAATACTTCTACTTAACAAAAATGCTTACAATTACATCCTCGTTCAGTTTCATCAACAATTCTACTCGTATGCACCCGTATTCGTACTCGTACATTACACAGCTTTTAGATGTATGTACTATTGGTATATACACTCCAATGATCAGCTCTTAGCAGCCCATGTGAGTCACCTAACACATGTGGGAACCATCATTTGGCAACTAGCATGAAATATCTCATAAAATTACAAAAATATGAGTAATCATTCATGACTTATTTACATGAAAACAAAATTACATATCCTTTATTTCTAATCCATACACCAACGACCAAAAACACCTACAAACACTTTCATTCTTCAATTTTCTTCATCTAATTGATCTCTCTCAAGTTCTATCTTCAAGTTCTAAGTGTTCTTCATAAATTCCAAAAGTTCTAGTTTCATAAAATCAAGAATACTTCCAAGATTGCAAGTTTACTTCCAAGTTTTCTAAATCCATTCCAAGTAATCATCCAAGATCAAGAAACCTTTGTTACTTATAGTAGTTTATCTTTCTAATACAAGGTAATAATCATATTCAAACTTTAATTCAATTTCTATAACTATAACAATCTTATTTCGAGTGGAAATCTTACTTGAAATTGTTTTCGTGTCATGATTCTGCTTCAAGAACTTTCAAGCCATCCAAGGATCCTTTGAAGCTAGATCTATTTTTCTCATTTCCAGTAGGTTTATCCAAGGAACTTAAGGTAGTAATAATGTTCATAACATCATTCGATTCATATATATAAAGCTATCTTATTCGAAGGTTTAAACTTGTAATCACTAGAACATAGTTTAGTTAATTCTAAACTTGTTTGCAAATAAAAGTTAATCCTTCTAACTTGACTTTTAAAATCAACTAAACACATGTTCTATATCTATATGATATGCTAACTTAATGATTTAAAACCTGGAAACACGAAAAACACCTTAAAACCGGATTTACGCCGTCGTAGTAACACCGCGGGCAGTTTTGGGTTAGTTAATTTTAAAAACTATGATAAACTTTGATTTAAAAGTTGTTATTCTGGAAAAATGATTTTTATTATGAACATGAAACTATATCCAAAAATTATGGTTAAACTCAAAGTGGAAGTATGTTTTCTAAAATGGTCATCTAGACGTCGTTCTTTCGACTGAAATGACTACCTTTACAAAAAACGACTTGTAACTTATTTTTTCGACTATAAACCTATACTTTTTCTGTTTAGATTCATAAAATAGATTTCATTATGAAACCATATCAATTTTATTCACTCAAAACGGATTTAAAATGAAGAAGTTATGGGTAAAACAAGATTGGATAATTTTTCTCATTTTAGCTACGTGAAAATTGGTAACAAATCTATTCCAACCATAACTTAATCAACTTGTATTGTATATTATGTAATCTTGAGATACCATAGACACGTATACAATGTTTCGACCTATCATGTCGACACATCTATATATATTTCGGAACAACCATAGACACTCTATATGTGAATGTTGGAGTTAGCGATACAGGGTTGAGGTTGATTCCAAAATATATATAGTTTGAGTTGTGATAAATACTGAGATACGTATACCCTGGGTCGTGGATTGATTCAAGATAATATTTATCGATTTATTTCTGTACATCTAACTGTGGACAACTAGTTGTAGGTTATTAACGAGGACAGCTGACTTAATAAACTTAAAACATCAAAATATATTAAAAGTGTTGTAAATATTATTTGAACATACTTTGATATATATGTATATATTGTTATAGGTTCGTGAATCAACCAGTGGCCAAGTCTTACTTCCCGACGAAGTAAAAATCTGTGAAAGTGAGTTATAGTCCCACTTTTAAAATCTAATATTTTTGGGATGAGAATACATGCAGGTTTTATAAATGATTTACAAAATAGACACAAGTACGTGAAACTACATTCTATGGTTGAATTATCGAAATCGAATATGCCCCTTTTTATTAAGTCTGGTAATCTAAGAATTAAGGAACAGACACCCTAATTGACGCGAATCCTAAAGACAGATCTATTGGGCCTAACAAACCCCATCCAAAGTACGGGATGCTTTAGTACTTCGAAATTTATATCATATCCGAAGGGTGTCCCGGAATGATGGGGATATTCTTATATATGCATCTTGTTAATGTCGGTTACCAGGTGTTCACCATATGAATGATTTTTATCTCTATGTATATGATGTGTATTGAAATATGAAATCTTGTGGTCTATTGTTACGATTTGATATATATAGGTTAAACCTATAACTCACCAACATTTTTGTTGACGTTTAAAGCATGTTTAGTCTCAGGTGAATACTAAGAGCTTCCGATGTTGCATACTAAAATAAGGACAAGATTTGGATTCCATGTTTGTATGATATTGTGTAAAAACTGCATTCAAGAAACTGATTTCGATGTGACATATTTGTATTGTAAACCATTATGTAATGGTCGTGTGTAAACAGGATATTTTAGATTATCATTATTGGATAATCTAGGTAAAGCTTTTTAAACTTTATTTATGAAATAAAGGTTATGGTTTGTTTTAAAAATGAATGCAGTCTTTGAAAAATGTCTCATATAGAGGTCAAAACCTCGCAACGAAATCAATTAATATGGAACGTTTTTAATCAATAAGAACGGGACATTTCAGTTGGTATCCGAGCGTTGGTCTTAGAGAACCAGAAAATTTGCATTAGTGTGTCTTATCGAGTTTGTTAGGATGCATTAGTGAGTCTGGACTTCGACCGTGTTTTCTTTAAAAATGATTGCTTAACATTTTTATTGGAAACTATACATTATTAACATGTATATATTATGTGATATATTAATCTCTTAACATGTTTAATATTGTGTGATAGATGTCTACCTCTATGTAACGACCCGGAAATTTCCGACCAAATTTAAACCTTAAACTCTATATGTTTCCGACACGATAAGCAAAATCTGTAATATTAAGTCTAGAAAGTCTGAAATCTATATTCGGATAATCAGTTACCCTTTGACCATTACCGACGATTCACGAACAATTATTTAATAAATATGAATATAAGTGTATATATAACATTTAAATTAATAAAGTACTTTTAATTAATTGAAATTAAAAATGTAATTAAATAAGTGGTAATATCTAAAAGATTTCCATGTATAATTATTATAATGGTTAATTATCATCAAGATTATTATTTTCTCTAAAATTATTATTATTATTATTATTATAACTAAATTTGGTTACTATTATTAATATTAATAATAATGTTAAATATTAATGTGTATATTATTATGTTTCTTAATATATATATAAAATACTGATTTAATTAGATGTAGATTATATAAATAAACCCATATTCAAATATTATACAAGGATACAAATATATCTGGTTAGATAAATATGTATAATATATATATATTTCAGATATATATACATATAAATACATATATAGGTAAATAGATTTATAATCCATTTTTTTTATATATAAAACAGATATAGATACACGTATATATATAGATGCAAGATGTTAATTGGTTACATATGTAGTCTTAATCAGATCACTATTTTTTTTTCCTGGTCTTTCTGTTTAACCGTGATGTTGTGTTCATAAAAACCTTTCACATGATATAAATCGATTACCAGAAGTTATTTCATTATTCAGCACCACTCTCAAACTATAATCCTTTCACAGATTTTTTTTTATCGAAAATCAAACAGAAATTAAGGAGGAACAACATACTGTCCCGTCCCCTGTACCGATACTTTTTCTTCAATCACTTGAATTCGAGTCAATTTTCAAAACTAAATATGCAGCTTAGTTAGTAATCTCTTACTGAAATTATCTGGAAAGTCACATACTTCAATTCACTGAGTTAAAAACGAATTTTGAAAGTCAAAGTTTTTGAAACAAAAAGTCAAATTTTGTTCATCAAGTGAATTCGAGTTATCTGTTTTGAATTGAGTTAAATTGACGATCCAGAATATTTTTATGAATGTTTTCTAAACTGATTCATGTTATAACCTCAGTCTAATACGCGATTAAAATCAAAAATCATTTATTTATTTTTTTTTGCTGCGACGGTAACAGCTTGCTGTTACAATTCTATATAAATTATTTTTTTTAAAACTTAGAATTCTATATAGATCGAGTAGATTTCGTTACAAGTCCAAAAACGCGATTTAGTACTCGTTGATTAGAAGAAAGATGAGTCTCCTGTCGATTTTTTTTTTTAAGAAGAAAGAGGAATAAGAAACAAATATTACGGGTTAATTAGTATTGGGTCGACTATAGATTCAGAAAAACAGAAACAGTTCACTGGTTAGGGGGTTGATGGGCAAGCGGGAGGTTACGGGTTCGAGTCCCTCTTGGAGCATTACTCTTTTTAAAGCTTTTTGCTATTGAAGGTAGTTAAATTTTATTATTATTTATAATATTATTTTCATTATTATTGTTATTATCATTATTAGGATATGTATTATTAATATTATTAAGATTAAGATTATTACTATCATGATTATGAAAATAATGAAAGATATCATTATTTTCATTAATATTAGTATTAATAACATTTTATAAATATTAGTACTATCAATATATTTATAATTATTAACGTCATTTCTTTTAAAATCTATCATTAGAATTGGTAATATCATTGAAATTAATATTTTTATTTAAAATTATTAATTTGTTATTATTATTTTATTATGATTAAGAATTATTGTTATTATCAAAACTAATATTTTAACAAATAAATATAACATATGATACAGTATAAGTATTAGTTATATAAATTGAATCGATGAAATATAAATTTATCTATATAAAGTATAAAAACTACTATATTATTTTTAATAATATAAACAGGTTCGATTACCATTTGGTGTATTAATATATATACAAATGATATAGGTTCGTGAATCCGAGGCCAACCTTGTATTTGATCAATGATGCTATATGTATTTTTACTACAAAATACATTAGGTGAGTATATAGTCCCACTTTTAAACTCTAAATATTTCGGGATGAGAATACATGTATTTTAAGTTTTACGTTATGGACACAAGTAACTGAAAAATATATTCTACGTTGAGTTGTACCACTGGCATACTTCCCTGTAGCTTGGTAACTAATATTTACAGCGGTATTGTAAACGCGAATCCTGTTGATAGATCTATCGGGCCTGACAACCCCAACCGGACTGGACGACCAGTATTCAACGGTTGCACAGTACTTCGTTTCGTGACTACACTTGGTACAGTGTAGTAAGATTTCATATTAAAGGGAATATGCGACGTGATTAAATGTTAAGTATGGTTACCAAGTGCTCAACCACTTAGAATATTTTATTAAAATGTTTACATATGAAATCTTGTGATCCATAGTTATAACGCTGCTAGCATCAAACCTATATATCTCACCAACTTTATGTTGACATTTTAAAGCATGTTTATTCTCAGGTACGAATTAAGTCTTCCGCTGTGCATTAGCTCATACTAAAGGCATTACTTGGAGTCGATCATCGCAATGGCACCAAATGTTGAAGACTTTGTCCAGATGGATAAGGACGGGTCTTTACAGGTGGTATCAGAGCGTTGGTCTTAGTGAACCAGGTCTTGCATTAGTGTGTCTGACTAGTAGTTGTTAGGATACATTAATGAGTCTGGACTTTGACCGTGTCTACATGTCAAAAGTTTTGCTTATCATTTCTAGTCGGAAATCATCTACTTATCATCCTTAGGGAATTGCCTGCTTACCATTCTTAAGTCTAGACATGCCTTACTGCCTTTATTGCATAGATAGTGTATAGACAAATTTATATCTTAGCGTATCTATTACGATAGACTTTGCTTAATATCTTCCGTAAATTTCTCCGTAATTTAAGGGATCCTGGTACTATATATATCTATGCATATTATGCATTGAGAATACCATCCAACTATTATTTGCTGTCACTAAGATTTTCATACCAAAAATCTTTTCTGTGATCGCGTACGATGGCCTCTACGAATCGACCAAGTTCTTCTGACTCCGAAGATAGCGTGACGGGAGCGCACCAACCGATCAACTATCGTGATTTCTTTAGAAAGTGGGGATGGGTTCGCAAAATACTTACCCTATGGAGAAATGAAGAAGGTACTCCATATCACGAGCCGAACTTACCACCTAACGTCGGAGTGCTCGACCCGCTCACCGGCGAACCTGTTCGCAACACCGTTTATACCCTTTTTGCAAGAATTTTTCGTCTTGAGGCTACCATTAACGGAACTAGAGAAGATATCCGACCTTTACCTCACACTGATAACCAACCAGGGTTAGTAGAAGAAGTTAAAGAACTCCGAGCTCGAGTGTTAACTTTAGAGAGCACGGTACACAATTTGCAAGCACCAGCAGTATCACCAACACCAGTAACATCACCAGCTTCAGCACCAACGGTACCAGTACCACCAATAACCCAAGTTTCAACAATCCATGCCTCACCATCTCATTCTGCACCTCGAGTATAATCATCGTTCTACGAATCATTCTACATCGATTATCTTCGTTCGACATGGCGATTATGTAATTTATAAAGTTTTAGAGATTATGTAATCTAGTATTAACGGTAAATCAAATGAGTTTAATATCTTATTGACTCATTAAATCCATGATTACATCTGAAGAAAATATATATGCAAGTATATCTTCATAAAGATTGTAATTAAAATTCTTTTGTACAAACTGTTAATGGTGAAAATATTTTAACGGGTAGGTAATACCCGAGGAATATTTAGATTTCACATTAATCAGCTACACGGTACATTCTTCGACTCTGATTCAACAGTCAGTCACTATCCTACTTGTATCCATAGATATACGTATCCGTTCACCACAGAATCCATTTTCGTTCAATTTCATATTTGGATTTTGACCTATCAGAATCCAACAAGTGGCATAATGAAGAAAACATTGGACAAAATAAAATTTGTTAGAAACAAACGAATTAACTAATTGAAATTTTGTTAAGAATCTACGCTAACTGTTCCAGCTAACTGTTCCTAGCTAACTGATTACATTTTATTTATCGCAATTTAATTATCGCAATTTTTTTTATCGTCATTTAATTTCTGTTATTTACTTTACGCATTTAATTTATCGTCATTTAATTTCTGTTATTTATTTTACTCCCTTTAAATATCGGGACACGTATACAAGGTTTTGACATATCATATCGACGCATCTGTATATATTATTTGGAATAACCATAGACACTCTATATGCAGTAATGCGGGAGTTAGCTATACAGGGTTGAGGTTGATTCTCAAATAATATATATACTTTGAGTTGTGATCGACACTGAGACCGGTACACGGGTCACGATACGTATTAATTAATTCAAATATTATATATATATAACTGTATATGAATCATTGGACTATTGGACTGCTAACTTTGGACAATTAAAATGAATTAAAACATTGATTATAACATATGAAACTAAACAATTCTTCAAGTTTGCCACTTGATTTTATACTAAACCTTATTTGAATCAGTCGCATCTCGTCTATGGAAGAAAGATTTATGCATACAGTTATGCACCTGAAAAACTTTCGAAACCGAAGTTATAGCTAAAACCTATCTGCGTCGAATTTCTTATCATTCATTAGCAAAAACAACCACACGATTCCATTTCAAGCAGCAAATTTTGTCACATCTTCACTTCGACTTCCCAGAAAGACTACTCTTACTATAACCTCGATATTTATACCTTGTCCTTTCGCTATCGTTACCGGAGAACCTTTTATATTCTACAACATCATCAGCAGCTCGTTATCTCTTTGGTAGAATCCGCAATCAGTATTTTGAAAATCTCGCAGAACTTCTTCAATCATACCTAAAACATTTATCCCTAAGAATTTCATACTTCGAATATGAAGTTTCTGAAAAAAAAAATACCCTGAACTGTGAAGTAGTTCTTGGAATGCTGATGAAGCAGCAAAAATCATAAACGACTTTAACAGTCAAAAGTTTGATGACAAAGAATAGTAAGGTGGTAAAGCTGAGAAAAAGAGAAGGTTTAGAACTGGAAAACGGATTGAGCAAAGTATGAAGGAGGTAGTGAACAAATCATGAAAACTAAACCTGACTTCAAAGAATCCAAACGATTCCGTGCCTGTTGAAACCGTTAGTAAGAACTCTACTCCTTATTCTAAACTTTTCAAGATGATATTCATCACCATCATCTTATCTTAGATATTATAAGATATCTTCATATCTTCCGTTATACATATTCTCCATATTTCTGGATATATTTTCACAACCATCTTTATCTGAAAACATTTACCACTCCGTAACATCTACGTTACAACATAAAAGAAACTGTGTTAGTTTCTAAGTTCTAAAATCTTCGAGTTTAAATATGAATGTTTTGAAGTAGTGTTGGGAACTGATACATGAATTAGTATAATATAATGAAACTTGATCAACTTCATTATATTACAGTAAGTCATGTTAAGTTTCTAATGGAAGGTGATGATTCACAGTACCATCATCATGTGTCATGTTACACGGCTCTTACATTCTATTCAATCCCCAAAAGTATTAGAAACATATCATCTTGATAGTTCTATCTTTTCCAGGGTATTCTAGTAATCTAACAAATCAAAATCATGTCAATACCCTTTCTTCCTTAGAGCAGTAGCTATGTTCATTCCAAATTTCATATCTACGAATGTCGGATCATTGTTGCTTGACTTGAGAACGGGAAGAAGAAACGAAGGGACAAAGCCCCAAAGATAGAAATTTGAGTATAAATCACAGCAAATAAAAGAGGGTATTAACTGTGGATGACAATGACTATAGAGGACAGAAGCGGGAACATTGAAGTATAAGGGAAGATATAAAACTCAACAATCACCCAGAAATTACAAACCGTGTATATCAATACGTATTGCAACGTAAAGACACGGGAGAATTAAAAACATTATAATTCCAAGGAAATCATAGAAATGAATAGATTTTTCTGGCAGCAGAAGAAAGAGAAGAATGAAAGATATGAAAGTTAGAAGTATAACAAAAATCAAAACGAGATGGAGCATATTGGCAAATGTTTTAAGATAGAAATTAAGGAAAAAGCGTAAAAGATGTAGGATATGGAAATAAGGAAACGAAGGGGGGTGAATTTATAGAGAAATATCCGACAGAGAAATCAGAACAGATTTGCTGCATTAAATCAAAGAAGATCCTGATCGCCGCAGAACCAAACCTTATTACATAAGATTTTCTTTAAATCCCTTAAATTCCGGAAATCAATCATAACCACGTCATCAGTTAAAACGATATTATATTACTCATTCACTCTCTTTTGTGATAGCTTCGCTCGTACGCTTCACATGATCGAAATTTTTTTATCTATATCTATCCATAATGATAAAATTACATTATTACCTCATATTCGTCATGAAAACATTTCTATTGTTATTTATGACAACCTCTACCAAATTTCGGGGACGAAATTTCTTTAACGGGTGGGTACTGTAACGACCCGGAAATTTCCGACCAAATTTAAACCTTAAACTCTATATGTTTCCGACACGATAAGCAAAATCTGTAATATTAAGTCTAGAAAGTCTGAAATCTATATTCGGATAATCAGTTACCCTTTGACCATTACCGACGATTCACGAACAATTATTTAATAAATATGAATATAAGTGTATATATAACATTTAAATTAATAAAGTACTTTTAATTAATTGAAATTAAAAATGTAATTAAATAAGTGGTAATATCTAAAAGATTTCCATGTATAATTATTATAATGGTTAATTATCATCAAGATTATTATTTTCTCTAAAATTATTATTATTATTATTATTATAACTAAATTTGGTTACTATTATTAATATTAATAATAATGTTAAATATTAATGTGTATATTATTATGTTTCTTAATATATATATAAAATACTGATTTAATTAGATGTAGATTATATAAATAAACCCATATTCAAATATTATACAAGGATACAAATATATCTGGTTAGATAAATATGTATAATATATATATATTTCAGATATATATACATATAAATACATATATAGGTAAATAGATTTATAATCCATTTTTTTTATATATAAAACAGATATAGATACACGTATATATATAGATGCAAGATGTTAATTGGTTACATATGTAGTCTTAATCAGATCACTATTTTTTTTTCCTGGTCTTTCTGTTTAACCGTGATGTTGTGTTCATAAAAACCTTTCACATGATATAAATCGATTACCAGAAGTTATTTCATTATTCAGCACCACTCTCAAACTATAATCCTTTCACAGATTTTTTTTATCGAAAATCAAACAGAAATTAAGGAGGAACAACATACTGTCCCGTCCCCTGTACCGATACTTTTTCTTCAATCACTTGAATTCGAGTCAATTTTCAAAACTAAATATGCAGCTTAGTTAGTAATCTCTTACTGAAATTATCTGGAAAGTCACATACTTCAATTCACTGAGTTAAAAACGAATTTTGAAAGTCAAAGTTTTTGAAACAAAAAGTCAAATTTTGTTCATCAAGTGAATTCGAGTTATCTGTTTTGAATTGAGTTAAATTGACGATCCAGAATATTTTTATGAATGTTTTCTAAACTGATTCATGTTATAACCTCAGTCTAATACGCGATTAAAATCAAAAATCATTTATTTATTTTTTTTGCTGCGACGGTAACAGCTTGCTGTTACAATTCTATATAAATTATTTTTTTTAAAACTTAGAATTCTATATAGATCGAGTAGATTTCGTTACAAGTCCAAAAACGCGATTTAGTACTCGTTGATTAGAAGAAAGATGAGTCTCCTGTCGATTTTTTTTTTTAAGAAGAAAGAGGAATAAGAAACAAATATTACGGGTTAATTAGTATTGGGTCGACTATAGATTCAGAAAAACAGAAACAGTTCACTGGTTAGGGGGTTGATGGGCAAGCGGGAGGTTACGGGTTCGAGTCCCTCTTGGAGCATTACTCTTTTTAAAGCTTTTTGCTATTGAAGGTAGTTAAATTTTATTATTATTTATAATATTATTTTCATTATTATTGTTATTATCATTATTAGGATATGTATTATTAATATTATTAAGATTAAGATTATTACTATCATGATTATGAAAATAATGAAAGATATCATTATTTTCATTAATATTAGTATTAATAACATTTTATAAATATTAGTACTATCAATATATTTATAATTATTAACGTCATTTCTTTTAAAATCTATCATTAGAATTGGTAATATCATTGAAATTAATATTTTTATTTAAAATTATTAATTTGTTATTATTATTTTATTATGATTAAGAATTATTGTTATTATCAAAACTAATATTTTAACAAATAAATATAACATATGATACAGTATAAGTATTAGTTATATAAATTGAATCGATGAAATATAAATTTATCTATATAAAGTATAAAAACTACTATATTATTATTAATAATATAAACAGGTTCGATTACCATTTGGTGTATTAATATATATACAAATGATATAGGTTCGTGAATCCGAGGCCAACCTTGTATTTGATCAATGATGCTATATGTATTTTTACTACAAAATACATTAGGTGAGTATATAGTCCCACTTTTAAACTCTAAATATTTCGGGATGAGAATACATGTATTTTAAGTTTTACGTTATGGACACAAGTAACTGAAAAATATATTCTACGTTGAGTTGTACCACTGGCATACTTCCCTGTAGCTTGGTAACTAATATTTACAGCGGTATTGTAAACGCGAATCCTGTTGATAGATCTATCGGGCCTGACAACCCCAACCGGACTGGACGACCAGTATTCAACGGTTGCACAGTACTTCGTTTCGTGACTACACTTGGTACAGTGTAGTAAGATTTCATATTAAAGGGAATATGCGACGTGATTAAATGTTAAGTATGGTTACCAAGTGCTCAACCACTTAGAATATTTTATTAAAATGTTTACATATGAAATCTTGTGATCCATAGTTATAACGCTGCTAGCATCAAACCTATATATCTCACCAACTTTATGTTGACATTTTAAAGCATGTTTATTCTCAGGTACGAATTAAGTCTTCCGCTGTGCATTAGCTCATACTAAAGGCATTACTTGGAGTCGATCATCGCAATGGCACCAAATGTTGAAGACTTTGTCCAGATGGATAAGGACGGGTCTTTACACTCTAGCACAAATCTCATTGACTCACCTAATAATAACGAAGAGTCGAATATATTTTGGACTGATTCACAAGTTCCCGAAGAAGAACCGGAAGAAGAATCAGAACCGGAAAAAGAATCAGAACCGGAAGAGGAGGAACCGGAGGAGGAAATAGAACCGGTGGGGGAAATAATAAAATGGTTAAGTAAAAGAAAATCCTCAACCAACCGACCAAAGTTAATTATGGTCAATGGTGTTTTCGCCAAGGAAGCAAAATATTGGGAGGATTACCAATTCTCCGATGAATCGGATTCCGACGAGAATTTCGATGATGTTATAGAAATTACCCCAACTGAATTTAAAAAGGCAAAAGAAAATAATAAGGGAAAGGGCATAAAAATAGAGAAATCTAATTCCAACCCCGATGAACTTTATATGTATCGTCAACCCCTGAAGCCCTTAAGTTGTAACAATGACCCGGGAACCTCTAAACCACCAGGTTTTTCTAAACCGTTGTGGAAAACGACAGCTCGTATTAGGGGAACATCATATATCCCTAGAAACTTGGAAAAACGAACCAAAACCGAAGAAGAAGAAACGAGCGAGTCAGAATAAGATAGTTGTATTCGTGTGGTGTAATATATGTAATATAGTATGCTTATGCTTTATGATATATGTAAAAATTGCTTGTATTAATAAGTATATTTTTTTTTTATGAATCCAACTCTTGTCTATTTTACAGTATAAAAACACAAAATGGATAGACAACCCAATATTTTAAGAGACCTACCCGGAGACATGATTGATGAAATCTTGTATAGAGTCGGTCAGAATTCTTCGGCACAACTATTTACGGCGAAATCAGTTTGTAAGACATTCGAAGAACGTTCCAAGAATGTCTTGGTTTATAAGAGACTTTCGTTTGAAATATGGGGGATATCACATTGGGAAACCCATAAGTTACGATGTGTTTACTTTGACGCATATATTGCGGGGAACCCAAATGCTATTTTACGCAACGGGTTAAGAAATTATTTTGACTCAATGTATCCGAATATAGGACTTCATGATTTAGAAAAAGAGTCTAACATGCAACATAAAGAAGCATGCTATGCTTACGGGTTAGTAATGTTCGCTTCTCACCAAAGTGAGAAAAAGAACATCGGGCTACAACTATTAAACAAAACGTTCCCACAAGTGACGGAGTGGGTAATTGGGGTAAGAAATGAGGTTTTTAGGTTATTACGAGACTGTTGGTCATTACGTAACCCTCATCCCTTTAACGACGTTACAACACGCTGTCTTATCAACGGCCATAACGGTTATGTTCCACAAGACCAAGGATGGGAAGTAGTCCTAGTAAAACCAGAATGCATGACTTGTTTCTGGACGTATGAATTACGTGTCTTTATTGCCTTTGCTGAACGACTTGTGTACTAGCTAGAATTATCTTCACAACTATCTTGTATCAAAGTTATTGTGTGCTATATTTCATGCTTTATGTAAAATAAGCGGTATTGTAAGTTTGTAAAATATTGTATAAAAGTTTGAACGCGAAATATTATTATAATCAGTTTTTCATATAGAATTGTAGTAGTTGAATTGTATATTAGCTACTAAGTATGAACTTAACGGGTAGGTACTACCCGAATTTAAACTTATAAAACGCTAATATGAAGAAAAAGCTTTTATAAATGAGTTCATATTATGCTACGAAATACTATTAACCATTCTTAGTATTCTGTATGATTAACTTGTTCCATTTGACTATTTTGAAGGAAATGGCACCGACTACTCGACACACCGTGAATATGAATGAAGAGGAATTTCGTACTTTTCTAGCTTCAAACATAGCCGCAGTACAGGCTGCGCTACATACCAACAATAACCTTGGATCTAGCAGTACAGGAAATCGTGTAGGATGCACCTACAAAGAATTCACTGCCTGCAAACCTTTGGAATTTGATGGAACAGAAGGATCGATCGGATTGAAACGGTGGACCGAGAAGGTCGAATTGGTGTTTTCCATAAGTAAGTGTACTGAAGAGGATAAAGTGAAGTACGTTGCGCATACCTTCATAGGTTCCACGTTAACATGGTGGAATACCTATCTAGAACAAGTGGGACAAGATGATGCGTACGCACTACCGTGGTCAGCATTCAAGCACTTGATGAACGAGAAGTACCGTCCCAGAATCGAGGTCAATAAGCTCAAGACAGAACTTAGAGGGTTACGAACCCAAGGATTTGATATTACCACGTACGAAAGACGATTCACAGAATTGTGCCTATTGTGTCCGGGAGCGTTCGAAGATGAGGAAGAAAAGATCGACGCATTTGTGAAAGGATTACCGGAAAGAATCCAAGAAGATATAAGTTCACATGAGCCCGCCTCCATACAACAGGCCTGTAGAATGGCTCACAAACTAGTGAACCAGATTGAGGAAAGAATTAAAGAACAGACGGCTGAAGAGGCCAATGTGAAGCAAGTCAAAAGAAAGTGGGAGGAAAACGGTGATAAGAATCACCAATACAACAACAACAGCAATTACAATAATAATCGCAACAATTATCCCAACAATCACAACATCAATCGCAACTACAGCAAACGACCCAACAACAACAACAACAACAACAACAGCAACTACAACAATCATCCCAACAACAATAACAACCGCAACAACAACAATAATCAGAAGCAGCTATGCCAAAGGTGTGAAAAGTATCACTCGGGGTTCTGCACCAAATTTTGCAACAAGTGTAAAAGAAATGGTCATAGCGCGGCGAAGTGTGAGGTCTACGGACCAGGGGTTAACAGAACGAAAGGAACAAATGGTGTCGGAATGAGTAATGGCGGAGCAAGTAGTGTCGGAGCAAGTTATGCCAATGTAGTTTGTTATAAATGTGGAAAACCGGGCCACATTATTAGAAATTGCCCGAACCAGGAGAACACGAATGGACAAGGCCGCGGAAGAGTTTTCAATATTAATCCGGCAGAGGCACAGGAAGACCCGGAGCTTGTTACGGGTACGTTTCTTATTGACAATAAATCTGCTTACGTTTTATTTGATTCGGGTGCGGATAGAAGCTATATGAGTAGATATTTTTGTGCTAAATTAAGTTGTCCATTGACGCCGTTGGATAGTAAATTTTTACTCGAATTAGCAAACGGTAAATTAATTTCAGCAGATAATATATGCCGGAATCGATAAATTAAACTGGGTAGCGAAATATTTAAGATTGATTTGATACCAGTAGAGTTAGGGAGTTTTGATGTAATAGTTGGCATGGACTGGCTGAAGAAGGTGAAAGCAGAGATCGTATGTTACAAAAATGCAATTCGGATTGTACGAGAAGAAGGAGAACCCTTAATGGTATACGGAGAAAAGGGCAACATGAAGCTACATCTTATTAGTAATTTGAAGGCACAAAAACTAATAAGAAAAGGTTGCTATGCTGTTCTAGCACACGTCGAGAAAGTACAAACTGAAGAAAAGAGCATCAATGATGTTCCCGTCGCAAAAGAATTTCCCGATGTAATTCCGAAAGAATTACCGGGACTACCTCCACATCGATCTGTTGAATTTCAAATAGATCTTGTACCAGGAGCTGCACCAATAGCTCGTGCTCCTTATAGACTCTCACCCAGCGAGATGAAAGAACTGCAAAGTCAACTGCAAGAACTATTAGAATGTGGTTTCATTCGACCAAGCACATCACTATGGGGAGCTCCTGTTTTATTTGTCAAGAAGATGGATGGTACATTTAGGCTGTGTATTGACTACAGAGAGTTGAACAAACTTACCATCAAAAACCGTTATCCACTGCCGAGAATTGACGACTTATTTGATCAACTACAAGGCTCGTTGGTTTATTCGAAGATCGATTTACGTTCTGGATATCATCAAATGCGAGTAAAGGAGGATGATATTCCAAAAACTGCTTTTAGGACGCGTTATGGTCATTACGAGTTTATGGTTATGTCGTTTGGATTGACTAACGCACCAGCTGTGTTCATGGACCTTATGAACCGAGTGTGTGGGCCATATCTTGACAAGTTTGTCATTGTTTTCATCGATGGCATACTTATTTACTCAAAGAATGATCAAGAGCACGAAGAACATTTGAGAAAAGTGCTAGAAGTATTGAGGAAAGAAAAACTGTACGCTAAGTTTTCAAAGTGTGCATTTTGGTTGGAAGAAGTTTAATTCCTCGGTCACATAGTGAACAAAGAAGGTATCCAGGTGGACCCGGCAAAGATCGAAACCGTTGAAAAGTGGGAAAGCCCAAAAACTCCGAAGCATATACGTCAATTTTTAGGATTGGCTGGTTACTACAGAAGATTCATCCAAGATTTCTCCAAAATAGCAAAACCCTTGACTGCATTAACGCATAAAGGGAAAAAATTTGAATGGAAGAATGAACAAGAAAAGGCGTTTCAATTATTGAAGAAAAAGCTAACTACGGCACCTATATTGTCATTGCCTGAAGGGAATGATGATTTTGTGATTTATTGTGACGCATCAAAGCAAGGTCTCGGTTGTGTATTAATGCAACGAACGAAGGTGATTGCTTATGCGTCTAGACAATTGAAGATTCACGAGCAAAATTATACGACGCATAATTTGGAATTAGGCGCGGTTGTTTTTGCATTAAAGACTTGGAGGCACTACTTATATGGGGTCAAAAGTATTATATATACCGACCACAAAAGTCTTCAACACATATTTAATCAGAAACAACTGAATATGAGGCAGCGTAGGTGGATTGAATTGTTGAATGATTACGACTTTGAGATTTGTTACCACCCGGGGAAGGCAAATGTGGTAGCCGACGCCTTGAGAAGAAAGGACAGAGAACCCATTCGAGTAAAATCTATGAATATAATGATTCACACTAACCTTACTACTCAAATAAAGGAGGCGCAACAAGGAGTTTTAAAAGAGGGAAATTTAAAGGATGAAATACCCAAAGGATCAGAGAAGCATCTTAACATTCGGGAAGATGGAACCCGGTATAGGGCTGAAAGAATTTGGGTACCAAAATTTGGAGATATGAGAGAAATGGTACTTAGAGAAGCTCATAAAACCAGATACTCAATACATCCTGGAACGGGGAAGATGTACAAGGATCTTAAGAAACATTTTTGGTGGCCAGGTATGAAAGCCGATATTGCTAAATATGTAAGAGAATGTTTGACGTGTTTTAAGGTCAAAGCTGAACATCAGAAACCATCAGGTCTACTACAACAACCTGAAATCCCGGAATGGAAATGGGAAAACATTATCATGGATTTCATTACTAAATTGCCAAGGACTGCAAGTGGTTATGATACTATTTGGGTAATAGTTGATCGTCTCACCAAGTCAGCACACTTCCTGCCAATAAGAGAAGATGACAAGATGGAGAAGTTAGCACGACTGTATTTGAAGGAAGTCGTCTCCAGACATGGAATACCAATCTCTATTATCTCTGATAGGGATAGCAGATTTATTTCAAGATTCTAACAGACATTACAGCAAGCATTGGGAACTCGTCTAGACATGAGTACTGCCTATCATCCACAAACTGATGGACAGAGCAAAAGGACAATACAAACGCTTGAAGACATGCTACGAGCTTGTGTTATTGATTTCGGAAACAGTTGGGATCGACATCTACCGTTAGCAGAATTTTCCTACAACAACAGCTACCATTCAAGCATTGAGATGGCACCATTTGAAGAACTTTATGGTAGAAAGTACAGGTCTCCAATTTGTTGGAGTGAAATGGGGGATAGACAGATTTCGGGTCCAGAGATAATACAAGAAACTACCGAGAAAATCATCCAAATTCAACAAAGATTGAAAACTGCCCAGAGTCGACAAAAGAGCTACGCGGACAGTAAAATAAAAGATATAGAGTTTGAAATTGGAGAAATGGTCATGCTTAAGGTTTCACCTTGGAAAGGCGTTGTTCGATTTGGTAAATGGGGGAAACTAAATCCAAGGTACATTGGACGATTCAAGATTATAGATCGTGTCGGACCAGTAGCTTACCAACTGGAGCTACCTCAACAACTCGCTGCTGTACATAACACTTTCCACGTCTCAAATTTGAAGAAATGTTTTGCTAAAGAAGATCTCACTATTCCATTGGACGAAATCCAAATCAATGCAAAACTTCAATTCATTGAAGAACCCGCCGAAATAATGGATCGTGAGGTTAAGAGACTTAAACAATAAAAGATACCGATTGTTAAGGTTCGATGGAATGCTCGTAGAGGACCCGAGTTCACCTGGGAGCGTGAAGATCAGATGAAGAAGAAATACCCGCATTTATTTCCAGAAGATACGTCAACACCTCCAACTGCTTAAAATTTCGGGACGAAATTTATTTAACGGGTAGGTACTGTAGTGACCCGAACTTTTCCATGTTTATATATATATATTAAATGAAATTGTTATTTACATGATTAAGTGTTTCCAACATGTTAAGCAATCAAACTTGTTTAGACTTGATTAATTGAAATAGGTTTCATATAGACAATTGACCACCCAAGTTGACCGGTGATTCACGAACGTTAAAACTTGTAAAAACTATACAATGACATATATATGGTTATATATATAGTTAACATGATTTTATTATAAGTATGTATCTCATTAGGTATTTTAACAATGAGTTATATACATTAAAATGAGACTATAAATTTAAGAAACTCGAAAACGATATATATAACGATTATCGTTATAACAACGTCTTACTAGGTACATATGAATCATATTAAGATATTGATACACTTGGTTAATTATGTTAAATTATAAGTAAATATATTATTAAGTGTATTAACAATGAAATACATATGTAAAAATAAGACTACTAACTTAATGATTTCGAAACGAGACATATATGTAACGATTATCGTTGCAACGACATTTAACTGTATATATATCATACTAAGATATATTATATATCATAATATCATGATAATATAAAAATTTAACATCTCATTTGTTATAATAAACAACGAGTTAACAACATTCAACAAGATCGTTAACCTAAAGGTTTCAAAACAACATTTACATGTAACGACTAACGATGACTTAACGACTCAGTTAAAATGTATATACATGTAGTGTTTTAATATGTATTCATACACTTTTGAAAGACTTCAAGACACTTATCAAAATACTTCTACTTAACAAAAATGCTTACAATTACATCCTCGTTCAGTTTCATCAACAATTCTACTCGTATGCACCCGTATTTGTACTCGTACAATACACAGCTTTTAGATGTATGTACTATTGGTATATACACTCCAATGATCAGCTCTTAGCAGCCCATGTGAGTCACCTAACACATGTGGGAACCATCATTTGACAACTAGCATGAAATATCTCATAAAATTACAAAAATATGAGTAATCATTCATGAATGATTTACATGAAAACAAAATTACATATCCTTTATATCTAATCCATACACCAATGACCAAAAACACCTACAAACACTTTCATTCTTCAATTTTCTTCATCTAATTGATCTCTCTCAAGTTCTATCTTCAAGTTCTAAGTGTTCTTCATAAATTCCAAAAGTTCTAGTTTCATAAAATCAAGAATACTTCCAAGATTGCAAGTTTACTTCCAAGTTTTCTAAATCCATTCCAAGTAATCATCCAAGATCAAGAAACCTTTGTTACTTACAGTAGGTTATCTTTCTAATACAAGTTAATAATCATATTCAAACTTTAATTCAATTTCTATAACTATAACAATCTTATTTCGAGTGGAAATCTTACTTGAAATTGTTTTCGTGTCATGATTCTGCTTCAAGAACTTTCAAGCCATCCAAAGATCCTTTGAAGCTAGATCTATTTTTCTCATTTCCAGTAGGTTTATCCAAGGAACTTGAGGTAGTAATGATGTTCATAACATCATTCGATTCATACATATAAAGCTATCTTATTCGAAGGTTTAAACTTGTAATCACTAGAACATAGTTTAGTTAATTCTAAACTTGTTCGCAAATAAAAGTTAATCCTTCTAACTTGACTTTTAAAATCAACTAAACACATGTTATATATCTATATGATATGCTAACTTAATAATTTAAAACCTGGAAACACGAAAAACAACGTAAAACCTGATTTACGCCGTCGTAGTAACACCGCGGGCTGTTTTGGGTTAGTTAATTAAAAACTATGATAAAATTTGATTTAAAAGTTGTTATTCTGGAAAAATGATTTTTATTATGAACATGAAACTATATCCAAAAATTATGGTTAAACTCAAAGTGGAAGTATATGTTTTCTAAAATGGTCATCTAGACGTCGTTCTTTCGACTGAAATGACTACCTTTACAAAAAACGACTTGTAACTTATTTTTTAGACTATAAACCTATACATTTTCTGTTTAGATTCATAAAATAGAGTTCAATATGAAACCATATCAATTTGATTCACTCAAAACGGATTTAAAATGAAGAAGTTATGGGTAAAACAAGATTGGATAATTTTTCTCATTTTAGCTACGTGAAAATTGGTAACAAATCTATTCCAACCATAACTTAATCAACTTGTATTATATATATGTAATCTTGAGATACCGTAGACACGTATACAATGTTTCGACCTATCATGTCGACACATCTATATATATTTCGGAACAACCATAGACACTATATATGTGAATGTTGGAGTTAGCTATACAGGGTTGAGGTTGATTCCAAAATATATATAGTTTAAGTTGTGATCAATACTGAGATACGTATACACTGGGTCGTGGATTGATTCAAGATAATATTTATCGATTTATTTCTGTACATCTAACTGTGGACAACTAGTAGGTTACTAACGAGGACAGCTGACTTAATAAACTTAAAACATCAAAATATATTAAAAGTGTTGTAAATATATTTTGAACATACTTTAATATATATGTATATATTGTTATAGGTTCGTGAATTAACCAGTGGCCAAGTCTTACTTCCCGACGAAGTAAAAATCTGTGAAAGTGAGTTATAGTCCCACTTTTAAAATCTAATATTTTTGGGATGAGAATACATGTAGGTTTTATAAATGATTTACAAAATAGACACAAGTACGTGAAACTAAATTCTATGGTTGAATTATCGAAATCGAATATGCCCCTTTTTATTAAGTCTGGTAATCTAAGAATTAGGGAACAGACACCCTAATTGACGCGAATCCTAAAGATAGATCTATTGGGCCTAACAAACCCCATCTAAAGTACTGGATGCTTTAGTACTTCGAAATTTATATCATATCCGAAGGGTGTCCCGGAATGATGGGAATATTCTTATATATGCATCTTATTAATGTCGGTTACCAGGTGTTCACCATATGAATGATTTTTATCTCTATGTATGGGATGTGTATTGAAATATGAAATCTTGTGGTCTATTGTTACGATTTGATATATATAGGTTAAACCTATAACTCACCAACATTTTTGTTGACGTTTAAAGCATGTTTATTATCAGGTGAATACTAAGAGCTTCTGCTGTTGCATACTAAAATAAGGACAAGATTTGGAGTCCATGTTTGTATGATATTGTGTAAAAATTGCATTCAAGAAACTGATTTCGATGTAACATATTTGTATTGTAAACCATTATGTAATGGTCGTGTGTAAACAGGATATTTTAGATTATCATTATTTGATAATCTACGTAAAGCTTTTTAAACCTTTATTTATGAAATAAAGGTTATGGTTTGTTTTAAAAATTAATGCAGTCTTTGAAAAATATCTCATATAGAGGTCAAAACCTCGCAACGAAATCAATTAATATGGAACGTTTTTAATCAATAAGAACGGGATATTTCATATTAGACATAGGATGTGGAACTCACATTCGCAATTCTATGCAGGGGTTCAAAAGAAGTAAACAAGAATCGGGAACATCAAGTCTCTACATGGTAAATGGAGCTAAGGTGCACGTAGTAGCTCAAGGAGACTTTAGTTTAAAGCTTCCAAGTGGTTTGGAGCTTATTTTGGAAAATGTTTTGTATGCACCCGATTTATCTCGAAATATTATTTCTGTATCCGTTTGAAACAATATGGTTTTAATCTTAATTTCATTAATGATGATATCCATGTTTCTTTAGATAATGTGTTCTATTTTAAGGCTTCGCCCTTGAATGGTATTTATGAATTGGTTCATGATGACACATGATACAATAGCTCAATATACCATGCAAACACCAAGATACTCAAAAGGGATTTGAGTGATTCCTACTTATGGTGTTGTCGCCTTGGTCACATAAACAAGAATCTAATGCATACACTTCTAAAGAATGGATTTTTGAAATCAAATGAACTAGACTCGTTTTATAGTGACCCGAACTTTTCCATGTTTATATATATTAATTGAGATTGATATTTACATGATTAAATGTTTCCAACATGTTAAGCAATCAAACTTGTTAAGACTTGATTAATTGAAATATGTTTCATATAGACAATTGACCACCCAAGTTGACCGGCGATTCACGAACGTTAAAACTTGTAAAAACGACATGACGATATATATATGGTTAACATGAGATTATTATAAGTAAGTATCTCCATAAGTATATTAACAATGAGTTATATACATATAAACAAGAGTACTAACTTAAGGATTTCGAAACGAGACATATATGTAACGATCATCGTTGTAACGACATTTAAATGTATATATATCATATTAAGATATATTAATATATCATAATTTCATGATAATATAATAATTTAACATCTCATTAGATATAATAAACAATGGGTTAAAAACATTAATTGAGATCGTTAACTTAAAGGTTTCAAAACAACACTTACATGTAACGACTAACGATGACTTAACGACTCAGTTAAAATGTATATACATGTAGTGTATTTAGATGTATTAAAATACTTTTGGAAGACTTCAAGACATATATCAAAACACTCATACTTAATGAAAATGGTTACAGTTACTTTCCCATTCTTTTCTTTCATCAAGAATTCTACTCGTATTCTTACCCGTATTATACACAGCTTCAAAACGTACTTACTATGGGTATATACCAATAGGAACTAGCATGGGATTCCACTCTTGATTATGTCATGTATTACTAATCAATTTTAACTTCTACCATGAGCTAGTCAACTAACTAGAACTCCTTTTAACCCCACTCACCACTCACCAATTACCACTCATCATTCACTCCATTTCACTTCCAATTCTCTTTCTAATTCTCTCTCAACACACACACACTATTATGAACGTATTTTTCCAGTAGTTAATCATCATCTTCATCAAAAATTACTTCAAGAATCAAGCTATAATCATCATAGGAAGAACACTTCAAGAACACTTCAAAAATCCCTTCAAGTTTACTAATTTACTTCCAAGCTTTCTAATCCATTCCAAGTAATCATCTAAGATCAAGAAACCTTTGTTATATACAGTAGGTTATCTTTCTTATACAAGGTAATATTCATATTCAAACTTTGATTCAATTTCTATAACTATAAACTATCTTAATTCGAGTAAAAATCTTACTTGAACTTGTTTTTGTGTCATGATCCTACTTCAAGAACTTTCAAGCCATCCAAGATCCTTTGAAGCTAGATCATTTCTTGTCACTTCCAGTAGGTTTACCTACTAAACTTGAGGTAGTAATGATGTTCATAACATCATTCTATTCATATATATAAAACTATCTTATTCGAAGGTTTAAACTCGTAATCACTAGAACATAGTTTAGTTAATTCTAAACTTGTTCGCAAACAAAAGTTAATCCTTCTAACTTAACTTTTAAAATTAACTAAACACATGTTATATATCTATATGATATGCTAACTTAATGATTTAAAACCTGGAAACACGAAAAACACCGTAAAACCGGATTTACGCCGTCGTAGTAACACCGCGGGCTGTTTTGGGTTAGTTAATTAAAAACTATGATAAACTTTGATTTAAAAGTTGTTATTCTGAGAAAATGATTTTTATTATGAACATGAAACTATATCCAAAAATTATGGTTAAACTCAAAGTGGAAGTATGTTTTCTAAAATGGTCATCTAGACGTCGTTCTTTCGACTGAAATGACTACCTTTACAAAAACGACTTGTAACTTATTTTTGTGACTATAAACCTATACTTTTTCTGTTTAGATTCATAAAATAGAGTTCAATATGAAACCATATCAATTTGATTCACTCAAAACGGATTTAAAATGAAGAAGTTATGGGTAAAACAAGATTGGATAATTTTTCTCATTTTAGCTACGTGAAAATTGGTAACAAATCTATTCCAACCATAACTTAATCAACTTGTATTGTATATTATGTAATCTTGAGATACCATAGACACGTATACAATGTTTCGACCTATCATGTCGACACATCTATATATATTTCGGAACAACCATAGACACTCTATATGTGAATGTTGGAGTTAGCTATACAGGGTTGAGGTTGATTCTAAAATATATATAGTTTGAGTTGTGATCAATACTGAGATACGTATACACTGGGTCGTGGATTGATTCAAGATAATATTTATCGATTTATTTCTGTACATCTAACTGTGGACAACTAGTTGTAGGTTACTAACGAGGACAGCTGACTTAATAAACTTAAAACATCAAAATATATTAAAAGTGTTGTAAATATATTTTGAACATACTTTAATATATATGTATATATTGTTATAGGTTCGTGAATCAACAGTGGCCAAGTCTTACTTCCCGACGAAGTAAAAATCTGTGAAAGTGAGTTATAGTCCCACTTTTAAAATCTAATATTTTTTGGATGAGAATACATGCAGGTTTTATAAATGATTTACAAAATAGACACAAGTACGTGAAACTACATTCTATGGTTGAATTATCGAAATCGAATATGCCCCTTTTTATTAAGTCTGGTAATCTAAGAATTAGGGAACAGACACCCTAATTGACGCGAATCCTAAAGATAGATCTATTGGGCCTAACAAACCCCATCCAAAGTACCGGATGCTTTAGTACTTCAAAATTTATATCATATCCGAAGGGTGTCCCGGAATGATGGGGATATTCTTATATATATGCATCTTGTTAATGTCGGTTACCATGTGTTCACCATATGAATGATTTTTATCTCTATGTATGGGATGTGTATTGAAATATGAAATCTTGTGGTCTATTGTTACGATTTGATATATATAGGTTAAACCTATAACTCACCAACATTTTTGTTGATGTTTTAAGCATGTTTATTCTCAGGCGATTATTAAGAGCTTCCGCTGTCGCATACTTAAATAAGGACGAGATTTGGAGTCCATGCTTGTATGATATTGTGTAAAAACTGCATTCAAGAAACTTATTTTGTTGTAACATATTTGTATTGTAACCATTATGTAATGGTCGTGTGTAAACAGGATATTTTAGATTATCATTATTTGATAATCTACGTAAAGCTTTTTAAACCTTTATTGATGAAATAAAGGTTATGGTTTGTTTTAAAATAAATGCAGTCTTTGAAAAACGTCTCATATAGAGGTCAAAACCTCGCAACGAAATCAATTAATATGGAACGTTTTTAATCAATAAGAACGGGACATTTCAGTTGGTATCCGAGCGTTGGTCTTAGAGAACCAGAATTTTGCATTAGTGTGTCTTATCGAGTTTGTTAGGATGCATTAGTGAGTCTGGACTTCGACCGTGTTTACTTGAAAAATGATTGCTTAACAAATTTTGTTGGAAACTATATATTTTTAACATGTGAATATTATGTGATATATTAATCTCTTAACGCGTTTGATATTATGTGATAGATGTCTACCTCTAGAACAAGTCCCATTGACTCACCTAATAATAATGAAGAGTCAAATGTAAATTGGAATGATTCGTGGACTGATTCACAAGTTCCCGAAGAGGAACCGGAAGAAGAGTCGGAACCAGAAGATGAATCGGAACCGGAAGAAGAATCGGAACCGGATGAAGAAATAGAACCGGTGGGGGAAATAATAAAACGGTTAAGTAAAAGAAAATCCTCAACCAACCGACCAAGGTTAATTATGGTCAATGGTGTTTCCGCTAAGAAAGCAAAATATTGGGAGGATTACCAATTCTCCGATGAATCGGATTCTGACGAGAATTCCGATGATGTTATAGAAATTACCCCAACTGAATTTAAAAAGGCAAAAGAAAATAATAAGGGAAAGGGCATAAAAATAGAGAAATCTAATTCCAACCCCGATGAACTTTATATGTATCGTCAACCCCCGAAGTCCTTAAGTTGTAACAATGACCCAGGAACCTCTAAACCACCAGGTTTTTCTAAACCAATGTGGAAAAAGATGGCTCGTATTAGGGGAACATCATATATCCCTAGAAACTTGGCAAAACGAACCAAAACCGAAGAAGAAGAAACAAGCGAGTCGGAATAAGATAGTTGTATTCGTATGGTGTAATATATGTAATATAGTGTGCTTATGCTTTATGATATATGTAAAAATTGCTTGTATTAATAAGTATTTTTTTTTATGAATCTAACTCTTGTCTATTTTACAGTATAAAAACATATAATGGATAGACAACCTAATATTTTAAGAGACCTACCCGGAGACATGATTGATGAAATCTTGTCTAGAGCCGGTCAGAATTCTTCGGCACAACTATTTAAGGCGAGATCAGTTTGTAAGACATTCGAAGAACGTTCCAAGAATGCCTTGGTTTATTAAAGGCTTTCGTTCGAAAGATGGGGGATATCACATTGGGAAATTCATAAGTTACGAGTGTTTACTTTGACGCATATATTGCGGGGAACCCAAATGCTATTTTACGCAATGGGTTAAGAAATTATTTTGACTCAATATATCCGAATATTGGACTTCGTGATTTAGAAAAAGCGGCTAACATGCAACATAAAAAAGCATGTTATGCTTACGGATTAGTAATGTTCGCTTCTCACCAAAGTGAGAACAAGAACATCGGCCTACAACTATTAAACAAAACATTCCCACAAGTGACGGAGTCGGTAATTGGGGTAAGAAATGAGGTTTTTAGATTGTTACGGGACTGTTGGACATTACGTAACCCTCGTCCCTTTGACGATGTTACAACACGCTGTCTTATCAACGGCCATAACGGTTATGTTCCACAAGACCAAGGATGGGAAGTAGTCCTAGTAAAACCAGAATGCATGACTTGTTTCTGGATGTATGAATTACGTGTCTTTATTGCCTTTGCTGAACGACTTGTGTACTAGCTAGAATTATCTTCACAACCATCTTGTATCAAATTTATTGTGTGCTATATTTCATGCTATATGTAAAATAAGCGGTATTGTAAGTTTGTAAAATATTGTGTAAAAGTTTGAACGCGAAATATTATTATAATCAGTTTTTCATATAGAATTGTAGTAGTTGAATTGTATATTAGCTACTAAGTATGAACTTAACGGGTATGTACTACCCAAATTTAAACTTATAAAACGCTAATATGAAGAAAAAGCTTTTATAAATGAGTTCATATTATGCTACAAAATACTATTAACTACTCTTAATATTCTGTATGATTAACTTGTTCCATTTGACTATTTTGAAAGAAATGGCACCGACTACTCGACACACCGTGAATATGAATGAAGAGGAATTCTGTACTTTTCTAGCTTCAAACATAGCCGCAGTACAGGCTGCGCTACATACCAACAATAACCTTGGATCTAGCAGTACAGGAAATCGTGTAGGATGCACCTACAAAGAATTCACTGCCTGCAAACCTTTGGAATTTGATGGAACCGAAGGACCGATCGGATTGAAACGGTGTACCGAGAAGGTCGAATCGGTGTTTGCCATAAGTAAGTGTACTGAAGAGGACAAAGTGAAGTACGCTACGCATACCTTCACAGGTTCTGCGTTAACATGGTGGAATACCTATCTAGAGCAAGTGGGACAAGACGATGCGTACGCACTACCGTGGTCAGTATTCAAGCACTTGATGAACGAGAAGTACCGTCCCAGAACCGAGGTCAATAAGCTCAAGACAGAACTTAGAGGGTTACGAACCCAAGGATTTGATATTACCACGTACGAAAGACGATTCACAGAATTGTGCCTATTGTGTCCGGGAGCATTCGAAGATGAGGAAGAGAAGACCGACGCGTTTGTGAAAGGATTACCGAAAAGAATCCAAGAAGATATAAGTTCACACGAGCCCGCCTCCATACAACAGGCATGTAGAATGGCTCACAAACTAGTGAACCAGATTGAAGAAAGAATTAAAGAACATACTGCTGAAGAGGCCAATGTGAAGCAAGTCAAAAGAAAGTGGGAGGAAAACGGTGATAAGAATCACCAATACAACAACAACAGCAATTACAACAATAATCGCAACAATTATCCCAACAATCGCAACATCAATCGCAACTACAACAAACGGCCCAAAAACAACAACAACAACAACAACAACAACAACAGCTACTACAACAATCATCCCAACAACAA
The DNA here is from genome assembly GCF_046630445.1 of Rutidosis leptorrhynchoides. NCBI lineage: Eukaryota > Viridiplantae > Streptophyta > Magnoliopsida > Asterales > Asteraceae > Rutidosis > Rutidosis leptorrhynchoides. The sequence continues at coordinate 174,139,650 of NC_092342.1, read as the reverse complement.
TAATAACCGCAACAACAACAACAATCAGAAGCAGCTATGCCAAAGGTGTGAAAAGTATCACTCGGGGTTCTGCACCAAATTTTGCAACAAGTGTAAAAGAAATGGTCATAGCGCGGCGAAGTGTGAGGTCTACGGACCAGGGTTTAATAGAACGAAAGGAACAAATGGTGTCGGAACGAGTAATGGCGGAGCAAGTAGTGTCGGAGCCAGTTATGCCAATGTAGTTTGTTATAAATGTGGAAAACCGGGCCACATTATTAGAAATTGCCCGAACCAGGAGAACACGAATGGACAAGGCCGCGGAAGAGTTTTCAATGTTAATGCGGCAGAGGCACAGGAAGACCCGGAGCTTGTTACGGGTACATTTCTTATTGACAATAAATCTGCTTACGTTTTATTTGATTCGGGTACGGATAGAAGCTATATGAGTAGAGATTTTTGTGCTAAATTAAGTTGTCCATTGACGCCTTTGGATAGTAAATTTTTACTCGAATTAGCAAATGGTAAATTAATTTCAGCAGATAATATATGTCGGAATCGAGAAATTAAACTGGTTAGCGAAATATTTAAGATTGATTTGATACCAGTAGAGTTAGGGATTTTTGATGTGATAATCGGTATGGACTGGTTGAAAGAAGTGAAAGCAGAGATCGTTTGTTACAAAAATGCAGTTCGCATTATACGAGAAAAAGGAAAACCCTTAATGGTGTACGGAGAAAAGGGCAACACGAAGCTACATCTTATTAGTAATTTGAAGGCACAAAAACTAATAAGAAAAGGTTGCTATGCTGTTCTAGCACACGTCGAGAAAGTACAAACTGAAGAAAAGAGCATCAATGATGTTCCCGTCGCAAAAGAATTTCCCGATGTATTTCCGAAAGAATTACCGGGATTACCCCCACATCGATCCGTTGAATTTCAAATAGATCTTGTACCAGGAGCTGCACCAATAGCTCGTGCTCCTTACAGACTCGCACCCAGCGAGATGAAAGAATTGCAAAGCCAATTACAAGAACTTTTAGAGCATGGTTTCATTCGACCAAGCACATCACCGTGGGGAACTCCTGTTTTGTTTGTCAAGAAGAAAGATGATACATTCAGGTTGTGTATCGACTACTGAGTGTTGAACAAACTTACCATCAAGAACCGCTACCCACTACCGAGAATCGACGACTTATTTGATCAACTACAAGGCTCGCCTGTTTATTCAAAGATTGACTTACGTTCCGGGTATCATCAAATGCGGGTGAAAGAAGATGATATTCCAAAGACTGCTTTCAGAACACGTTACGGTCATTACGAGTTTATGGTCATGCCGTTTGGTTTAACTAATGCACCAGCTGTGTTCATGGGCCTTATGAACCGAGTGTGTGGACCATACCTTGAAAAGTTTGTCATTGTTTTCATTGATGACATACTTATTTACTCAAAGAATGACCAAGAACACGGTGAACATTTGAGAAAGGTGTTAGAAGTATTGAGGAAGGAAGAATTGTACGCTAAATTTTCAAAGTGTGCATTTTGGTTGGAAGAAGTTCAATTCCTCGGTCACATAGTGAACAAAAAAGGTATTAAGGTGGATCCGGCAAAGATAGAAACTGTTGAAAAGTGGGAAACCCCGAAAACTCCGAAACACATACGCCAGTTTTTAGGACTAGCTGGTTACTACAGAAGGTTCATCCAAGACTTTTCCAGAATAGCAAAACCCTTGACTGCATTAACGCATAAAGGGAAGAAATTTGAATGGAATGATGAACAAGAGAAAGCGTTTCAGTTATTGAAGAAAAAGCTAACTACGGCACCTATATTGTCATTGCCTAAAGGGAATGATGATTTTGTGATTTATTGTGACACATCAAAGCAAGGTCTCGGTTGTGTATTAATGCAACGAACGAAGGTGATTGCTTATGCGTCTAGACAATTGAAGATTCACGAACAAAATTATACGACGCATGATTTGGAATTAGGCGCGGTTGTTTTTGCATTAAAGACTTGGAGGCACTACTTATATGGGGTCAAAAGTATTATATATACCGACCACTAAAGTCTTCAACACATATTTAATCAGAAACAACTGAATATGAGGCAGCGTAGGTGGATTGAATTATTGAATGATTACGACTTTGAGATTCGTTACCACCCGGGGAAGGCAAATGTGGTAGCCGATGCCTTGAGCAGGAAGGACAAAGAACCCATTCGAGTAAAATCTATGAATATAATGATTCATAATAACCTTACAACTCAAATAAAGGAGGCGCAACAAGGAGTTTTAAAAGAGGGAAATTTAAAGGATGAAATACCCAAAGGATCGGAGAAGCATCTTAATATTCGAGAAGACGAAACCCGGTGTAGGGCTGAAAGGATTTGGGTACCAAAATTTGGAGATATGAGAGAAATGGTACTTAGAGAAGCTCATAAAACCAGATACTCAATACATCCTGGAACGGGGAAGATGTACAAGGATCTCAAGAAACATTTTTGGTGGCCGGGTATGAAAGCCGATGTTGCTAAATACGTAGGAGAATGTTTGACGTGTTCTAAGGTCAAAGATGAGCATCAGAAACCATCAGGTCTACTTCAACAACCCGAAATCCCGGAATGGAAATGGGAAAACATTACCATGGATTTCATCACTAAATTGCCAAGGACTGCAAGTGGTTTTGATACTATTTGGGTAATAGTTGATCGTCTCACCAAATCAGCACACTTCCTGCCAATAAGAGAAGATGACAAGATGGAGAAGTTAGCACGACTGTATTTGAAGGAAGTCGTCTCCAGACATGGAATACCAATCTCTATTATCTCTGATAGGGATGGCAGATTTATTTCAAGATTCTGGCAGACATTACAGCAAGTATTAGGAACTCGTCTAGACATGAGTACTACCTATCATCCACAAAATGATGTGCAGAGCGAAAGGACGATACAAACGCTTGAAGACATGCTACGAGCATGTGTTATTGATTTCGGAAACAGTTGGGATCGACATCTACCGTTAGCAGAATTTTCGTACAACAACAGCTACCATTCAAGCATTGAGATGGCGCCGTTTGAAGCACTTTATGGTATAAAGTGCAGGTCTCCGATTTGTTGGAGTGACGTGGGGGATAGACAGATTACGGAGAAGATCATCCAAATTCAACAACGGTTGAAAACCGCCCAAAGTGGACAAAAGAGCTACGCTGACATTAAAAGAAAAGATATAGAATTTGAAATTGGAGAGATGGTCATGCTTAAAGTTGCACCTTGGAAAGGCGTTGTTCGATTTGGTAAACGAGGGAAATTAAATCCAAGGTATATTGGACCATTCAAGATTATTGATCGTGTCGGACCAGTAGCTTACCGACTTGAGTTACCTCAACAACTCGCGGCTGTACATAACACTTTCCACGTCTCGAATTTGAAGAAATGTTTTGCTAAAGAAGATCTCACTATTCCATTAGATGAAATCCAAATCAACGAAAAACTCCAATTCATCGAATAACCCGTCGAAATAATGGATCGTGAGGATAAAAGACTTAAGCAAAACAAGATACCAATTGTTAAGGTTCGATGGAATGCTCGTAGAGGACCCGAGTTCACCTAGGAGCGTGAAGATCAGATGAATAAGAAATACCCGCATCTATTTCCAGAAGATTCATCAACACCTTCAACAGCTTAAAATTTCGGGACGAAATTTATTTAACGGGTAGGTACTGTAGTGACCCGAACTTTTCCATGTTTATATATATTAATTGAGATTGATATTTACATGATTAAATGTTTCCAACATGTTAAGCAATCAAACTTGTTAAGACTTGATTAATTGAAATATGTTTCATATAGACAATTGACCACCCAAGTTGACCGGCGATTCACGAACGTTAAAACTTGTAAAAACGACATGACGATATATATATGGATATACATATCGTTAACATGATATTATGATAAGTAAGTATCTCCATAAGTATATTAACAATGAGTTATATACATATAAACAAGACTACTAACTTAAGGATTTCGAAACGAGACATATATGTAACGATTATCGTTGTAACGACATTTAAATGTATATATATCATATTAAGATATATTAATATATCATAATATCATGATAATATAATAATTTAACATCTCATTAGATATAATAAACAATGAGTTAACAACATTAATTGAGATCGTTAACTTAAAGGTTTCAAAACAACACTTACATGTAACGACTAACGATGACTTAACGACTCAGTTAAAATGTATATACATGTAGTGTATTTAGATGTATTAAAATACTTTTGGAAGACTTCAAGACATATATCAAAACACTCATACTTAACGAAAATGGTTACAGTTACTTTCCCATTCTTTTCTTTCATCAAGAATTCTAGTCGTATTCTTACCCGTATTATACACAGCTTCAAAACGTACTTACTATGGGTATATACCAATAGGAACTAGCATGGGATTCCACTCTTGATTATGTCATGTATGACTAATCAATTTTAACTTCTACCATGAGCTAGTCAACTAACTAGAACTCCTTTTAACCCCACTCACCACTCACCAATTACCACTCATCATTCACTCCATTTCACTTCCAATTCTCTTTCTAATTCTCTCTCAACACACACACACACACTATTATGAACGTATTTTTCCAGTAGTTAATCATCATCTTCATCAAAAATCACTTCAAGAATCAAGCTATAATCATCATAGGAAGAACACTTCAAGAGCACTTCAAAAATCCCTTCAAGTTTACTAATTTACTTCCAAGCTTTCTAATCCATTCCAAGTAATCATCTAAGATCAAGAAACCTTTTTTATATACAGTAGGTTATCTTTCTTATACAAGGTAATATTCATATTCAAACTTTGATTCAATTTCTATAACTATAAACTATCTTAATTCGAGTAAAAATCTTACTTGAACTTGTTTTTGTGTCATGATCCTACTTCAAGAACTTTCAAGCCATCCAAGATCCTTTGAAGCTAGATCATTTCTTGTCACTTCCAGTAGGTTTACCTACTAAACTTGAGGTAGTAATGATGTTCATAACATCATTCTATTCATATATATAAAACTATCTTATTCGAAGGTTTAAACTCGTAATCACTAGAACATAGTTTAGTTAATTCTAAACTTGTTCGCAAACAAAAGTTAATCCTTCTAACTTAACTTTTAAAATTAACTAAACACATGTTATATATCTATATGATATGCTAACTTAATGATTTAAAACCTGGAAACACGAAAAACACCGTAAAACCGGATTTACGCCGTCGTAGTAACACCGCGGGCTGTTTTGGGTTAGTTAATTAAAAACTATGATAAACTTTGATTTAAAAGTTGTTATTCTGAGAAAATGATTTTTATTATGAACATGAAACTATATCCAAAAATTATGGTTAAACTCAAAGTGGAAGTATGTTTTCTAAAATGGTCATCTAGACGTCGTTCTTTCGACTGAAATGACTACCTTTACAAAAACGACTTGTAACTTATTTTTGTGACTATAAACCTATACTTTTTCTGTTTAGATTCATAAAATAGAGTTCAATATGAAACCATATCAATTTGATTCACTCAAAACGGATTTAAAATGAAGAAGTTATGGGTAAAACAAGATTGGATAATTTTTCTCATTTTAGCTACGTGAAAATTGGTAACAAATCTATTCCAACCATAACTTAATCAACTTGTATTGTATATTATGTAATCTTGAGATACCATAGACACGTATACAATGTTTCGACCTATCATGTCGACACACCTATATATATTTCGGAACAACCATAGACACTCTATATGTGAATGTTGGAGTTAGCTATACAGGGTTGAGGTTGATTCTAAAATATATATCGTTTGAGTTGTGATCAATACTGAGATACGTATACACTGGGTCGTGGATTGATTCAAGATAATATTTATCGATTTATTTCTGTACATCTAACTGTGGACAACTAGTTGTAGGTTACTAACGAGGACAGCTGACTTAATAAACTTAAAACATCAAAATATATTAAAAGTGTTGTAAATATATTTTGAACATACTTTAATATATATGTATATATTGTTATAGGTTCGTGAATCAACAGTGGCCAAGTCTTACTTCCCGACGAAGTAAAAATCTGTGAAAGTGAGTTATAGTCCCACTTTTAAAATCTAATATTTTTGGGATGAGAATACATGCAGGTTTTATAAATGATTTACAAAATAGACACAAGTACGTGAAACTACATTCTATGGTTGAATTATCGAAATCGAATATGCCCCTTTTTATTAAGTCTGGTAATCTAAGAATTAGGGAACAGACACCCTAATTGACGCGAATCCTAAAGATAGATCTATTGGGCCTAACAAACCCTATCCAAAGTACCGGATGCTTTAGTACTTCGAAATTTATATCATATCCGAAGGGTGTCCCGGAATGATGGGGATATTCTTATATATATGCATCTTGTTAATGTCGGTTACCAGGTGTTCACCATATGAAAGATTTTTATCTCTATGTACAGGATGTGTATTGAAATATGAAATCTTGTGGTCTATTGTTACGATTTGATATATATAGGTTAAACCTATAACTCACCAACATTTTTGTTGACGTTCTAAGCATGTTTATTTTCAGGTGATTATTAAGAGCTTCCGCTGTCGCATACTTAAATAAGGACGAGATTTGGAGTCCATGCTTGTATGATATTGTGTAAAAACTGCATTCAAGAAACTTATTTTGTTGTAACATATTTGTATTGTAAACCATTATGTAATGGTCGTGTTTAAACAGGATATTTTAGATTATCATTATTTGATAATCTACGTAAAGCTTTTTAAACCTTTATTGATGAAATAAAGGTTATGGTTTGTTTTAAAATGAATGCAGTCTTTGAAAAACGTCTCATATAGAGGTCAAAACCTCGCAACGAAATCAATTAATATGGAACATTTTTAATCAATAAGAACGGGACATTTCACGTTTGATGTATGCGAATCTTGTCTACAAGGCAAAATGACTAAAGCACCTTTCAAAGGGACCTATGAAAGGGCTAAAGACTTATTGGGATTAATACATTCAGATGTATGTGGACCCTTTAAGCCCATAACTAGGAATGGTGAAAGATACTTTGTTACTTTCATTGATGACTTCAGTCGTTTCGGATATGTCTACTTATTGAGACACAAGGACGAAACTTTTGAAGCATTCAAAGAATATCAAAACGAAGTACAAAATCAACTCAATAAGACAATCAAGGTACTTCGTGTGACATCCCGGAAATTTCCAACCAAATTTAAACTTTAATCTTTATATGTTTTCGACACGATAAGCAATATTTGTTAAGTTAAATTTCAAGAATTTTAAACTATGTTCATACATTCATTAAACCTCGACCAAGTTCCAACGATTCACGAACCATTAAACGAATATGATTATATATGTATATGTGTATATATATTATAACTTGATACGTAAACAAAATATTAGATTAAATACTTTATATGATTGTATCTATTTCAAAATGTTTATCAATGGAATTAGAAGATAAGATCAAATGATTGAATTATCAGATATATTGAATTATGATTACAAGTCTATGTTGAAAGGCCCACGTTGATTTGAGAAATCTTTCTATTTTAATAATATTCGGAAAATGGTAAAGTGATTTATAAATAAAAACAATTTGTCAATCATTGAGAACTAGACAAAGGATAGTGTAAGATTGAATCTCATAAAGACTCGATTGATCTATTTAGTTTCAAACGTACAAAAACGTTTTTAGGTTAAATTGAACTTTATTATTAAAACGTATATAACTTTTATAAATATCTAGAACCACTTTTGACAACTTATTACTTAACAAGTAAGATAAAGATAACTATATTTATATTTTATTTTATTAAATATATATAATGATTTAAATTAATATTATATATATTTATACGCGTATTATACGTACTTAGTTTTATACTTTTACTATACTTAAACTTTACTTTTACTTTATTTTTACTTTACTTTAACTTTAATAATTCACTTTAATAATTCATACTTTAATAATTCACTTTAATAATTCATACTTTAATAATTCACTTTAATAATTCAAAAATCTATTATAAATAGAATTCAATAGGTTTCATTATTTCATAGAAACTTGAAAATATTTTTCTCTAAACTCTCTCAATCGATTTACATATATATATTTACTCCGTATTATTTCAAGATATTATTAGTATACATAAAATATTACGACGGAGTGCTGTCCGAGTGATTTCGAAATGGTTTTTCGAGTAGGATAGGATTAAGGAAATTATGGGTTATAGCTATGGAGGTGATTAAGTATGGTTCATGGGTATGCTCGTGAGGTCAATATAGTGTTTATCATTTCTGTTGCGTCTACGTACCTTTCCTGCAATATTGAATCTCAATATTGATACGTGAGTACTCATAATTTAACTTTTAAATACTAATAGTGTATCCCTGACTAGTGCTCGAGTATTTAGGATTATGCATGCTTGTACTTTTGATATTGCCCTTAGACAGGTTAGGTTGAATCTTGAATTAGTTACACTTGCGGTTGAGATAAGGTATAAGATATGCATGTCCTTGGAAAGCTAGCAAAAAATTAAGAACTTTTCCTTTAGATATCGAATGGTTTCGATGAACGGATTAGAAGTTATAATCAATTGAATTTTCGATATTTTTCTTAAAAATGATTATTATTATCGTCGTTTTTATCGTCATTCTAGTTTTATCTTATTATTATCATTATTATTATTATCTTTATCAATAAAAGGGATTTATCATTAAAAATTGTTATTTTTTTTATTATTACTATCGTTATTATCGTTAAAGTTATAATTAGTATTATTATTATTATCCAATTATTATTATTATTATTGGTATTATTATTATTATTATCATTATTAATATATATATCATTATTTAAAAATGATTATTATTATTGTTATTATTATTACTATATTATCATTAAGATAATTATTAGTATTATCGTTAATAATGTTATAGTAAATATCATTATTAATATTTGTGTAATTAAAATAAATATTTGTAACACCTAATTATTTTGATTACTATTATTATCATTATTATGAACACGATATAAAAGACGATTAAAAGCTATTAAACGAAACGATTAGGAAATAATGGGTAAGAGTATCATGATGAAATTAAAATATTATAAGATATTGATTTAGATAAAATTATCGTTCTTATTATTTTTATCATTACTATTATTATTAAAAGTATCATTAGTATTAAAACTATCATTTTAACAAAAATTATCATTTTAATAGAAATGTCATTGTTACTATAAAATATCATTATTATTATTATTTTAAATAAAATTATTATTTTAAAGATAATATTAAAAATTATCGTAAATATTAAAGTTATCATAATTAGAATCATCGTTTTATTATAATGTCATCTTAGTAATTATAAATATTGATATTTTTATAATAATAATTATTATTACAAAATAATACAACTTTTACTTACTATCATTATAGATATTATTTTATCAAATAAATATGTGATACAAACATATTTTACTACGTGTAATAACTTACTTTATTAATACCTATCATATTATCTTTATGATATTAAATGAACCCTATAAATTTTATTACTTAATATATATAAAAGTATATTTTATTATATAAATTTGATATAAAATTTTATTTATTAATAAATAAATTATATTATTTACTCTAATAAATCTTTTAAAAATATTTAAAAATATAAAACGACGATATTTAAACTATATATTAATCATGTATAGATTTTTGGAAATTATTTTGAGTCAAATTTACTTTTGTTGACTTTTGCATATTAGTCTCGAGCTTTAGGATTGTGGTACACTATGACATGACCTAATTTGTTAGACAAATATTGACCTACACATAAATATATATAATTAATTTAGGTTCGTGAATCCGAGGCCAACCTTGCATTTGTTCAATGACGTTATATGTATTTTTACTACGAAATACAGTATGGTGAGTTTCATTTGCCTTTTTACCCTTTATATTTTTGGGACTGAGAATACATGCGCTTTTATAAATGTTTGACGAAATAGACACAAGTAATTGAAACTACATTCTATGGTTGAATTATCGAAATCGAATATGCCCCTTTTTATTAAAGTCTGGTAATCTAAGAATTAGGGAACAGACACCCTAATTGACGCGAATCCTAAAGATAGATCTATTGGGCCTAACAAACCCCATCCAAAGTACCGGATGCTTTAGTACTTCGAAATTTATATCATGTCCGAAGGAGGATCCCGGAATGATAGGGGATATTCTTATATGCATCTAGTTAATGTCGGTTATCAGGTGTTCACCATATGAATGATTATTTTTGTCTCTATGCATGGGACGTATATTTATGAGAACTAGAAATGAAATTCTTGTGGTCTATTAAAATGATGGAAATAAATGATTATGATAAACTAATGAACTCACCAACCTTTTTGTTGACACTTTAAAGCATGTTTATTCTCAGGTGTTAAAGAAATCTTCTGCTGTGCATTTGCTAATTTTAAAGATATTACTTGGAGTCTTTCATAGCATATTTCGAAGAATGTTGCATTCGAGTCATTGAGTTCATCAAAGATTATTATTAAATCAATTTATAGTTGGATAGTGGATATTATGAAATGGTATGCATGCCTGTTAATTTTCGATGTAAAAAAAGTTTGTCTTTTAAAAACGAATGCAATGTTTGTAAAATGTATCATATAGAGGTCAAATACCTCGCAATGTAATCAACTATTGTGAATCGTTTATAATGTATATGAACGGGTCCTTTCAGTTGGTATCAGAGCGGTGGTCTTAGCGAACCAGGTCTGCATTAGTGTTTCTAACTGATAAGTCGATAAAATGCATTAGTGAGTCTGGACTTCGACCGTGTCTGTATGTCAAAAGTTTTGCTTATCATTTTGTGTCAAAAATTAACTACTTATCATCCTCAGGAAATTACCTGCTTATAATTTTTAGTCTAAGACACGTCTTACTGCATTGATTGCATGAATAGTGTATAGACAAAAATTCATATCTTAGCATATCTGCTAAATCATATCTTATCGTATCTGTTACTTTAAACTTTGCCTGACATATCCCGCAAAGTCCTCTGTAATCTACGAAATCTTTTGATATATATATATATATATATATATATATATATATATATATATATATATATATATATATATATATATATATATATATATATATATATATATATATATATATATATATATATATATATATATATATATATATATATATATTCTATGTAATTAGAATACCATCCGTTAGCCAAAATCATTTCATATCGAAAAAAGGAAAAAAAAAATCCTTTACCCAATCGTACGAAATGGAATTCGTCATCAGTTCAACTCACTCAGATTCCGAAATGGAATCCCATTCAAGCTCCGAAAGCAGTGTGACCGGAATAGATAAACCAATCAGTCATCACCTATTCTGGATGAATTGGGGATGGGTTTGTAGCCTCCTCAATCATTGGAGACAAGAAGAAGGTGATCCCTTCCATCCACCACATTGCCCTTTTGACGAAGAACCTGAAGCACTTACCGGCGAACCTATCCGAAACACCATTTTCTCGCTCATTTCCAGAGTATCTCGTCACGATTATATATTACATCAAATTTTAGATTTTATTTATCCGCTAGTGCGAACCGACAATCACCCCGGTGTAATAGAAGAAGTCAACGAGCTTCACGCTCGGGTAGTGGCTTTGGAGAATATGGTGCAGAGATTACAAACACCAGCAGCAGCATCAGCAGGATAACCAGTACCACCATCATCAACGCCAACAGTACCATTACCACCTCCAACCACAACCGCGTCGTAAACCTCAACTTCACAATCTGTCCCACGAGCATCAACGTCATACGCACCATAGATACCAAGGAGTACCAACAACAATAACTGACGAAGTATTAATTCATAACTTCATTGGAGAAACATTCCGCGACGATTATGTAATCTCTAAAGTCTTAGAGATTATCTAATCTAGCCCTAACCATAAATCAGTTAAGCGAACCAAAATGATAGAAGGAAGAGTAGAAACCCTGACAAAAATGGTGTGTGATTAACAAGCTAAACTTGCTTTACCAACAGCATCAACAGTACCGTCAGCGTTACCAGCATCGTCAGTACAGTCAACATCCGAATCAACAACACCGATAACATCACAAACTCTGTTAGTTCAAGAATCACTGTGGACATCATTACGAATCAATAACGTGTATATTGTATCAACGAGTTATGAAGAATTAACTCATTCCCTCTGAAAAAATTATCTGTATATTATATATATATATATATATATATATATATATATATATATATATATATATATATATATATATATATATATATATATTGAAATAAATCTTTCCGTGCTAAGCTATTGTGTGTGAATCTTAACTACTCAGTTAATTAATATTACAAATATGAAATAATGTACGTCCTTCAGCCGCAACTTAACCAGCGTTAACTACAATCCCTGTCGCAATTCAACAAATTCCAATTCATAATAAATCAAGTATATATTTGATTTTACACTTTCATCATCGATTTACCCGAAACTTTTCAGATAACATCATTCGTACTTTGCGAAATTCGCAAGAATTCCACGAACCGAACATCATACATCAACAAATAATGAAGTATTGATTCAAAATTTCAATGTCATTAAAGAAATACTGCGTAAAAGTTATGTACTTTTTAAAGCCTTTAGGGAATATTCAATTCTAGTTTCATCCGTAAATCAAATGAGTTTAATTTAACATTAACTCATTAAATCTATGTTACATCTGAAGAAAATATACATATATATATTTTCATAAAGACTGTAATAAAATTCTTTTGTACAAAATATTAATTGTGAAATTTTTTTTTTACGGGTAGGTAATACCCGAGGGATATATAAATTCACAATTAATATGTTACATTCTTCGAATCTGATTCAGCAAATCATCCATTATACTCCCTACTTTCACAACAATATACATTCTTTTATAGAAATCAAAACAACCATACTTATTCAAAATTTAATTACATATTCTGATTTTGAAATCTCAAAATTCAACTTGAGATATGACCAAAATCATCACTCTTAGATCCTTACATCTTTCACAAGCTATATTTTGACTTCAAAACTGTGTTAGAATATCAAATGTATGTTAATGATTACAATCTGTGTTCAAACCCTTCGAAAATTTCTGAAGACACTTCGAATGATGAGCAATCGAGATGATGATCCAACCACATGTTACCCACAGTTATGTACCCGAAAAACTCTTGAAACCAAAGTAAAAGTTTAAACAACGTATCCGCGTCATATTCTTTGGCATTTATTAGCAAAAATAACTTTGCGACTCCTATTCAAAGTAGCCAGTTTTGTCACAGCTCCAGCAAGTTAACTTCGACTTTTCAGTCAGACTAACCTTATTATAACCTTGAGATATACACCATCGTTACCAGAGAACCTTTTACATTTCACCATATTATTAGCAGATGTACCAACAACTTCATTACCCTTTCACTTTAGCCTCTCCAAAAAGTCATTATAATTATTCATTGAAACCCCATCATTTACTCATTCGCATCTTGTAATGAGAATTGCCATACGAATCATTGGGAATTAGCAATCAGTATTTTGAAATCTCGCAGCATGTCTACGCCAACAGTTATATGTGTATATATAACGTCTATCTTCTGGACTTAATTTGAATGTGAAGTTTCTGAAAAACACTCCGAACTACGAATTGGTTCTCCAAAAATGGAAGAAAAAAAATGCTGATGAAGCAGCAAAAACTATAAATGACTTTAAACGGTAAAAGTTGGATGATAATGATGAAGTGTGCTGGCAAAGCGCAGAAAAAGAGAAGTTTTGGAACTGGAAAACGGATTGAGCAAAGTAGGAAGGAGGCTGTGGACAAATTACAAAGACTGAACCTGACTTCAAAGGATCCAAATGATTCAGTACCTAATGAAGTCATTAACGAATACCTTGCTCCTGACTCTAAATCCTTGTGATTAATATTCTTCATCATCCTCTGATCTTAGATATTCTAAAATATCATCATATCTTTCATTATAAATATCCTCCATATTTCTGAAGATATTTTCTTAATTTTTCTTATTTGAAATCATTTACCTCTTCGCGCTATCTGTATTACATCATAAAAGAAACTATTTTAGTTTCTAAATTCTGAAACATTCAAGTTTAAAATAGGAATATTTTGAAATAGTGTTGGGAACTGAAGCATGAATTAGTATAATATAATGACACTTGATCAACGTGATTATATTACAGTAAGTCATGCTGAGTTTCTAAATGGAACGTGATGATTCACAGATCATAACATCATCATGTGCCATGTTATACGACTCTTGTATTCTATTTAACCTCTAAAATATCAAGAAAATATTTCTTGATGATTCGGCCTTTTCCAAGGTATTCTAGTAATTTGACAAGTCAAGATCATGCCATCACAATTTCCTTCCTAGAACATTAACAATGTTCATTCCGAAATTCATATCTGTGAATTCTGGACCATTACAAGCGGTGCTTAATCGCAAGAAGAAGAAACGAAAGGACAAAACTCCGAAATAGAAATTGGGGTATAAATTGCAGCAAATGAAAGAGAGCATTAATTGTGAATGATAATGATTATAGAAGACAGAAGCAAAGACTTTGAAATATAAGGGAACATATAAAGCCCAACAATAAACCAGAAATTATAAACCATATATATCGATGCATATAGCAATATAAAGACACGAGAGAACTAGAAATACTATAAACCCAAGAGTATAGTAGAAGTAAATGGATTCTTCTGGCGGTAGATGAAAAAGAAGAATGACCGATATGAAAGTAAGAAGTATATCGAGAATCAGAACTAGATGGAGCATATTGATGAATACTTTAAAATATGAGTTGAGGGGGAAAGAATAGAAGGTGATGAAACATGACTAGGAACTTAGAAATCAACAGATTTAACTCACACAATGGCAGAATAAGTGAATCAAACCCTCTAGTGAATAGGTTAAGTTTTTTTTTTTTTTGATTAATTTAGTCAAACCACAACTAAATCAAGTGTGATTAGATCAACACCTAGAGCTATTATTCACCACCTGGGTGATTTGGACTGAGAGAGAATCGGAGGAGCTCACTAGATCTGAGTGTGTGTAACAAATGAGAGGCTTAACTTATAATGAAGAACATAAGACTTTATATACCCCTGCTGTTGACTCACCCATACGATTCATTCATCACACGTACAAGTTGGCTTCATCAGCCGTACGGGTGATCACTCACTCGTGTCTTCTCATTTAGGTTGTAATTGTGACTTAGCTCAGCATCAACCGTACGTATGAGCCTGTCAGCCGTACTAGTGAGGCTTCACTCGTACATCTGACTAAGTCTAACATAGTCAAACATCTAAATCTCGTTCCTGCAGTTCCTATAACCACATACAAACATAGATAGTATAATAACAAGCAATCATGGTGGCCTGTAAACTGTTGTACCTGTAATGGACGTGGGTAGATGTCTATGGACTTACATAAAATGCATCAACAGAAGGTGTGAGTTGTAAGGAAACGAAGGAGGTGAATTTATAAGAAAATCTCTGACAGAACAATTAAAATGGATGATCGCATTTAAAGCGGATCCTAATTCCCTTGATTACCAGAGAGTCAAATCTTATTAAGAAGATTTTCTTCAAATCCCTTGAAATCTGGGAATCAATCATATCTATGTCAAATGATAAGATGAATCTACACTTACTCATTTCACTCTTCTATGTTAGCTTCATTCGTACTCTTCATATAAATGGATTGTTTATCCAAATTATTCACTGATAATAAAACTCTAATTTTCAGCCCGTATGCATCATGAAAACATACTTATTATCATTCACGACCTTTTCACTCAAATTTCGGAACGAAATTTCTTTAACGGGTAGGTACTGTGACAACCCGGAAATTTCTAACCAAATTTAAACTTTAATCTTTATATGTTTCCGACACAATAAGCAATATTTGTTAAGTTAAATTTCAAGAATTTTAAACTATGTTCATACATTCATTCAACTTCGACCAAGTTCCAACGATTCACGAACCATTAAACGAATATGATTATATATGTATATGTGTATATATATTATAACTTGAAACGTAATCAAAATATTAGATTAAATACTTTATATGATTGTATCTATTTCAAAATGTTTATCAATGGAATTAGAAGATAAGATCAAGTGATTGAATTATCAGATATATTGAATTATGATTACAAGTCTATGTTGAAAGGCCCACGTTGATTTGAGAAATCTTTCTATTTTAACAATATTCGGAAAATGGTAAAGTGATTTATAAATAAGAACAATTTGTCAATCATTGAGAACTAGACAAAGAATAGTAGAAGATTGAATCTCATAAAGACTCGATTGATCTATTTAGTTTCAAACGTACAAAAACGTTTTTAGGTTAAATTGAACTTTATTATTAAAACGTATATAACTTTTATAAATATCTAGAACCACTTTTGACAACTCATTAGTTAACTAGTATGATAAAGATAACGATATTTATATTTTATTTTATTAAATATATATAATGATTTAAATTAATATTATATATATTTATACACGTATTATACGTACATAGTTTTATATTTTTACTATACTTAAACTTTACCTTTACTTTATTTTTACTTTACTTTAACTTTAATAATTCACTTTAATAATTCATACTTTAATAATTCACTTTAATAATTCACTTTAATAATTCATACTTTAATAATTCACTTTAATAATTCATACTTTAATAATTCACTTTAATAATTCATACTTTAATAATTCACTTTAATAATTCAAAAATCTATTATAAATAGAATTCAATAGGTTTCATTATTTCAAAGAAACTTGAAAATATTTTTCTCTAAACTCTCTCAATCGATTTACATATATATATTTACTCCGTATTATTTCAAGATATTATTAGTATATACATAAAATATTACGATGGAGTGCTGTCCGAGTGATTTCGAAATTGTTTTTCGAGTAGGATAGGATTAAGGAAATTATGGGTTATAGCTATGGAGGTGATTGAGTATGGTTCATGGGTATGCTCGTGAGGTCAATATAGTGTTTATCATTTCCGTTGCGTCTACGTACCTTTCCTGCAATATTGAATCTCAATATTGATACGTGAGTACTCATAATTTAACTTTTACATACTAATAGTGTATCCCTGACTAGTGCTCGAGTATTTAGGATTATGCATGCTTGTACTTTTGATATTGCCCTTAGACAGGTTAGGTTGAATCTTGAATTAGTTACACTTGCGATTGAGATAAGGTATAAGATATGCATGTCCTTGGAAAGTTAGCGAAAAATTAAGAACTTTTCCTTTACATATCGAATGGTTTTGATGAACGGATTAGAAGTTATAATCAATTGAATTTTCGATATTTTTATTAAAAATGATTATTATTATCGTCGTTTTTATCGTCGTTCTAGTTTTATCTTATTATTATCATTATTATTATCTTTATCAATAAAAGGGATTTATCATTAAAAATTGTTATTTTTTTTATTACTATCGTTATTATCATTAAAGTTATAATTAGTATTATTATTATTATCCAATTATTATTATTATTATTATTGGTATTATTATTATTATTATTATTATCATTATTAATATATATATCATTATTTAAAAATGGTTATTGTTATTGTTATTATTATTATTACTATATTATCATTAAGATAATTATTAGTATTATCATTAATAATGTTATAGTAACTATCATTATTAATATTTGTGTAATTAAAATAAATATTTGTAACACCTAATTATTTTGATTACTATTATTATCATTATTATGAACACGATATAAAAGACGATTAAAAGCTATTAAACGAAACGATTAGGAAATAATGGGTAAGAGTATCATGATGAAATTAAAATATTATAAGATATTGATTTAGATAAAATTATCGTTCTTATTATTTTTATCATTACTATTATTATTAAAAGTATCGTTAGCATTAAAACTATCATTTTAACAAAAATTATCATTTTAATAGAAATGTCATTGTTACTATAAAATATCATTATTATTAATATTTTAAATAAAATTATTATTTTAAAGATAATATTAAAAATTATCGTAAATATTAAAGTTATCATAATTAGAATCATCGTTTTATCATAATGTCATCTTAGTAATTATAAATATTGATATTTTTATAATAATAATTATTATTACAAAATTATACAACTTTTACTTACTATCATTATAGATATTATTTTATCAAATAAATATGTGATACAAACATATTTTACTACGTGTAATAACTTACTTTAATAATACCTATCATATTATCTTTATGATATTAAATGAACCCTATAAATTTTATTACTTAATATATATAAAAGTATATTTTATTATATAAATTTAATATAAAATTTTATTTATTAATAAATAAATTATATTATTTACTCTAATAAATCTTTTAAAAATATTTAAAAATATAAAACGACGATATTTAAACTATATATTAATCATGTATAGATTTTTGGAAATTATTTTGAGTCAAATTTACTTTTGTTGACTTTTGCATATTAGTCTCGAGCATTAGGATTGTGGTACACTATGACTTGACCTAATTTGTTAGACAAATATTGACCAACACATAAATATATATAATTAATTTAGGTTCGTGAATCCGAGGGCAACCTTGCATTTGTTCAATGACGTTATATGTATTTTTACTACGAAATACAGTATGGTGAGTTTCATTTGCCTTTTTACCCTTTATATTTTTGGGACTGAGAATACATGCGCTTTTATAAATGTTTGACGAAATAGACACAAGTAATTGAAACTACATTCTATGGTTGAATTATCGAAATCGAATATGTCCCTTTTTATTAAAGTCTGGTAATCTAAGAATTAGGGAACAGACACCCTAATTGACGCGAATCCTAAAGATAGATCTATTGGGTCTAACAAACCCCATCCAAAGTACCGGATGCTTTAGTACTTCGAAATTTATATCATGTCCGAAGGAGGATCCCGGATTGATAGGGGATATTCTTATATGTATCTAGTTAATGTCTGTTACCAGGTGTTCACCATATGAATGATTATTTTTGTCTCTATGCATGGGATGTATATTTATGAGAACTGGAAATGAAATTCTTGTGGTCTATTAAAATGATGGAAATAAATGATTATGATAAACTAATGAACTCACCAACCTTTTGGTTGAGACTTTAAAGCATGTTTATTCTCAGGTGTTAAAGAAATCTTCCGCTGTGCATTTGCTCATTTTAAAGATATTACTTGGAGTCTTTCATAGCATATTTCGAAGAACGTTGCATTCGAGTCATTGAGTTCATCAAAGATTATTATTAAATCAATTTATAGTTGGATAGTGGATATTATGAAATGGTATGCATGCCTGTCAATTTTCGATGTAAAGAAAGTTTGTCTTTTAAAAACGAATGCAATGTTTGTAAAATGTATCATATAGAGGTCAAATACCTCGCAATGTAACCAACTATTGTCATAACCCAACCTTAACCATAAGGACGAATACAATAACATATGATTTCATCGCGAGGTATTGACCTCTATATGCGACATTTTTCAAAAACTGCATTCGTTTTTACAATACAAACCATAGCTTTTATTACAAATACAAGGTTTAAACAACTTAATAATGATTATCGTTTAGCGATAATCTTAGACTTACAAACTTTACATGTGATAATAACAATACGACCTCTAACATATTTTACATTACAAATCCTCCGATATGCAGTTTTATTTTTGACACAAATATGCATACTCAAGATCTTGCTTAAATTCAACATGTTGCAGCGGAAGCTTTTAGTTATCACCTGAGAATAAACATGCTTAAAACGTCAACATAAAGTTGGTGAGATATAGGTTTAATGCCGGCAGCGTTATAAATATAGACCACAAGATTTCATATATAAATGTTTTAATAAAAATATTCTAAGTTGTTGAGCACTTGATAACCATAGTTAACATTTAATCAACGTCGCATATTCCCTTTATTATGAAATCTTACTACACCGTACCAAGTGTAGTTACCGAAACGAAGTACTGTGCAACCGTTGAATACTGGTCATCCAGTCCGGTTGGGGTTGTCAGGCCCGATAGATCTATCAACAGGATTCGCGTTTACAATACCTCATGTAAATAATAGTTACCAAGTTACAGGGAAGTATGCCAGTGGTACAACTCAACGTAGAATATATATTTTTAATCACTTGTGTCCATAACGTAAATCATAAAATGCATGTATTCTCATCCCGAAATATTTAGAGTTTAAAAGTGGGACTATATACTCACCTTTTCCTTGAAGGTATTTAACTCGACTTGGTCTCCGATAGATATCACGAACCTAACCATATATATAATATATCAACATATTTTCTTTTCAAGTAATCGTTACATATATATATATATATATACTTATAATACTTTTAATATTTTCTTTGTCCGTAGTTAGCAGTCTGTTGTTAATGGTCCATAATTAGTTGCTCAATAAAATAAATAAAGACCCCATCGTATTCGTATTGATCAGAATTAATCTCGACCCATGGTACCATGTTGTCAAATGACGTGTTGCGTACATAAAGTACCGTGTTGTCAGATAACGTGTTGCGTACAATCATGAGGTCTTATGATTAATCTTCTCGTGTTGTTTACGGGTGGTCCTGGAATATATAAAATCAAATCATAAGTAAATATATATTAAATATTATGTTAATTAGCCAAGATATGATTAATCCGATTTTGTCATAATATGATATATTACAGGTTTTGAAGTGTTTTAAAAATCAAATTAGAAGGATCTATTTAGTTTGCGAACAGGTTTGAAATCATTCAAACTATGTTCTTGTTGTTAAAAATTTTATAACACAAAATAAGATAGCTATATAAATATGAATCGAATAAGATTATGAATAAGGTTACTACCTCAAGTTACTTGGATAAAGCTACTGGAAAAAATAGAAAATAATCCTGATCAAACTTTCTTATGATGATTATAGGTTGTTCATGAAGCTAGTTCTTCATGAGTATTTGCTGAGATTGTGAAGAACACTTAGAGTTCCTAAGAGTGTGTTTTTTTTTTGTTAGAGAAAGATGGTTGTAAGAATGAAATGAAAAACCAAGGTGATGGTGATACTTATAGGACAGTCTGGTTGTTGAGGGATCAAGGACAAATTATTGTGTTGAATTTTTGAGTAATAATGTATGCTAGCTTACAAATAAGATTCCCTTTTATCTAGGGCAGATCTAAAGCTGATAAGGATATTGATTTGATGTGTATTTACCAATAGTAAATACGTATGGATGATGGGTATGATACGGTAAAAGAAGCTCAAAATCGGGCTTTTATTTTGGGTCCAACTGGGCCAAAAATAAAATTTTAAGACATTTTTAATAAAGCAATGTTAGCCCAAAAAAAAATTTCCAAGCTGACCTGGTAGCTCTACCCCAGCCAGGGGCTCTGCCCCTTGGACCCCACCAGGGGTTGCCACCCCTTGGACCCCGCTTATCGGGGGCGCTGCCCCCGAACCCCCGTCATAATCAAGATAAGTTCAAACAAGTGTGCACTCCACACTTCCCCAAACTTGTTCGATATTTATCAAGATTATTTTGGTTACAAATTAATTCCATTACACTTAAATCATATTGGTGACATAAATCACAACACATTATAGATTGTAAGTATATATGTCAAAGAACGTTACATATAGTTATCGTTTTGAAAACTTAAGTTAGTGGTCTCAAAGTATACTTATAACTCATTGTTGTTAGTTCACAATGAAATGTTAAACCATCCTTAAATCATGTTAAATATGTATAGATGTGTACATATACATAATCGTATAATTATCGTGTGTTATATAGTTCGTGATATCATCGGTCAAATTGGACGGTCAAACGTTGGGTAAAACTCTTTTCAAAAATATAAGTCTCAACAGTTTGGATTGCTTATCATGTTGGTAAGGTTTAATTTATGTAAATATTAATCTCATAAGTATAGAACGATCGGAAAATTCCGGGTAGTTACAGTACCTACCCGTTAAATAAATTTCGTCCCGAAATTTTAAAATTGTACCTATTTTGCGTTCTCGGGAAACAAATGTGGGTACTTTTGTTTCATCTGATCCTATCGTTCCCAAGTAAACTTGGGACCCCTTCGAGCATTCCAACGAACCTTAACGATTGGTATGTTGCTCTGCTTGAGTTGTTTAACTTCACGGTCCATGATTTCGACCGGTTCTTCTATGAATTGTAGTTTCTCGTCGACTTGGATTTCTTCAAGAGGAATGGTGAGGTCTTCCTTTGCAAGACACTTCTTAAGGTTTGAAACGTGAAAGGTATTATGTACTCCGGCGAGTTGTTGTGGTAATTCGAGTCGGTAAGCTAACGGTCCAATGCGTTCGATGATCTTGAACGGGCCTACATACCTTGGGTTCAGTTTACCTCTTTTTCCAAAACGTATTACACCTTTCTAAGGTGACACCTTTAACATAACCATGTCCCCGATCTGAAACTCTAATGGTTTCCTTCGGACATCGGCGTAGCTCTTTTGGCGACTACGGGCTGTTTTCAATCTCTCCTTGATTTGTACTATCTTCTCAGTCGTTTCGTGTATGATCTCGGGACCAGTTAATTGTCGATCTCCTACTTCATTCCAACAGATAGGGGATCTACACTTCCTTCCATACAGTGCTTTGAATGGTGTAGCTTTAATGCTCGCATGATAACTGTTATTATACGAGAATTCTGCTAATGGTAGATATTTATCCCATCCGTTTCCAAAATCGATCACACATGCCCTGAGCATGTCTTCAAGAGTCTGAATTGTTCTTTCACTCTGCCCGTCAGTTTGTGGATGATATGCGGTGCTCATATCCAAACGAGTTCCCAGGGCCTCCTGTAGTGATTGCCAAAACTTTGATGTAAATCTACTATCACGATCGGATATAATGGAAATAGGTATTCCATGCCTTGAAACAATTTCCTTTATGTATAATTGTAATAGTTTCTCCATTCTATCCGTTTCCTTTATAGGCAAGAAATGTGCAGATTTGGTGAGACGATCAACTATTACCCAAATGGTGTCATAACCCCAGGCAGTCTTAGGTAATTTTGTGATGAAATCCATGGTAATACCGTCCCATTTCCATTCTGGGATTTCTGGTTGTTGAAGTAATCCTGACGGCTTCTGGTGTTCTTCTTTGACTTTGGAACAAGTTAAACATTCCCCAATATATGTTGCAACGTCTGTCTTTAAATTAGGCCACCAATAATGCGTCTTAAGATCTTGATACATCTTTCCAACTCCAGGATGTATCGAGTATCTTGTCTTATGTGCCTCATTCAATATCAACTTCCTTAATCCACCCAACTTTGGTACCCAAATACGGTTTGCAAAATATCGGATTCCATCTTCCCGTATAACGAGTTGTTTCCCATACTTCTTCATTATTTCATTTCCTATGTTTTCTTTAGTAAGAGCTTCTCGTTGAGCCTCTTTGATTTGTGAGTTGAGATTCATGCGAATTTTTATGTTCATTGCTCGTACTCGAATTGGTTCCCGTTCCTTTCTGCTTAGAGCGTCGGCCACTACATTCGCTTTCCCAGGATGATAGCGAATCTCACAATCATAGTCGTTTATCAGGTCGACCCACCTACGTTGCCTCATGTTCAGCTGTTTCTGATCGAAGATATGTTGAAGGCTTTTATGATCGGTAAACACAGTGCATTTAACCCCATATAAGTAGTGTCTCCATATCTTCAATGCAAACACTACTGCTCCCAGTTCTAAATCATGCGCCGTATAATTCCGCTCATGAATCTTCAATTGTCGGGATGCGTATGCTATAACATTCTTCCGTTGCATAAGGACGCAACCAAAACCTTGTCGTGAAGCGTCACAATATATCTCAAAATCATTATTCCCTTCAGGTAACGATAAAATAGGTGCTGTAGTCAACTTCTTCTTCAGTAATTGAAATGCACTCTCCTGCTCAGATGTCCATTCGTACTTCTTCCCTTTTTGTGTTAACGCTGTTAATGGTTTAGCTATTCGAGAAAAATCTTGAATAAACCTTCTATAATAACCAGCTAAACCCAAAAATTGGCGTATCTGCTTTGGTGTCTTAGGAGTCTCTCATTTTTCAATGGCCTCAATTTTAGCTGGGTCAACCTGAATTCCTTTGCTACTAACAACATGGCCAAGAAATTGCACTTCTTTCAACCAAAATGCACACTTAGAAAATTTGGCGTATAATTGTTCTTTTCTTAACAATTCTAATACCAATCTTAAATGCTGCTCATGCTCTTGCTCACTCTTGGAATAGATAAGAATATCGTAAATGAAAATGATAACAAACTTATCTAAATACGGACTACAAACTCGATTCATGAGGTCCATGAATACAGCTGGCGCATTCGTTAATCCAAACGGCATGACCAAAAATTCATAATGACCGTAGCGTGTCCGAAAAGCAGTTTTCGGAATATCTTCTTCTTTGACGCGTAGTTGATGATAGCCCGACCTTAGGTCGATTTTCGAGTAAACACATGATCCTTGCAATTAATCAAATAAGTCATCAATTCTCGGTAGTGGATACCGATTCTTGATAGTTAACTTATTTAATTCACGATAATCTATACACATTCGGAAAGATCCGTCTTTCTTCTTGACGAATAAAATTGGAGCTCCCCACGGTGAAGTGCTCGGTCGAATGAAACCACGGTCCAGTAATTCTTGTAACTGGCTTTGTAACTCTTTCATCTCAGATGGTGCAAGTCTATATGGAGCACGAGCCACTGGTGCAGCTCCCGGTACTAGATCTATTTGAAATTCTACAGATTTAAATGGAGGTAATCCTAGTAACTCTTCCGGAAATACTTCAGGAAAATCTCTTGCCACAGGCACGTCGTTGACGCTCTTTACTTTTTCCTTCGTTTCGACTTTATTAACATATGCTAAGATAGCATAGCACCCTTTCTTCAAGTACTTTTGAGCTTTCAAATAACTAATGAGTTTTAGCTTTGAGTTACCCTTCTCTCCATAAATCATTACTGGCGTTTTATCCTTACGAGGAATGCGAATTGCCTTCTTGGCGCACACAACTTCAGCTCCTATTTTGGACATCCAGTCCATGCCGACTATTACATCAAAACTTCCTAATTCTACGGGTATCAAATCAATCTTAAATGTTTCTCCGGCTAAATTTATTTTACAATCACGGCAAATTTTATCGGCTTTAATTAGTTTATCATTAGCTAACTCAATCATGTACTTAGCATCTAGAGGTAATGATGAACAATTCAATTTAGCGTAAAAGTCTCTACTCACGTAACTTCTATCGGCACCAGTATCAAATATAATAGATGCGGATAAGTTATTAATGGTAAACGTACCCGTAACAAGCTCCGGGTCTTCACACGCCTCTCTAGCATTAATAACAAATGCTCTTCCACGTGCAGATCCATTATTCTTCTCTGGATTCGGACACTGGCTCTTATAATGACCCTGTTTCCCACACCCATAACAAGTAACAGTGGCCAAGGCAGTTCTATTTGCATTGGTGGCAGGAGTCTTGGTACCGTTTGTATTTGTAGCAGGAACCCTACAATCTTCAGCAAGATGACCTTTTCGATTACAATTGTTGCACACCACATTACAATAACCAGAGTGATGTTTGTGGCATCTGTTACATAAAGGATTTCGTCCTTTGTAACCTGAGTTTGAACCGCTACCCGCACCTTGCGTGGTTTCTTGTTTCTTGTTGGATTGTTGATGATTACCTTCCCACTTTCTTTTGTTTCCCGATGTCTTGACATCGGTGTTCTTATCCAGAATAATCTGGTCCATCAATTCATTCGCCATGGTGATAGCTTCATGAATAGTCTTGGGTTTGGATGCTGTAACATTTGCCTTGACCTTTTTAGGCAAACCGTCTTTGTACAGTTCAATCTTCCGTTCTTCGGTTGGTACCAATTCGGGACATAGCAAAGCTAATTCCATGAATCGCTGATTGTAGTTGGTGAGTTCAGTACCAACAGCTTTCAGGCTTCGTAATTCAGCTTCCAACTTCCTAACCTCGTTCCTTGGACAATATTCGTTGATTAGCATTGTTTTGAATTCTTCCCAAGGAGTATCATAATCTACATCTCCTCCTACGGCCTTCACATAGTTTTTCCACCACGTGAGTGCACTATCTTGTAGGGTGCACGATGCATACTTGGTCATGTCCTTCTCAATACAACCACTGATTTTAAACACAGACTCAATCTTTTCGATCCACCGGGTTAAACCGACCGGTCCTTCTGTTCCACTGAATGATGAGGGCTTGCAACCTTGAAAAGTTTTGTAAGTGCACCCCACACGAGAATTTGGGTTAACTGCAGCACCTCTTGCAGCCTCGACCCATAACATTCTGTCGTTCACTCGCTGATTGATGAGTTCCTGGATTTCTTGTTCCGTCATTCGGTTCAATCGCGCCATAATCTTCAATAAGAATGAAAAAATAATTATTCACATGGAACATTATAGATGTAGTATGTATTTACAGTACATCGTAGCTTATTAATAATATGAACCAGTTATTATTATAAAAGCCTTTTCTTCTTATTAGCGTTTTATAATTATATCTAGGGTAGTACCTACCCGTTAAAGTTTATACTTAATAGGTTAGTACGAAAATCAATTACTACCACCCAAATAATACTTAACCATGGAAAATTATTGCATTTCACACTTCACTATTTTACATATGCTTATCTTACATCAAACATTAAGCAAACCACACTAGTAATATTATACAAAACATTATATAATCCCATGGTTTAAAACAACAGCGCATCATTTAACCCAAAGCATTTGTGTTCAAAGAAATCGCTTAAAGGTTATCCTGGTTGTCTCCCTGCGTTTTGGCTGAGGAACCGAAGAACTGGATGTCGGGATAGAACTAATAGGAATAGCGGGAATAGGTGTGGAAGTATCTGGTGGAGTTGGTTCCACAACATCCTCTCTAGACTCGGGATTTAGATTTTCCATTTCAGTAGCCTTTCGTTTCTTTCCTCGTTCGAACTTGTCTTTTGTAATTTCCTGTATTTCTTCCTCCTCAGGATCACTTTCCGATTCCTCGTCAATTGATTCATTCGGAACTTGTGAGTCTTCCCCAAAGGTGTCGTTTTCATCATTGGATAGATTAATGACTGGAACACCATCTGAAGAGTCTGGTTCGGAGTCGCTGAATGTGATAATAAGTTCTAAGCCAGACATCTATCACATAACAACTAGCACGTTAATACTACATAATATTTACATATTAATTTTTAACCAACAAGGATAAGCAATAGTTTTCGAAATCAAACACGGTCAAAGTCCAGACTCACTAATGCATCCTAACAAACTCGATAAGACACACTAATGCAAATTCTCTGGTTCTCTAAGACCAACGCTCTGATACCACATGTCATAACCCAACCTTAACCATAAGGACGAATACAATAACATATGATTTCATCGCGAGGTATTGACCTCTATATGCGACATTTTTCAAAAACTGCATTCGTTTTTACAATACAAACCATAGCTTTTATTACAAATACAAGGTTTAAACAACTTAATAATGATTATCGTTTAGCGATAATCTTAGACTTACAAACTTTACATGTGATAATAACAATACGACCTCCAACATATTTTACATTACAAATCCTCCGATATGCAGTTTTATTTTTTACACAAATATGCATACTCAAGATCTTGCTTAAATTCAACATGTTGCAGCGGAAGCTTTTAGTTATCACCTGAGAATAAACATGCTTAAAACGTCAACATAAAGTTGGTGAGATATAGGTTTAATGCCGGCAGCGTTATAAATATAGACCACAAGATTTCATATATAAACGTTTTAATAAAAATATTCTAAGTTGTTGAGCACTTGATAACCATACTTAACATTTAATCAACGTCGCATATTCCCTTTATTATGAAATCTTACTACACCGTACCAAGTGTAGTTACCGAAACGAAGTACTGTGCAACCGTTGAATACTGGTCGTCCAGTCCGGTTGGGGTTGTCTGGCCCGATAGATCTATCAACAGGATTCGCGTTTACAATACCTCATGTAAATAATAGTTACCAAGTTACAGGGAAGTATGCCAGTGGTACAACTCAACGTAGAATATATATTTTTAATCACTTGTGTCCATAACGTAAATCATAAAATGCATGTATTCTCATCCCGAAATATTTAGAGTTTAAAAGTGGGACTATATACTCACCTTTTCCTTGAAGGTATTTAACTCGACTTGGTCTCCGATAGATATCACGAACCTAACCATATATATAATATATCAACATATTTTCTTTTCAAGTAATCGTTACATATATATATATACTTATAATACTTTTAATATTTTCTTAGTCCGTAGTTAGCAGTCTGTTGTTAATGGTCCATAATTAGTTGCTCAATAAAATAAATAAAGACCCCATCGTATTCGTATTGATCAGAATTAATCTCGACCCATGGTACCATGTTGTCAAATGACGTGTTGCGTACATAAAGTACCGTGTTGTCAGATGACGTGTTGCGTACAATCATGAGGTCTTATGATTAATCTTCTCGTGTTGTTTACGGGTGGTCCTGGAATATATAAAATCAAATCATAAGTAAATATATATTAAATATTATGTTAATTAGCCAAGATATGATTAATCCGATTTTGTCATAATATGATATATTACAGGTTTTGAAGTGTTTTAAAAATCAAATTAGAAGGATCTATTTAGTTTGCGAACAGGTTTGAAATCATTCAAACTATGTTCTTGTTGTTAAAAATTTTATAACACAAAATAAGATAGCTATATAAATATGAATCGAATAAGATTATGAATAAGGTTACTACCTCAAGTTACTTGGATAAAGCTACTGGAAAAAAATAGAATGAAATGAAAAACCAAGGTGATGGTGATACTTATAGGACAGTCTGGTTATTGAGGGAACAAGGACAAATTATTGTGTTGAATTTTTGAGTAATAATGTATGCTAGCTTACAAATAAGATTCCCTTTTATCTAGGGCAGATCTAAAGCTGATAAGGATATTGATTTGATGTGTATTTACCAATAGTAAATACGTATGGATGATGGGTATGATACGGTAAAAGAAGCTCAAAATCGGGCTTTTATTTTGGGTCCAACCGGGCCAAAAATAAAATTTTAAGACATTTTTAATAAAGCAATGTTAGCCCAAAAAAAATTTCCAGCCAGGGGCTCTGCCCCTTGGACCCCGCCAGGGGCTCTGCCCCTTGGACCCTGCCAGGGGTTGCCACCCCTTGGACCCCGCTTATCGGGGGCGCTGCCCCCGAACCCCTGTCATAATCAAGATAAGTTCAAACAAGTGTGCACTCCACACTTCCCCAAACTTGTTCGATATTTATCAAGATTATTTTGGTTACAAATTAATCCCATTACACTTAAATCATATTGGTGACATAAATCACAACACATTATAGATTGTAAGTATATATGTCAAAGAACGTTACATATAGTTATCGTTTTGAAAACTTAAGTTAGTGGTCTCAAAGTATACTTATAACTCATTGTTGTTAGTTCACAATGAAATGTTAAACCATCCTTAAATCATGTTAAATATGTATAGATATGTACATATACATAATCGTATAATTATCGTGTGTTATATAGTTCGTGATATCATCGGTCAAATTGGACGGTCAAACGTTGTGTAAAACTCTTTTCAAAAATTTAAGTCTCAACAGTTTGGATTGCTTATCATGTTGGTAAGGTTTAATTTATGTAAATATTAATCTCATAAGTATAGAACGATCGGAAAATTCTGGGTCGTTACAACTATTGTGAATCGTTTATAATGTATATGAACGGGTCCTTTCACTTCGTACCGATAGAGGAGGTGAATACCTAAGCGATGCTTTCCAAGATCATCTTAAGGGTTGTGGGATTATCTCGCAACTTACTCCTCCTAGAACACCCCAACTTAATGGAGTTTCCGAAAGGATGAACCGAACCCTAATGGATATGGTTCGATCTATGATGGCTAGAAGCTCGTTACCTCTATCATTTTGGGGTTATTGTCTATGCTCTGCGGCTCGTATTTTAAATATGGCCCCAACCAAGAAAGTGGAACGAACACCTCATGAGATGTGGTTTGGAAGACCTCCATCTCTATCATACTTAAAGATATGGAGATGTGAAGCTTACCCTAAGCGTTACGTCCCTAATAAGTTAAATGCTCGATCCACAAAGTGTATCTTCATAGGATATCACATGGATAATATGGGATATTATTTCTATGATCCTTCTGAGCAGAATGTATTTGTTGCTCGGAAGGCTGAATTCCTTGAAACTAAGTTCCTAATGGAAGGAAATAGTGAAAGGAATATAGATCTTGAAGAGGTTCAAGATCAGGTAGATGATACACAATTGGTTGACACTAGCACTCAATGTGAAAATGTTGAGAATGATCAAATGGATGATCAAAATACACAAGACGTTCGCAGATCTGGTAGGGTTAGTAATCCTCCTGAGAGATATGGGTTTCTCATGGATGGTTGCTATGTGGTTGACTTGGATGAACCAACAAACTACCAAGATACTTTATCAAGGATTGATAAGGATAAATAGCAGGAAGCCATGAATGCTGAGATGCAATCCATGTATGACAACCAAGTTTGGAAACTTGTGTAGGGATTTAACAAGTTTGATAAGTCTTAAAACCTTTTAAGAATCATAATAAACGGAAGCGTGTAATTCACCAAATTTAAACTTGTTATCTTTAAACCAATTAAAGCTAAATTCCTTCTTGGATCAAGTTGTGAATATTATGCTTACTAATTAACAAGAAAAGATAGAATTTTATACCTCCTTAAACTAAGTTTAAGGTCTGAAAATTGCTTGAATGATGATGAGAAAGGTGATGAAACAAAGTACCAACACACCCTTGTATTGGCTAGACTTTAAGCACCTTGAATCCTAGCTTCAAACCCTCTTTCTTCTCTTTGTAAAAAGTGAACAGCAGCACCTCTGAAAAGTGCAGAAACTAATGAAGGAGATGATGAGAATGTAGCCTCTAACTTGAAGCCTCAAGTGTGTTATACCCCAAGCAATAACCCCAACACCTTTGCCTTTAGTTAGGGTTTGATTGACACTTAAAATGAACTTACAAAAGCAAACTTAGAACCCTCCTTTGGTCCTTAAACAGTCACGGCAGTAGCAGCACCTATATGCTGTATTTTTCTGCTTTTTTTTTTTCACCCTTGAGAATGTGTATGCATGTATATCTTTAGTCTTTGGTCAAGGGACATACATATGTGTAATTGTGTCATAGAAAGCAACAAGAATAAGCATGGGATGACATTTCTTGGGGCTCCAAAATCTGCACATTCCATATATATATTTTATACCAAGATTTATTTTATAAAACTTGTAATTGTTTTATAAAACTTGTATAAAATAAAAGTGTATTTGTTACTTGTAATAATTTTATAAACCATTTTATAAAATATAA
This sequence comes from Rutidosis leptorrhynchoides, assembly GCF_046630445.1. Taxonomy (NCBI): domain Eukaryota; kingdom Viridiplantae; phylum Streptophyta; class Magnoliopsida; order Asterales; family Asteraceae; genus Rutidosis; species Rutidosis leptorrhynchoides. Next base: position 174,107,987 of record NC_092342.1, on the reverse strand, counting down.
CACAAAATAATTATTTAAACCTATAAATAATTAAATCCACATCATATATAAATTATCCAAATAATTTATCTCAAGCGATTATAATTTAGAAAACCGATTTTCTAAAGTTCAAGTGTCGCGTATTCATTTAACAATCCAGCCGTTAAAATAAATACATATAAAGTGTTGGTAAGCTTGTTATTGGGTATGACCCGACTTGGATCGTAACATAGTGGCCACGTTAATTTAATATGTCTCTCGGGCATACGAAATACCTTCAATCTCCCACTTGCACGAGAAACATAAGAAATTAATGCAAGTGATGGATACCACCTAACTACCGTCCATCACCCCCAATATGTTATGACTTTGTGCCATTCAATAACATCATCCTTTTCGAGTTCCCGTCTCGAACATGAATAGGTGAATCTTTCATTATTTCCTTTCGTCCAAGATGTCATGTTAAATCCAAGAGATACAGAGTGATCACTCTCTTATAGATCTAACTTTATCAGGCCTTAGACATCTGACTCTCAACGAATAAGAGGGACAAATTCCATCTTGACTACATACGTCCAAGATATACACTTTACATTATACCTGAGTTCTCCCTTATGTACTACCATATTTCAGAATAGCGAAGGAAAGAATCAAGGCACAATATTTGGTGAATATCTGAACCCAATATGTATCTCAGGTCAGAGGATACAATGATATTCTCCTTTACTCAAGATTACATGTGATCAACCACAAAGGCTCTATACAGTAATTCTTGAGAGCGGGTCTTCCAATATTTGTATCCCACAAATACCTATGAACCTTGGTTGCAACCTTGCCCCACATTCAACCTGAATGTATACCAATCCGAGTTCATAATAGTCTAAACCTCACACCTGTTCCCACAAATGTGATCGAATACGGAATTTAGAATAATAGTTTATTCATGGATAAAATATGCAAAATTGGAACATGACTCATAATTAAATTAATACCATAATTATATTAATGAGTTTGAACTAATTCGTTCCGTTACAATACATAAAATAGATCATTTCCAATCACTAGAATATCGAAGCCCCAATGCACAAACATGTCCCTCATGTTTTGGCCCATGTAAAAGCTTCGTGAGTGGATCCGCAACATTTTGATCTGTGTGAACTTTGTGAATACATATCTTTCCCTTTTCAACCTCATCCCTGATGTAGTTGAATCTCCGCTCAATGTGACGAGTCTTTTGATGAGCACGAGGTTCCTTGATTTGAGCAATCGCACCCTCGTTGTCACAAAAGATCTCAAGAGGGTCCTGAATGGAAGGGACCACTCCTAAGTCGTCTATGAATTTCTTCATCCATGCAGCTTCCTGAGCTGCCAGTGAGGCGGCAATGTACTCTGACTCTGTAGTGGATAACGCAACAACCTCCTGTTTCGAACTCTTCCAAGAGACCGCACCACCATTTAACATGAAGACATAACTGGATTGTGATCGAGAGTCATCTCGATCAGTTTGGAAACTCGCGTCCACGTAACCTTTTACAGCGAGTTCCTCCTCACCAGACCCATATATTAGAAACATATCCTTAGTCCTCCTAAGGTATTTCAATATACTTTTAACAGCAATCCAATGACTGTTTCCTGGGTTATTCTGGTATCTACTTGTCAAGCTTAGAGCGCATGACACATCCGGTCTAGTACATATCATTGCATACATGATAGACCCAATAGCAGATGCGTATGGGACTTTCTTCATTCTCTCTTGTTCATCTTTCGTGGTAGGACACTGAGATGAACTGAGAACGGTTCCTCTTTGAATAGGTACCAAACCTTTCTTAGAGTTTTCCATCTTGAACCTTTTCAAGATTTTGTCAATGTATGTACTTTGACTTAAACCTATCAATCTCTTGGATCTATTCCTATAGATCCCAATCCCCAATATGTATTGTGCTTCTCCAAGATCCTTAATGGAGAAGCAACCTTTTAGCCAAGTTTTGACCTCTTGCATTGTGGTTATATCATTCCCAAACAATAATATATCATCCACATATAGCACAAGGAACATTATAGAGCTCCCACTAGCCTTCTTGTATACACAAGCTTCATCACCATTTTTAATGAAGCCAAATTTCTTTGCCTCTTCATTAAAACGATGATTCCACATTCTAGATGCTTGTTTCAATCCGTAGATTGATTTCTTTAACTTGCATACCTTTTTAGGATTTTTCGGATCAACAAAACCTTCGGGCTGTACCATATAAACATCTTCCTCAAGATATCCATTTAGGAAAGCGGTTTTGACATCCATTTGCCATATTTCATAGTCATAGTGAGCAGCAATGGCAAATAATATCCTAATAGACTTTAGCATTGCCACTGGCGAGAAAGTTTCATCATAATCAATCCCTTGAGTTTGAGTGAAACCTTTTGCTACAAGTCTAGCTTTGTATGTATCCAAGTTTCCATGTATGTCGGTTTTCATTTTGAAAAGCCATTTACAATCAACTAGCCTAGAGCCAGGAGGTTGTGTAACAAGTTCCCAAACTTGGTTGTCATACATGGATTGCATCTCAGATTTCATGGCTTCCTGCCATTTATCTTTATCAATCCTTGATAAAGCATCTTGGTAGTTTGTTGGTTCATCCAAATCCACCGTATAGCAACCATCTATGAGAAAACCATATCTCTCAGGAGGATTGCTAATCCTACCAGATCTACGAATGTCTTGTGTATTTTGATCATCCATTTGATCACTATCAACATTTTCATGTTGAGTTCTAGTGTCAACCAATTGTGTATCATCTATTTGATCTTGAACCTCTTCAAGATCTATCTTCCTTTCACTATTTCCTTCCATTAGGAACTTAGTTTCAAGGAATTCCGCCTTCCGAGCAACAAATACATTTTGTTCAGATGGATCATAGAAATAGTATCCCATATCATCCTTGGGATATCCTATGAAGATACACTTCGTGGATCGAGCATTCAACTTATTAGGGACGTAATGCTTAGGATAAGCTTCACATCCCCATATCTTTAAGTATGATAGAGAAGGAGGTTTTTCAAACCACATCTCGTGAGGAGTTCGTTCCACTTTCTTGGTTGGGGGCATATTTAAAATACGAGCGGCGGAGCTTAGACAATAACCCCAAAATGATAGAGGTAACGAGCTTCTTGCCATCATAGATCGAACCATATCCATTAGGGTTCGGTTCCTCCTTTCGGAAACTCCATTAAGTTGGGGTGTTCCGGGTGGAGTAAGTTGTAAGATAATCCCACAACTCCTAAGATGATCTTGGAAAGCATCGCTTAGGTATTCACCTCCTCTGTCGATACGAAGTACCTTAATTGTCTTATTGAGTTGATTTTGTACTTCGTTTTGATATTCTTTGAATGCTTCAAACGTTTCGTCCTTGTATCTTAATAAGTAGACATATCCGAAATGACTAAAGTCATCAATGAAAGTAACGAAGTATCTTTCACCATTCCTAGTCATGGGCTTAAAGGGTCTACATACATCCGAATGTATTAATCCCAATAAGTCTTTAGCCCTTTCATAGGTCCCTTTGAAAGGCGCTTTAGTCATTTTGCCTTGTAAAAAAGATTCACATACGTCAAACGAGTCCATTTCATTTGATTTCAAAAGTCCATTCCTTTGAAGTGTATGCATACGATTCTTGTTTATGTGACCAAGGCGACAATGCCATAAGTAGGAATCACTCAAATCCCTTTTGAGTTTCTTGGTGCTAGTATGGTACATTGAGCTACTAGATGATGCATCATCATGAACCAATTCATAAATTCCATTTGAAGGCGAAGCCTTGAAATAGAATACATTATCTAAATAAACATGGATATCATCATTAACAAAATTAAGATTAAAACCACATTGTTTTAAGCGAGAAATAGAAATAATGTTTCTACACAAATCCGGAGCATACAAAACATTTTCTAAAATAAGTTCCAATCCGCTTGGAAGCTTCAAAACAAAATCTCCTTGAGCTTTAACATGCACCTTTGCACCATTGCCCATATAGAGACTTGATGTTCCCACCATATGATCACTTCTTTTGAACCCCTGCAAAAAATTGCAAATATGAGTTCCACATCCTGTGTCTAATACCCATGTATTAGAAGAAGTAATATTAAGCTCAATATATACCATATATATGTTACCTGAGGTTTGCCCTGCATCCCTCTTGTCCTTCAACTCCTTAAGATAGACCGGGCAATTTCGCTTCCAGTGACCCATTTCACCGCAACCGAAACACGGATCTTCTTTGGGGTTTGCCTTCTCAGCTACCTTTTGCTTCTTAGCCTTGTTGATGGTTGGGGTAACCATCTTCCCCTTCCCTTTGCCTTGATAGGCGGGTCCTTTTCTCTTAGCCACCTTTGGCTTAGAGGTCTTACCTTTGGATCCACCTTGATCGATTGCTAACACGGGTAAAGCCCTTTTACCCATGCTAGTTTCCGCCGTTCTAAGCATACCGTGAAGCTCACCTATGCTTTTATCCATCCCATTCATATTGTAATTAATTACAAATTGATCAAACCTTTTTGATAGGGAGTTAAGGATAAGATCGGTGGCTAACTCATTTGATATGTTTAGGTTAAGACGGTTAGCACGATCAATAAGGCTTTTCATCTTAAGCACATAAGATGAAACCGATTGGGTATCGTCCATACGACAAGCATGTAGCGCCCGAATGGTCTCGAAACGCTCGACACGCGCTTGTTGAAGGAACATCTCCTTCAATTGCGTTATCATGTCGTATGCACTATGATGCTCGAAATCCTTTTGGAGTTCGGGAATCATAGTCCCAAGCATTAGGCATGAGACTTGAAGGGAGTCGCGGCAATACTTATCGTAAAAGGCCATTGCCTCCTCATCATCCTCATCCGGTTGATCGGGAATGGGGTCCTCAAGTACATACGCTTTATCCTCTTGTTTGAGGACAATCCGAAGATTGCGGAACCAATCCATAAAGTTGGTATGGTTGAGTTTGTCTTTCTCTAAGAGAGACCTTAATGATAGGTTGTTTAGGTTAAGTGGTGCGTTTGGTATGTTGTTGTTGTTATTGGCGGCCATCTACAAAATTAACAAAGTTCGTTTAAGTATCGATTTTAATTTAACATTCAATACCCTTTAAATCAAATTAAACTATTAAATTCTAGAATCCAACGGTAAACCAAATTTCGGTTAGGTGACCTTTATCCCGCAATTTGATTTAGCTAGGTAGTCAATAAATGACAATTGCAATCCATTTGCAACTTCTAGAGTATGGGATCATGCAATCCTTTTGCATGGCATATTTATCCCATCAACGCCTATTTGTTCCTCATGCTTCGGTGACCCTAAGTTCATGATTCCCAAATCAAGTCGTCCTACTTGTATAGACTTGTAAATTCAGCATACATGTGGTTAGGTGACCTTTATCCCACAAGCATGCGAAATTTACCTTAATCATATTAGTTTGCTCATGACGGTTAGGTGACCTTTATCCCATTATGAGTTCCCTAGTACTTTTAAGTGTCACACAATAGGATGGCGTTTAACTTGTTTGCCTTGTAATAAGGGATTTTAAGTTTTCATTAATTCTAGTTTGAGAAAACTTTTATGTCATACACCAACATGCATTTATTGTATGGTACTTATGAAAAACCAATTTCATGTCTTGTAATATGCCAATTACTTGATATAAACCATTTTATATATATGTGATCCTTTTCTTGTTCTTAATAACCATTTATTAAGGTCTTTAGATGCTTTAAATTTAACCAATTAAATTGTCGTTTTGTTTGATGTTATCTTGTGATTAATTGTATCAACCAAACATACAAAACAATAATCATACAAACAACCACACATGCAAAATAAGTGTGTTCACAATCTAGCCATTTTGGTGGACATTTGTTTAGCCGAAAACAAATGTCACCGGGTTAAGGGGTAATAATACAAAGTAGGAGATAACAATCTCCCACTTAACCTTGCATCCATATGCTCCTTGTGTTCTTCAAGTCTTCATCATCTTGTATCTTCATTTTTACAAAATATGTATCCTAATACATTTTATCTAGAAAATGAAAATACAACCTAATCTATTTTACATACCAAATATAAAATAAAATTACATAGCCTTATGAATGAACTATTACATGCCAAATGAATAAATATTACAACCATATGAATGATTAATAATTACATACCAAATGAATCATACAAATCATTCAAACATTCAACCAAACACAAGGTCAAGGCATAGATTGTGAACTTTAACATGCAACCAAGTATGATCAAAAGAGAGAGTCCAAAACCCATTTTTGGACTTCAAAACTTTCGGCCATTTTGAGTAACCCACCCAAACCCACGAATTTTTGCATTCTTCTTTCGTGCATGTACTTAGAATGCAAAGTTGATGGGTTTTAAAGCAACAATTCGAAGCATATTTCAACAACTTCGGCTCTAGATACCATTGTAGGGATTTAACAAGTTTGATAAGTCTTAAAACCTTTTAAGAATCATAATAAACGGAAGCGTGTAATTCACCAAATTTAAACTTGTTATCTTTAAACCAATTAAAGCTAAATCCCTTCTTGGATCAAGTTGTGAATATTATGCTTACTAATTAACAAGAAAAGATAGAATTTTATACCTCCTTAAACTAAGTTTAAGGGCTGAAAATTGCTTGAATGATGATGAGAAAGATGATGAAACAAAGTACCAACACACCCTTGTATTGGCTAGACTTTAAGCACCTTGAATCCTAGCTTCAAACCCTCTTTCTTCTCTTTGTAAAAACCGAACAGCAGCACCTCTGAAAAGTGCAGAAACTAATGAAGGAGATGATGAGAATGTAGCCTCTAACTTGAAGCCTCAAGTGTGTTATACCCCAAGCAATAACCCCAACACCTTTGCCTTTAGTTAGGGTTTGATTGACACTTAAAATGAACTTACAAAAGCAAACTTAGAACCCTCCTTTGGTCCTTAAACAGTCACGGCAGTAGCAGCAGCTATATGCTGTATTTTTCTGGTTTTTTTTTTTCACCCTTGAGAATGTGTATGCATGTATATCTTTAGTCTTTGGTCAAGGGACATACATATGTGTAATTGTGTCATAGAAAGCAACAAGAATAAGCATGGGATGACATTTCTTGGGGCTCCAAAATCTGCACATTCCATATATATATTTTATACCAAGATTTATTTTATAAAACTTGTAATTGTTTTATAAAACTTGTATAAAATAAAAGTGTATTTGTTACTTGTAATAATTTTATAAACCATTTTATAAAATATAACACAAAATAATTATTTAAACCTATAAATAATTAAATCCACATCATATATAAATTATCCAAATAATTTATCTCAAGCGATTATAATTTAGAAAACCGATTTTCTAAAGTTCAAGTGTCGCGTATTCATTTAACAATCCAGCCGTTAAAATAAATACATATAAAGTGTTGGTAAGCTTGTTATTGGGTATGACCCGACTTGGATCGTAACATAGTGGCCACGTTAATTTAATATGTCTCTCGAGCATACGAAATACCTTCAACTTGTTGCACAACCTACTGGCTCAAGGCTAGTTGATTGTAAATGGGTTTTTAAAATGAAAACTGATATACATGGAAACTTGGATATATATAAAGCTAGCCTTGTAGCAAAAGGTTTCACTCAAACTCAAGGGGTTGACTATGATGAAACTTTTTCGCCTGTCGCAATGCTAAAGTCTATTAGGATATTATTTGCCATTGCTGCTCATTATGATTATAAAATATGGCAAATGGATGTCAAGACTGCTTCCTAAATGGATATCTTGTGGAAGATGTCTATATGGTTCAACCTGAAGGTTTTGTTGATCCGAAACATCCTAAAAAGGTATGCAAGTTAAAGAAGTCAATCTACGGATTAAAACAAGCATCTAGAATGTGGAATCATCATTTTAATGAGGAAGCCGAGAAATTTGGCTTCATTAAAAATGGTGATGAAGCTTGTGTATATAAAAAAGCTAGTGGGAGCACTGTCATGTTCCTTGTACTATATGTGGATGATATATTGTTATTTGGAAATGATAGTCCGGTAATGCAAGGAGTTAAAACTTGGCTAAGTAAATGCTTCTCCATTAAGGATCTTGGAGAAGCACAATACATTTTGGGAATTGGGATCTACAGGGATAGATCCAAGAAACTGATAGGTTTGAATCAAAGTGCATACATTGAAAAGGTCTTGAAAAGGTTCAAGATGGAGAACTCTAAGAATGGTTTGGTACATATTCAAAGAGGAACGCTTCTCAGTTCATCTCAGTGCCCTACCACGAAAGATGAACAAGAGAGAATGAAGAGAGTCCCGTATGCATCTGCTATTGGGTTAATCATGTATGCAATGATATGCACTAGATCGGATGTGTCATGCGCCCTAAGCTTGACAAGTAGATACCAGAATAACCCAGGAAACAGTCATTGGATTGCGGTTAAAAGTATATTGAAATACCTTAGGAGGACTAAGGATATGTTTCTAATATATGGATCTGGTGAGGAGGAACTCGCTGTAAAAGGTTACGTGGATGCGAGTTTCCAAACTGATCGAGATGATTCTCGATCACAATCCGGTTATGTCTTCACATTAAATGGAGGTGCGGTCTCTTGGAAGAGTTCAAAATAGGATGTTGTTGCCTTATCCACTACAGAGTCGGAGTACATTGCCGCCTCATTGGCAGCTCAGGAAGCTGCATGGATGAAGAAATTCATCGACAACTTAGGAGTAGTCCCTTCCATTCAGGACCCTCTTGAGATCTTTTGTGACAACGAGGGTGCGATTGCTCAAATCAAGGAATCTCGTGCTCACCAAAAAACCCGTCACATTAAGCGGAGATTCAACTACATAAGGGATGAAGTTGAAAAGGGAAAGATATGTATTCGCAAAGTTCACACAGATCTTAATATAGCGGATCCTCTCACAAAGCTCTTACATGGAGAAAAACATGCAGGACATGTTTATGCATTAGGGCTTCGATATTCTAGTGATTGGTCATGATCTGTTTTAAGTATTGTAACGGAACGAATTTGTTCAAACTCATTAATATAATTATGGTATTAATTTATTAATCTTGAGTCATGTTCCTATTTTGCATATTTTATCCATGAATAAGAAATTATTCTAAATTCCGTAGTCGATCACATTTGTGGGAACAAGTGTGAGGTTTAGACTGTTATGGACTTGGATTGGTATACATCCACGGGATGAATGTGGGACAAGGTTGCAACCAAGGTTCATAGATATTTGTGGGATATAAATATTACTCTCAAGATTTACTAAATAGAGCCTTTGTGGTTGATTACACGTAATCTTGAGTAAAGGCGAATATCATTGTATCCTCTGACCTGAGATACATATTGGGTTCGGATATTTACCAAGTATTGTGCCTTGATTCTTTCCTTCGCTATTCTGAAATATGGTAGTTCATAAGGAAGAGCTCAGGTATAATGCAAGGTGTATATTTAGGACGTATGTAGTCAAGATGGAATTTCTCCCTCTTATTCGTTGAGAGTCAGATGTCTAAGGCCTGATAAAGTTAAATCTAGAAGAGAGTGATCACTCTGTATCTCTTGGATTTAACATGACATCAAGGATGAAAGGATATAATGAAAAGATTCACCTATTAATATTCGAGATGGGAACTCGAAAGGGATGATGTTATTGAATGGCACAAAGTCATAACACATGGGGGTGATGGACGGTCGTTAGGTGGTATCCATCACTTGCATTAATTTCTTATGTTTCTCGTGCAAGTGGGAGATTGAAGGTATTTCGTATGCCCGAGAGACATATTAAAGTAATGTGGCTAATATGTTATGATCCAAGTCGGGTCATACCCAATAACAAGCTTACCGAAACTTTATAAGTATTTAACCTTAACGATTGGATCATTAAGTAAATACGCGACACTTGAACTTTAGAAAATCGGTTTTTTGAAATATTATCACTTGAGATAAATTATTTGGATAATTTATAAATACAAAGGATTTAATTATTTATAGGTTTAAATAATTAAGATGTGTTATGTTTTATAAATAGGTTTATAAAAATGCAAGTAACAAATTAAATGCATGGTCTTTTAATTACAAGTTTTTTTTTAACAAATCTTGTTATAAAAATAGTGGGGGTGGCAGTTTTGGAGACCCAAGGAAAGACCACCCATGCTTGTTTTGTTGCTTTCAACATAGCACATTCCTTAAGGGCATGCTTGTCTCTCTTTAACCAAGTAATTGACTCAAGTATCCAACTAACAAGTTTGAAAACTCTCTCATTTCTTTTGTTGGGTGCTGCTGGCCGAATATTACAAGGAAAAAAGTGGGTTTTGAGCTTGCTAATCTAGTTGATTAATTGTTAAAATCCTAACCAAATTAAAGGTAGTGTTGGTGCACAAAAGGCTTGTGGGTATTACACACTTGGGACTTCAAGTTAGAGGCTTTCATTCTGTAGTGACCTGAACTTTTCCATGTTTATATATATTAATTGAGATTGATATTTACATGATTAAATGTTTCCAACATGTTAAGCAATCAAACTTGTTAAGACTTAATTAATTGAAATATGTTTCATATAGACAATTGACCACCCAAGTTGACCGGTGATTCACGAACGTTAAAACTTGTAAAAACTATATGATGAGATATATATGGATATATATATAGTTAACATGATACTATGATAAGTAAACATATCATTAAGTATATTAACAATGAACTACATATGTAAAAACAAGACTACTAACTTAATGATTTTTAAACGAGACATATATGTAACGATTATCATTGTAAAGACATTTAATGTATATATATCATATTAAGAGATATTCATACATGATAATGTCATGATAATATAATAATTTAAAATCTCATTGGATATTATAAACATTGGGTTAACAACATTTAACAAGATCGTTAACCTAAAGGTTTCAAAACAACACTTACATGTAACGACTAACGATGACTTAACGATTCAGTTAAAATGTATATACATGTAGTGTTTTAATATGTATTTATACACTCTTGAAAGACTTCAATACACTTATCAAAATACTTCTACTTAACAAAAATGCTTACAATTACATCCTCGTTCAGTTTCATCAACAATTCTACTCGTATGCACCCGTATTCGTACTCGTACAATACATAGCTTTTAGATGTATGTACTATTGGTATATACACTCCAATGATCAGCTCTTAGCAGCCCATGTGAGTCACCTAACACATTTGGGAACCATCATTTGGCAACTAGCATGAAATATCTCATAAAATTACAAAAATATGAGTAATCATTCATGACTTATTTACATGAAAACAAAATTACATATCCTTTATATCTAATCCATACACCAACGACCAAAAACACCTACAAACACTTTCATTCTTCAATTTTCTTCATCTAATTGATCTCTCTCAAGTTCTATCTTCAAGTTCTAAGTGTTCTTCATATATTCTACAAGTTCTAGTTACATAAAATCAAGAATACTTTCAAGTTTGCTAGCTCACTTCCAATCTTGTAAGGTGATCATCCAACCTCAAGAAATCTTTGTTTCTTACAGTAGGTTATCATTCTAATACAAGTTAATAATCATATTCAAACTTTGGTTCAATTTCTATAACTATAACAATCTTATTTCAAGTGATGATCTTACTTGAACTTGTTTTCGTGTCATGATTTTTCTTCAAGAACTTCGAGCCATCCAAGGATCCGTTGAAGCTAGATCCATTTTTCTCTTTTCCAGTAGGTTTATCCAAGGAACTTAAGGTAGTAATGATGTTCATAACATCATTCGATTCATACATATAAAGCTATCTTATTCGAAGGTTTAAACTTGTAATCACTAGAACATAGTTTAGTTAATTCTAAACTTGTTCGCAAACAAAAGTTAATCCTTCTAACTTGACTTTTAAAATAAACTAAAAACATGTTCTATATCTATATGATATGCTAACTTAATAATTTAAAACCTGGAAACACGAAAAACACCGTAAAACCGGATTTACGCCGTCGTAGTAACACCGCGGGCTGTTTTGGGTTAGTTAATTAAAAACTATGATAAGCTTTGATTTAAAAGTTGTTATTCTGAGAAAATGATTTTTATTAAGAACATGAAACTATATCCACAAATTATGGTTAAACTCAAAGTGGAAGTATGTTTTCTAAAATGGTCATCTAGACGTCGTTCTTTCGACTGAAATGACTACCTTTACAAAAATGACTTGTAACTTATTTTTCTGACTATAAACCTATACTTTTTCTGTTTAGATTCATAAAATAGAGTTCAATATGAAACCATAGCAATTTGATTCACTCAAAACGGATTTAAAATGAAGAAGTTATGGGTAAAACAAGATTGGATAATTTTTCTCATTTTAGCTACGTGAAAATTGGTAACAAATCTATTCCAACCATAACTTAATCAACTTGTATTGTATATTATGTAATCTTGAGATACCATAGACACGTATACAATGTTTTGACCTATCATGTCGACACATCTATATATATTTCGGAACAACCATAGACACTCTATATGTGAATGTTGGAGTTAGCTATACAGGGTTGAGGTTGATTCCAAAATATATATAGTTTGAGTTGTGATCAATACTGAGATACGTATACACTGGGTCATGGATTGATTCAAGATAATATTTATCGATTTATTTCTGTACATCTAACTGTGGACAACTAGTTGTAGGTTACTAACGAGGACAGCTGACTTAATAAACTTAAAACATCAAAATATATTAAAAGTGTTGTAAATATATTTTGAACATACTTTGATATATATGTATATATTGTTATAGGTTCGTGAATCAACCAGTGGCCAAGTCTTACTTCCCGACGAAGTAAAAATCTGTGAAAGTGAGTTATAGTCCCACTTTTAAAATCTAATATTTTTGGGATGAGAATACATGCAGGTTTTATAAATGATTTACAAAATAGACACAAGTACGTGAAACTACATTCTATGGTTGAATTATCGATATCTAATATGCCCTTTTTATTAAGTCTGGTAATCTAAGAATTAGGGAACAGACACCCTAATTGACGCGAATCCTAAAGATAGATCTATTGGGCCTAACAAACCCCATCCAAAGTACCGGATGCTTTAGTACTTCAAAATTTATATCATATCCGAAGGGTGTCCCGGAATGATGGGGATATTCTTAAATATGCATCTTGTTAATGTCGGATACCAGGTGTTCACCATATGAATGATTTTTATCTCTATGTATGGGATGTGTATTGAAATATGAAATCTTGTGGTCTATTATTATGATTTGATATATATAGGTTAAACCTATAACTCACCAACATTTTTGTTGACGTTTTAAGCATGTTTATTCTCAGGTGATTATTAAGAGCTTCCGCTGTTGCATACTTAAATAAGGACGAGATTTGGAGTCCATGCTTGTATGATATTGTGTAAAAACTGCATTCAAGAAACTTATTTTGTTGTAACATATTTGTATTGTAAACCATTATGTAATGGTCGTGTGTAAACAGGATATTTTAGATTATCATTATTTGATAATCTACGTAAAGCTTTTTAAACCTTTATTGATGAAATAAAGGTTATGGTTTGTTTTAAAATGAATGCAGTCTTTGAAAAACGTCTCATATAGAGGTCAAAACCCCGCAACGAAATCAATTAATATGGAACGTTTTTAATCAATAAGAACGGGACATTTCAGTTGGTATCCGAGCGTTGGTCTTAGAGAACCAGAATTTTGCATTAGTGTGTCTTATCGAGTTTGTTAGGATGCATTAGTGAGTCTGGACTTCGACCGTGTTTAGTTGAAAAATGATTGCTTAACAAATTTTGTTGGAAACTATATATTTTTAACATGTGAATATTATGTGATATATTAATCTCTTAACGCGTTTGATATTATGTGATAGATGTCTACCTCTAGAACAAGTCCCATTGACTCACCTAATAATAATGAAGAGTCAAATGTAAATTGGAATGATTCGTGGACTGATTCACAAGTTCCCGAAGAGGAACCGGAAGAAGAGTCGGAACCGGAAGAAGAATCGGAACCGGAAGAAGAATCGGAACCGGATGAAGAAATAGAACCGGTGGGGGAAATAATAAAACGGTTAAGTAAAAGAAAATCCTCAACCAACCGACCAAGGTTAATTATGGTCAATGGTGTTTCCGCCAAGGAAGCAAAATATTGGGAGGATTACCAATTCTCCGATGAATCGGATTCCGACGAGAATTCCGATGATGTTATAGAAATTACCCCAACTGAATTTAAAAAGGCAAAAGAAAATAATAAGGGAAAGGGCATAAAAATAGAGAAATCTAATTCCAAACCCGATGAACTTTATATGTATCGTCAACCCCCGAAGTCCTTAAGTGGTAACAATGACCCGGGAACCTCTAAACCACCAGGTTTTTCTAAACCAATGTGGAAAATGACGGCTCGTATTAGGGGAACATCATATATCCCTAGAAACTTGGCAAAACGAACCAAAACCGAAGAAGAAGAAACAAGCGAGTCGGAATAAGATAGTTGTATTCGTGTGGTGTAATATATGTAATATAGTGTGCTTATGCTTTATGATATATGTAAAAATTGCTTGTATTAATAAGTATTTTTTTTTATGAATCTAACTCTTGTCTATTTTACAGTATAAAAACACAAAATGGATAGACAACCCAATATTTTAAGAGACCTACCCGGAGACATGATTGATGAAATCTTGTCTAGAGTCGGTCAGAATTCTTCGGCACAACTATTTAAGGCGAGATCAGTTTGTAAGACATTCGAAGAACGTTCCAAGAACGTTCCAAGAATGCCTTGGTTTATAAAAGGCTTTCGTTCGAAATATGGGGGCTTTGATATATATTCTAAGTTGTTGAGCACTTGATAACCATACTTAACATTTAATCAACGTCGCATATTCCCTTTATTATGAAATCTTACTACACCGTACCAAGTGTAGTTACCGAAACGAAGTACTGTGCAACCGTTGAATACTGGTCGTCCAGTCCGGTTGGGGTTGTCTGGCCCGATAGATCTATCAACAGGATTCGCGTTTACAATACCTCATGTAAATAATAGTTACCAAGTTACAGGGAAGTATGCCAGTGGTACAACTCAACGTAGAATATATATTTTTAATCACTTGTGTCCATAACGTAAATCATAAAATGCATGTATTCTCATCCCGAAATATTTAGAGTTTAAAAGTGGGACTATATACTCACCTTTTCCTTGAAGGTATTTAACTCGACTTGGTCTCCGATAGATATCACGAACCTAACCATATATATAATATATCAACATATTTTCTTTTCAAGTAATCGTTACATATATATATATACTTATAATACTTTTAATATTTTCTTAGTCCGTAGTTAGCAGTCTGTTGTTAATGGTCCATAATTAGTTGCTCAATAAAATAAATAAAGACCCCATCGTATTCGTATTGATCAGAATTAATCTCGACCCATGGTACCATGTTGTCAAATGACGTGTTGCGTACATAAAGTACCGTGTTGTCAGATGACGTGTTGCGTACAATCATGAGGTCTTATGATTAATCTTCTCGTGTTGTTTACGGGTGGTCCTGGAATATATAAAATCAAATCATAAGTAAATATATATTAAATATTATGTTAATTAGCCAAGATATGATTAATCCGATTTTGTCATAATATGATATATTACAGGTTTTGAAGTGTTTTAAAAATCAAATTAGAAGGATCTATTTAGTTTGCGAACAGGTTTGAAATCATTCAAACTATGTTCTTGTTGTTAAAAATTTTATAACACAAAATAAGATAGCTATATAAATATGAATCGAATAAGATTATGAATAAGGTTACTACCTCAAGTTACTTGGATAAAGCTACTGGAAAAAAATAGAATGAAATGAAAAACCAAGGTGATGGTGATACTTATAGGACAGTCTGGTTATTGAGGGAACAAGGACAAATTATTGTGTTGAATTTTTGAGTAATAATGTATGCTAGCTTACAAATAAGATTCCCTTTTATCTAGGGCAGATCTAAAGCTGATAAGGATATTGATTTGATGTGTATTTACCAATAGTAAATACGTATGGATGATGGGTATGATACGGTAAAAGAAGCTCAAAATCGGGCTTTTATTTTGGGTCCAACCGGGCCAAAAATAAAATTTTAAGACATTTTTAATAAAGCAATGTTAGCCCAAAAAAAATTTCCAGCCAGGGGCTCTGCCCCTTGGACCCCGCCAGGGGCTCTGCCCCTTGGACCCTGCCAGGGGTTGCCACCCCTTGGACCCCGCTTATCGGGGGCGCTGCCCCCGAACCCCTGTCATAATCAAGATAAGTTCAAACAAGTGTGCACTCCACACTTCCCCAAACTTGTTCGATATTTATCAAGATTATTTTGGTTACAAATTAATCCCATTACACTTAAATCATATTGGTGACATAAATCACAACACATTATAGATTGTAAGTATATATGTCAAAGAACGTTACATATAGTTATCGTTTTGAAAACTTAAGTTAGTGGTCTCAAAGTATACTTATAACTCATTGTTGTTAGTTCACAATGAAATGTTAAACCATCCTTAAATCATGTTAAATATGTATAGATATGTACATATACATAATCGTATAATTATCGTGTGTTATATAGTTCGTGATATCATCGGTCAAATTGGACGGTCAAACGTTGTGTAAAACTCTTTTCAAAAATTTAAGTCTCAACAGTTTGGATTGCTTATCATGTTGGTAAGGTTTAATTTATGTAAATATTAATCTCATAAGTATAGAACGATCGGAAAATTCTGGGTCGTTACAACTATTGTGAATCGTTTATAATGTATATGAACGGGTCCTTTCACTTCGTACCGATAGAGGAGGTGAATACCTAAGCGATGCTTTCCAAGATCATCTTAAGGGTTGTGGGATTATCTCGCAACTTACTCCTCCTAGAACACCCCAACTTAATGGAGTTTCCGAAAGGATGAACCGAACCCTAATGGATATGGTTCGATCTATGATGGCTAGAAGCTCGTTACCTCTATCATTTTGGGGTTATTGTCTATGCTCTGCGGCTCGTATTTTAAATATGGCCCCAACCAAGAAAGTGGAACGAACACCTCATGAGATGTGGTTTGGAAGACCTCCATCTCTATCATACTTAAAGATATGGAGATGTGAAGCTTACCCTAAGCGTTACGTCCCTAATAAGTTAAATGCTCGATCCACAAAGTGTATCTTCATAGGATATCACATGGATAATATGGGATATTATTTCTATGATCCTTCTGAGCAGAATGTATTTGTTGCTCGGAAGGCTGAATTCCTTGAAACTAAGTTCCTAATGGAAGGAAATAGTGAAAGGAATATAGATCTTGAAGAGGTTCAAGATCAGGTAGATGATACACAATTGGTTGACACTAGCACTCAATGTGAAAATGTTGAGAATGATCAAATGGATGATCAAAATACACAAGACGTTCGCAGATCTGGTAGGGTTAGTAATCCTCCTGAGAGATATGGGTTTCTCATGGATGGTTGCTATGTGGTTGACTTGGATGAACCAACAAACTACCAAGATACTTTATCAAGGATTGATAAGGATAAATAGCAGGAAGCCATGAATGCTGAGATGCAATCCATGTATGACAACCAAGTTTGGAAACTTGTGTAGGGATTTAACAAGTTTGATAAGTCTTAAAACCTTTTAAGAATCATAATAAACGGAAGCGTGTAATTCACCAAATTTAAACTTGTTATCTTTAAACCAATTAAAGCTAAATTCCTTCTTGGATCAAGTTGTGAATATTATGCTTACTAATTAACAAGAAAAGATAGAATTTTATACCTCCTTAAACTAAGTTTAAGGGCTGAAAATTGCTTGAATGATGATGAGAAAGGTGATGAAACAAAGTACCAACACACCCTTGTATTGGCTAGACTTTAAGCACCTTGAATCCTAGCTTCAAACCCTCTTTCTTCTCTTTGTAAAAAGTGAACAGCAGCACCTCTGAAAAGTGCAGAAACTAATGAAGGAGATGATGAGAATGTAGCCTCTAACTTGAAGCCTCAAGTGTGTTATACCCCAAGCAATAACCCCAACACCTTTGCCTTTAGTTAGGGTTTGATTGACACTTAAAATGAACTTACAAAAGCAAACTTAGAACCCTCCTTTGGTCCTTAAACAGTCACGGCAGTAGCAGCAGCTATATGCTGTATTTTTCTGCTTTTTTTTTTCACCCTTGAGAATGTGTATGCATGTATATCTTTAGTCTTTGGTCAAGGGACATACATATGTGTAATTGTGTCATAGAAAGCAACAAGAATAAGCATGGGATGACATTTCTTGGGGCTCCAAAATCTGCACATTCCATATATATATTTTATACCAAGATTTATTTTATAAAACTTGTAATTGTTTTATAAAACTTGTATAAAATAAAAGTGTATTTGTTACTTGTAATAATTTTATAAACCATTTTATAAAATATAACACAAAATAATTATTTAAACCTATAAATAATTAAATCCACATCATATATAAATTATCCAAATAATTTATCTCAAGCGATTATAATTTAGAAAACCGATTTTCTAAAGTTCAAGTGTCGCGTATTCATTTAACAATCCAGCCGTTAAAATAAATACATATAAAGTGTTGGTAAGCTTGTTATTGGGTATGACCCGACTTGGATCGTAACATAGTGGCCACGTTAATTTAATATGTCTCTCGGGCATACGAAATACCTTCAATCTCCCACTTGCACGAGAAACATAAGAAATTAATGCAAGTGATGGATACCACCTAACTACCGTCCATCACCCCCAATATGTTATGACTTTGTGCCATTCAATAACATCATCCTTTTCGAGTTCCCGTCTCGAACATGAATAGGTGAATCTTTCATTATTTCCTTTCGTCCAAGATGTCATGTTAAATCCAAGAGATACAGAGTGATCACTCTCTTATAGATCTAACTTTATCAGGCCTTAGACATCTGACTCTCAACGAATAAGAGGGACAAATTCCATCTTGACTACATACGTCCAAGATATACACTTTACATTATACCTGAGTTCTCCCTTATGTACTACCATATTTCAGAATAGCGAAGGAAAGAATCAAGGCACAATATTTGGTGAATATCTGAACCCAATATGTATCTCAGGTCAGAGGATACAATGATATTCTCCTTTACTCAAGATTACATGTGATCAACCACAAAGGCTCTATACAGTAATTCTTGAGAGCGGGTCTTCCAATATTTGTATCCCACAAATACCTATGAACCTTGGTTGCAACCTTGCCCCACATTCAACCTGAATGTATACCAATCCGAGTTCATAATAGTCTAAACCTCACACCTGTTCCCACAAATGTGATCGAATACGGAATTTAGAATAATAGTTTATTCATGGATAAAATATGCAAAATTGGAACATGACTCATAATTAAATTAATACCATAATTATATTAATGAGTTTGAACTAATTCGTTCCGTTACAATACATAAAATAGATCATTTCCAATCACTAGAATATCGAAGCCCCAATGCACAAACATGTCCCTCATGTTTTGGCCCATGTAAAAGCTTCGTGAGTGGATCCGCAACATTTTGATCTGTGTGAACTTTGTGAATACATATCTTTCCCTTTTCAACCTCATCCCTGATGTAGTTGAATCTCCGCTCAATGTGACGAGTCTTTTGATGAGCACGAGGTTCCTTGATTTGAGCAATCGCACCCTCGTTGTCACAAAAGATCTCAAGAGGGTCCTGAATGGAAGGGACCACTCCTAAGTCGTCTATGAATTTCTTCATCCATGCAGCTTCCTGAGCTGCCAGTGAGGCGGCAATGTACTCTGACTCTGTAGTGGATAACGCAACAACCTCCTGTTTCGAACTCTTCCAAGAGACCGCACCACCATTTAACATGAAGACATAACTGGATTGTGATCGAGAGTCATCTCGATCAGTTTGGAAACTCGCGTCCACGTAACCTTTTACAGCGAGTTCCTCCTCACCAGACCCATATATTAGAAACATATCCTTAGTCCTCCTAAGGTATTTCAATATACTTTTAACAGCAATCCAATGACTGTTTCCTGGGTTATTCTGGTATCTACTTGTCAAGCTTAGAGCGCATGACACATCCGGTCTAGTACATATCATTGCATACATGATAGACCCAATAGCAGATGCGTATGGGACTTTCTTCATTCTCTCTTGTTCATCTTTCGTGGTAGGACACTGAGATGAACTGAGAACGGTTCCTCTTTGAATAGGTACCAAACCTTTCTTAGAGTTTTCCATCTTGAACCTTTTCAAGATTTTATCAATGTATGTACTTTGACTTAAACCTATCAATCTCTTGGATCTATTCCTATAGATCCCAATCCCCAATATGTATTGTGCTTCTCCAAGATCCTTAATGGAGAAGCAACCTTTTAGCCAAGTTTTGACCTCTTGCATTGTGGTTATATCATTCCCAAACAATAATATATCATCCACATATAGCACAAGGAACATTATAGAGCTCCCACTAGCCTTCTTGTATACACAAGCTTCATCACCATTTTTAATGAAGCCAAATTTCTTTGCCTCTTCATTAAAACGATGATTCCACATTCTAGATGCTTGTTTCAATCCGTAGATTGATTTCTTTAACTTGCATACCTTTTTAGGATTTTTCGGATCAACAAAACCTTCGGGCTGTACCATATAAACATCTTCCTCAAGATATCCATTTAGGAAAGCGGTTTTGACATCCATTTGCCATATTTCATAGTCATAGTGAGCAGCAATGGCAAATAATATCCTAATAGACTTTAGCATTGCCACTGGCGAGAAAGTTTCATCATAATCAATCCCTTGAGTTTGAGTGAAACCTTTTGCTACAAGTCTAGCTTTGTATGTATCCAAGTTTCCATGTATGTCGGTTTTCATTTTGAAAAGCCATTTACAATCAACTAGCCTAGAGCCAGGAGGTTGTGTAACAAGTTCCCAAACTTGGTTGTCATACATGGATTGCATCTCAGATTTCATGGCTTCCTGCCATTTATCTTTATCAATCCTTGATAAAGCATCTTGGTAGTTTGTTGGTTCATCCAAATCCACCGTATAGCAACCATCTATGAGAAAACCATATCTCTCAGGAGGATTGCTAATCCTACCAGATCTACGAATGTCTTGTGTATTTTGATCATCCATTTGATCACTATCAACATTTTCATGTTGAGTTCTAGTGTCAACCAATTGTGTATCATCTATTTGATCTTGAACCTCTTCAAGATCTATCTTCCTTTCACTATTTCCTTCCATTAGGAACTTAGTTTCAAGGAATTCCGCCTTCCGAGCAACAAATACATTTTGTTCAGATGGATCATAGAAATAGTATCCCATATCATCCTTGGGATATCCTATGAAGATACACTTCGTGGATCGAGCATTCAACTTATTAGGGACGTAACGCTTAGGATAAGCTTCACATCCCCATATCTTTAAGTATGATAGAGAAGGAGGTTTTTCAAACCACATCTCGTGAGGAGTTCGTTCCACTTTCTTGGTTGGGGCCATATTTAAAATACGAGCGGCGGAGCTTAGACAATAACCCCAAAATGATAGAGGTAACGAGCTTCTTGCCATCATAGATCGAACCATATCCATTAGGGTTCGGTTCCTCCTTTCGGAAACTCCATTAAGTTGGGGTGTTCCGGGTGGAGTAAGTTGTAAGATAATCCCACAACTCCTAAGATGATCTTGGAAAGCATCGCTTAGGTATTCACCTCCTCTGTCGATACGAAGTACCTTAATTGTCTTATTGAGTTGATTTTGTACTTCGTTTTGATATTCTTTGAATGCTTCAAACGTTTCGTCCTTGTATCTTAATAAGTAGACATATCCGAAATGACTAAAGTCATCAATGAAAGTAACGAAGTATCTTTCACCATTCCTAGTCATGGGCTTAAAGGGTCTACATACATCCGAATGTATTAATCCCAATAAGTCTTTAGCCCTTTCATAGGTCCCTTTGAAAGGCGCTTTAGTCATTTTGCCTTGTAAAAAAGATTCACATACGTCAAACGAGTCCATTTCATTTGATTTCAAAAGT
Source organism: Rutidosis leptorrhynchoides (assembly GCF_046630445.1). Taxonomy (NCBI): domain Eukaryota; kingdom Viridiplantae; phylum Streptophyta; class Magnoliopsida; order Asterales; family Asteraceae; genus Rutidosis; species Rutidosis leptorrhynchoides. Next base: position 174,085,882 of record NC_092342.1, on the reverse strand, counting down.
CCATTCCTTTGAAGTGTATGCATACGATTCTTGTTTATGTGACCAAGGCGACAATGCCATAAGTAGGAATCACTCAAATCCCTTTTGAGTTTCTTGGTGCTAGTATGGTACATTGAGCTACTAGATGATGCATCATCATGAACCAATTCATAAATTCCATTTGAAGGCGAAGCCTTGAAATAGAATACATTATCTAAATAAACATGGATATCATCATTAACAAAATTAAGATTAAAACCACATTGTTTTAAGCGAGAAATAGAAATAATGTTTCTACACAAATCCGGAGCATACAAAACATTTTCTAAAATAAGTTCCAATCCGCTTGGAAGCTTCAAAACAAAATCTCCTTGAGCTTTAACATGCACCTTTGCACCATTGCCCATATAGAGACTTGATGTTCCCACCATATGATCACTTCTTTTGAACCCCTGCAAAAAATTGCAAATATGAGTTCCACATCCTGTGTCTAATACCCATGTATTAGAAGAAGTAATATTAAGCTCAATATATACCATATATATGTTACCTGAGGTTTGCCCTGCATCCCTCTTATCCTTCAACTCCTTAAGATAGACCGGGCAATTTCGCTTCCAGTGACCCATTTCACCGCAACCGAAACACGGATCTTCTTTGGGGTTTGCCTTCTCAGCTACCTTTTGCTTCTTAGCCTTGTTGATGGTTGGGGTAACCATCTTCCCCTTCCCTTTGCCTTGATAGGCGGGTCCTTTTCTCTTAGCCACCTTTGGCTTAGAGGTCTTACCTTTGGATCCACCTTGATCGATTGCTAACACGGGTAAAGCCCTTTTACCCATGCTAGTTTCCGCCGTTCTAAGCATACCGTGAAGCTCACCTATGCTTTTATCCATCCCATTCATATTGTAATTAATTACAAATTGATCAAACCTTTTTGATAGGGAGTTAAGGATAAGATCGGTGGCTAACTCATTTGATACGTTTAGGTTAAGACGGTTAGCACGATCAATAAGGCTTTTCATCTTAAGCACATAAGATGAAACCGATTGGGTATCGTCCATACGACAAGCATGTAGCGCCCGAACGGTCTCGAAACGCTCGACACGCGCTTGTTGAAGGAACATCTCCTTCAATTGCGTTATCATGTCGTATGCACTATGATGCTCGAAATCCTTTTGGAGTTCGGGAATCATAGTCCCAAGCATTAGGCATGAGACTTGAAGGGAGTCGCGGCAATACTTATCGTAAAAGGCCATTGCCTCCTCATCAACCTCATCCGGTTGATCGGGAATGGGGTCCTCAAGTACATACGCTTTATCCTCTTGTTTGAGGACAATCCGAAGATTGCGGAACCAATCCATAAAGTTGGTATGGTTGAGTTTGTCTTTCTCTAAGAGAGACCTTAATGATAGGTTGTTTAGGTTAAGTGGTGCGTTTGGTATATTGTTGTTGTTATTGGCGGCCATCTACAAAATTAACAAAGTTCGTTTAAGTATCGATTTTAATTTAACATTCAATACCCTTTAAATCAAATTAAACTATTAAATTCTAGAATCCAACGGTAAACCAAATTTCGGTTAGGTGACCTTTATCCCGCAATTTGATTTAGCTAGGTAGTCAATAAATGACAATTGCAATCCATTTGCAACTTCTAGAGTATGGGATCATGCAATCCTTTTGCATGGCATATTTATCCCATCAACGCCTATTTGTTCCTCATGCTTCGGTGACCCTAAGTTCATGATTCCCAAATCAAGTCGTCCTACTTGTATAGACTTGTAAATTCAGCATACATGTGGTTAGGTGACCTTTATCCCACAAGCATGCGAAATTTACCTTAATCATATTAGTTTGCTCATGACGGTTAGGTGACCTTTATCCCATTATGAGTTCCCTAGTACTTTTAAGTGTCACACAATAGGATGGCGTTTAACTTGTTTGCCTTGTAATAAGGGATTTTAAGTTTTCATTAATTCTAGTTTGAGAAAACTTTTATGTCATACACCAACATGCATTTATTGTATGGTACTTATGAAAAACCAATTTCATGTCTTGTAATATGCCAATTACTTGATATAAACCATTTTATATATATGTGATCCTTTTCTTGTTCTTAATAACCATTTATTAAGGTCTTTAGATGCTTTAAATTTAACCAATTAAATTGTCGTTTTGTTTGATGTTATCTTGTGATTAATTGTATCAACCAAACATACAAAACAATAATCATACAAACAACCACACATGCAAAATAAGTGTGTTCACAATCTAGCCATTTTGGTGGACATTTGTTTAGCCGAAAACAAATGTCACCGGGTTAAGGGGTAATAATACAAAGTAGGAGATAACAATCTCCCACTTAACCTTGCATCCATATGCTCCTTGTGTTCTTCAAGTCTTCATCATATTGTATCTTCATTTTTACAAAATATGTATCCTAATACATTTTATCTAGAAAATGAAAATACAACCTAATCTATTTTACATACCAAATATAAAATAAAATTACATAGCCTTATGAATGAACTATTACATGCCAAATGAATAAATATTACAACCATATGAATGATTAATAATTACATACCAAATGAATCATACAAATCATTCAAACATTCAACCAAACACAAGGTCAAGGCATAGATTGTGAACTTTAACATGCAACCAAGTATGATCAAAAGAGAGAGTCCAAAACCCATTTTTGGACTTCAAAACTTTCGGCCATTTTGAGTAACCCACCCAAACCCACGAATTTTTGCATTCTTCTTTCGTGCATGTACTTAGAATGCAAAGTTGATGGGTTTTAAAGCAATAATTCGAAGCATATTTCAACAACTTCGGCTCTAGATACCATTGTAGGGATTTAACAAGTTTGATAAGTCTTAAAACCTTTTAAGAATCATAATAAACGGAAGCGTGTAATTCACCAAATTTAAACTTGTTATCTTTAAACCAATTAAAGCTAAATCCCTTCTTGGATCAAGTTGTGAATATTATGCTTACTAATTAACAAGAAAAGATAGAATTTTATACCTCCTTAAACTAAGTTTAAGGGCTGAAAATTGCTTGAATGATGATGAGAAAGATGATGAAACAAAGTACCAACACACCCTTGTATTGGCTAGACTTTAAGCACCTTGAATCCTAGCTTCAAACCCTCTTTCTTCTCTTTGTAAAAACCGAACAGCAGCACCTCTGAAAAGTGCAGAAACTAATGAAGGAGATGATGAGAATGTAGCCTCTAACTTGAAGCCTCAAGTGTGTTATACCCCAAGCAATAACCCCAACACCTTTGCCTTTAGTTAGGGTTTGATTGACACTTAAAATGAACTTACAAAAGCAAACTTAGAACCCTCCTTTGGTCCTTAAACAGTCACGGCAGTAGCAGCAGCTATATGCTGTATTTTTCTGGTTTTTTTTTTCACCCTTGAGAATGTGTATGCATGTATATCTTTAGTCTTTGGTCAAGGGACATACATATGTGTAATTGTGTCATAGAAAGCAACAAGAATAAGCATGGGATGACATTTCTTGGGGCTCCAAAATCTGCACATTCCATATATATATTTTATACCAAGATTTATTTTATAAAACTTGTAATTGTTTTATAAAACTTGTATAAAATAAAAGTGTATTTGTTACTTGTAATAATTTTATAAACCATTTTATAAAATATAACACAAAATAATTATTTAAACCTATAAATAATTAAATCCACATCATATATAAATTATCCAAATAATTTATCTCAAGCGATTATAATTTAGAAAACCGATTTTCTAAAGTTCAAGTGTCGCGTATTCATTTAACAATCCAGCCGTTAAAATAAATACATATAAAGTGTTGGTAAGCTTGTTATTGGGTATGACCCGACTTGGATCGTAACATAGTGGCCACGTTAATTTAATATGTCTCTCGAGCATACGAAATACCTTCAACTTGTTGCACAACCTACTGGCTCAAGGCTAGTTGATTGTAAATGGGTTTTTAAAATGAAAACTGATATACATGGAAACTTGGATATATATAAAGCTAGCCTTGTAGCAAAAGGTTTCACTCAAACTCAAGGGGTTGACTATGATGAAACTTTTTCGCCTGTCGCAATGCTAAAGTCTATTAGGATATTATTTGCCATTGCTGCTCATTATGATTATAAAATATGGCAAATGGATGTCAAGACTGCTTCCTAAATGGATATCTTGTGGAAGATGTCTATATGGTTCAACCTGAAGGTTTTGTTGATCCGAAACATCCTAAAAAGGTATGCAAGTTAAAGAAGTCAATCTACGGATTAAAACAAGCATCTAGAATGTGGAATCATCATTTTAATGAGGAAGCCGAGAAATTTGGCTTCATTAAAAATGGTGATGAAGCTTGTGTATATAAAAAAGCTAGTGGGAGCACTGTCATGTTCCTTGTACTATATGTGGATGATATATTGTTATTTGGAAATGATAGTCCGGTAATGCAAGGAGTTAAAACTTGGCTAAGTAAATGCTTCTCCATTAAGGATCTTGGAGAAGCACAATACATTTTGGGAATTGGGATCTACAGGGATAGATCCAAGAAACTGATAGGTTTGAATCAAAGTGCATACATTGAAAAGGTCTTGAAAAGGTTCAAGATGGAGAACTCTAAGAATGGTTTGGTACATATTCAAAGAGGAACGCTTCTCAGTTCATCTCAGTGCCCTACCACGAAAGATGAACAAGAGAGAATGAAGAGAGTCCCGTATGCATCTGCTATTGGGTTAATCATGTATGCAATGATATGCACTAGACCGGATGTGTCATGCGCCCTAAGCTTGACAAGTAGATACCAGAATAACCCAGGAAACAGTCATTGGATTGCGGTTAAAAGTATATTGAAATACCTTAGGAGGACTAAGGATATGTTTCTAATATATGGATCTGGTGAGGAGGAACTCGCTGTAAAAGGTTACGTGGATGCGAGTTTCCAAACTGATCGAGATGATTCTCGATCACAATCCGGTTATGTCTTCACATTAAATGGAGGTGCGGTCTCTTGGAAGAGTTCAAAATAGGATGTTGTTGCCTTATCCACTACAGAGTCGGAGTACATTGCCGCCTCATTGGCAGCTCAGGAAGCTGCATGGATGAAGAAATTCATCGACAACTTAGGAGTAGTCCCTTCCATTCAGGACCCTCTTGAGATCTTTTGTGACAACGAGGGTGCGATTGCTCAAATCAAGGAATCTCGTGCTCACCAAAAAACCCGTCACATTAAGCGGAGATTCAACTACATAAGGGATGAAGTTGAAAAGGGAAAGATATGTATTCGCAAAGTTCACACAGATCTTAATATAGCGGATCCTCTCACAAAGCTCTTACATGGAGAAAAACATGCAGGACATGTTTATGCATTAGGGCTTCGATATTCTAGTGATTGGTCATGATCTGTTTTAAGTATTGTAACGGAACGAATTTGTTCAAACTCATTAATATAATTATGGTATTAATTTATTAATCTTGAGTCATGTTCCTATTTTGCATATTTTATCCATGAATAAGAAATTATTCTAAATTCCGTAGTCGATCACATTTGTGGGAACAAGTGTGAGGTTTAGACTGTTATGGACTTGGATTGGTATACATCCACGGGATGAATGTGGGACAAGGTTGCAACCAAGGTTCATAGATATTTGTGGGATATAAATATTGCTCTCAAGATTTACTAAATAGAGCCTTTGTGGTTGATTACACGTAATCTTGAGTAAAGGCGAATATCATTGTATCCTCTGACCTGAGATACATATTGGGTTCGGATATTTACCAAGTATTGTGCCTTGATTCTTTCCTTCGCTATTCTGAAATATGGTAGTTCATAAGGAAGAGCTCAGGTATAATGCAAGGTGTATATTTAGGACGTATGTAGTCAAGATGGAATTTCTCCCTCTTATTCGTTGAGAGTCAGATGTCTAAGGCCTGATAAAGTTAAATCTAGAAGAGAGTGATCACTCTGTATCTCTTGGATTTAACATGACATCAAGGATGAAAGGATATAATGAAAAGATTCACCTATTAATATTCGAGATGGGAACTCGAAAGGGATGATGTTATTGAATGGCACAAAGTCATAACACATGGGGGTGATGGACGGTCGTTAGGTGGTATCCATCACTTGCATTAATTTCTTATGTTTCTCGTGCAAGTGGGAGATTGAAGGTATTTCGTATGCCCGAGAGACATATTAAAGTAATGTGGCTAATATGTTATGATCCAAGTCGGGTCATACCCAATAACAAGCTTACCGAAACTTTATAAGTATTTAACCTTAACGATTGGATCATTAAGTAAATACGCGACACTTGAACTTTAGAAAATCGGTTTTTTGAAATATTATCACTTGAGATAAATTATTTGGATAATTTATAAATACAAAGGATTTAATTATTTATAGGTTTAAATAATTAAGATGTGTTATGTTTTATAAATAGGTTTATAAAAATGCAAGTAACAAATTAAATGCATGGTCTTTTAATTACAAGTTTTTTTTAACAAATCTTGTTATAAAAATAGTGGGGGTGGCAGTTTTGGAGACCCAAGGAAAGACCACCCATGCTTGTTTTGTTGCTTTCAACATAGCACATTCCTTAAGGGCATGCTTGTCTCTCTTTAACCAAGTAATTGACTCAAGTATCCAACTAACAAGTTTGAAAACTCTCTCATTTCTTTTGTTGGGTGCTGCTGGCCGAATATTACAAGGAAAAAAGTGGGTTTTGAGCTTGCTAATCTAGTTGATTAATTGTTAAAATCCTAACCAAATTAAAGGTAGTGTTGGTGCACAAAAGGCTTGTGGGTATTACACACTTGGGACTTCAAGTTAGAGGCTTTCATTCTGTAGTGACCTGAACTTTTCCATGTTTATATATATTAATTGAGATTGATATTTACATGATTAAATGTTTCCAACATGTTAAGTAATCAAACTTGTTAAGACTTAATTAATTGAAATATGTTTCATATAGACAATTGACCACCCAAGTTGACTGGTGATTCACGAACGTTAAAACTTGTAAAAACTATATGATGAGATATATATGGATATATATATAGTTAACATGATACTATGATAAGTAAACATATCATTAAGTATATTAACAATGAACTACATATGTAAAAACAAGACTACTAACTTAATGATTTTTAAACGAGACATATATGTAACGATTATCATTGTAAAGACATTTAATGTATATATATCATATTAAGAGATATTCATACATGATAATGTCATGATAATATAATAATTTAAAATCTCATTGGATATTATAAACATTGGGTTAACAACATTTAACAAGATCGTTAACCTAAAGGTTTCAAAACAACACTTACATGTAACGACTAACGATGACTTAACGATTCAGTTAAAATGTATATACATGTAGTGTTTTAATATGTATTTATACACTCTTGAAAGACTTCAATACACTTATCAAAATACTTCTACTTAACAAAAATGCTTACAATTACATCCTCGTTCAGTTTCATCAACAATTCTACTCGTATGCACCCGTATTCGTACTCGTACAATACATAGCTTTTAGATGTATGTACTATTGGTATATACACTCCAATGATCAGCTCTTAGCAGCCCATGTGAGTCACCTAACACATGTGGGAACCATCATTTGGCAACTAGCATGAAATATCTCATAAAATTACAAAAATATGAGTAATCATTCATGACTTATTTACATGAAAACAAAATTACATATCCTTTATATCTAATCCATACACCAACAACCAAAAACACCTACAAACACTTTCATTCTTCAATTTTCTTCATCTAATTGATCTCTCTCAAGTTCTATCTTCAAGTTCTAAGTGTTCTTCATATATTCTACAAGTTCTAGTTACATAAAATCAAGAATACTTTCAAGTTTGCTAGCTCACTTCCAATCTTGTAAGGTGATCATCCAACCTCAAGAAATCTTTGTTTCTTACAGTAGGTTATCATTCTAATACAAGTTAATAATCATATTCAAACTTTGGTTCAATTTCTATAACTATAACAATCTTATTTCAAGTGATGATCTTACTTGAACTTGTTTTCGTGTCATGATTTTTCTTCAAGAACTTCGAGCCATCCAAGGATCCGTTGAAGCTAGATCCATTTTTCTCTTTTCCAGTAGGTTTATCCAAGGAACTTAAGGTAGTAATGATGTTCATAACATCATTCGATTCATACATATAAAGCTATCTTATTCGAAGGTTTAAACTTGTAATCACTAGAACATAGTTTAGTTAATTCTAAACTTGTTCGCAAACAAAAGTTAATCCTTCTAACTTGACTTTTAAAATAAACTAAAAACATGTTCTATATCTATATGATATGCTAACTTAATGATTTAAAACCTGGAAACACGAAAAACACCGTAAAACCGGATTTACGCCGTCGTAGTAACACCGCGGGCTGTTTTGGGTTAGTTAATTAAAAACTATGATAAGCTTTGATTTAAAAGTTGTTATTCTGAGAAAATGATTTTTATTAAGAACATGAAACTATATCCAAAAATTATGGTTAAACTCAAAGTGGAAGTATGTTTTCTAAAATGGTCATCTAGACGTCGTTCTTTCGACTGAAATGACTACCTTTACAAAAATGACTTGTAACTTATTTTTCTGACTATAAACCTATACTTTTTCTGTTTAGATTCATAAAATAGAGTTCAATATGAAACCATAGCAATTTGATTCACTCAAAACGGATTTAAAATGAAGAAGTTATGGGTAAAACAAGATTGGATAATTTTTCTCATTTTAGCTACGTGAAAATTGGTAACAAATCTATTCCAACCATAACTTAATCAACTTGTATTGTATATTATGTAATCTTGAGATACCATAGACACGTATACAATGTTTTGACCTATCATGTCGACACATCTATATATATTTCGGAACAACCATAGACACTCTATATGTGAATGTTGGAGTTAGCTATACAGGGTTGAGGTTGATTCCAAAATATATATAGTTTGAGTTGTGATCAATACTGAGATACGTATACACTGGGTCATGGATTGATTCAAGATAATATTTATCGATTTATTTCTGTACATCTAACTGTGGACAACTAGTTGTAGGTTACTAACGAGGACAGCTGACTTAATAAACTTAAAACATCAAAATATATTAAAAGTGTTGTAAATATATTTTGAACATACTTTGATATATATGTATATATTGTTATAGGTTCGTGAATCAACCAGTGGCCAAGTCTTACTTCCCGACGAAGTAAAAATCTGTGAAAGTGAGTTATAGTCCCACTTTTAAAATCTAATATTTTTGGGATGAGAATACATGCAGGTTTTATAAATGATTTACAAAATAGACACAAGTACGTGAAACTACATTCTATGGTTGAATTATCGATATCTAATATGCCCTTTTTATTAAGTCTGGTAATCTAAGAATTAGGGAACAGACACCCTAATTGACGCGAATCCTAAAGATAGATCTATTGGGCCTAACAAACCCCATCCAAAGTACCGGATGCTTTAGTACTTCAAAATTTATATCATATCCGAAGGGTGTCCCGGAATGATGGGGATATTCTTAAATATGCATCTTGTTAATGTCGGATACCAGGTGTTCACCATATGAATGATTTTTATCTCTATGTATGGGATGTGTATTGAAATATGAAATCTTGTGGTCTATTATTATGATTTGATATATATAGGTTAAACCTATAACTCACCAACATTTTTGTTGACGTTTTAAGCATGTTTATTCTCAGGTGATTATTAAGAGCTTCCGCTGTTGCATACTTAAATAAGGACGAGATTTGGAGTCCATGCTTGTATGATATTGTGTAAAAACTGCATTCAAGAAACTTATTTTGTTGTAACATATTTGTATTGTAAACCATTATGTAATGGTCGTGTGTAAACAGGATATTTTAGATTATCATTATTTGATAATCTACGTAAAGCTTTTTAAACCTTTATTGATGAAATAAAGGTTATGGTTTGTTTTAAAATGAATGCAGTCTTTGAAAAACGTCTCATATAGAGGTCAAAACCCCGCAACGAAATCAATTAATATGGAACGTTTTTAATCAATAAGAACGGGACATTTCAGTTGGTATCCGAGCGTTGGTCTTAGAGAACCAGAATTTTGCATTAGTGTGTCTTATCGAGTTTGTTAGGATGCATTAGTGAGTCTGGACTTCGACCGTGTTTAGTTGAAAAATGATTGCTTAACAAATTTTGTTGGAAACTATATATTTTTAACATGTGAATATTATGTGATATATTAATCTCTTAACGCGTTTGATATTATGTGATAGATGTCTACCTCTAGAACAAGTCCCATTGACTCACCTAATAATAATGAAGAGTCAAATGTAAATTGGAATGATTCGTGGACTGATTCACAAGTTCCCGAAGAGGAACCGGAAGAAGAGTCGGAACCGGAAGAAGAATCGGAACCGGAAGAAGAATCGGAACCGGATGAAGAAATAGAACCGGTGGGGGAAATAATAAAACGGTTAAGTAAAAGAAAATCCTCAACCAACCGACCAAGGTTAATTATGGTCAATGGTGTTTCCGCCAAGGAAGCAAAATATTGGGAGGATTACCAATTCTCCGATGAATCGGATTCCGACGAGAATTCCGATGATGTTATAGAAATTACCCCAACTGAATTTAAAAAGGCAAAAGAAAATAATAAGGGAAAGGGCATAAAAATAGAGAAATCTAATTCCAAACCCGATGAACTTTATATGTATCGTCAACCCCCGAAGTCCTTAAGTGGTAACAATGACCCGGGAACCTCTAAACCACCAGGTTTTTCTAAACCAATGTGGAAAATGACGGCTCGTATTAGGGGAACATCATATATCCCTAGAAACTTGGCAAAACGAACCAAAACCGAAGAAGAAGAAACAAGCGAGTCGGAATAAGATAGTTGTATTCGTGTGGTGTAATATATGTAATATAGTGTGCTTATGCTTTATGATATATGTAAAAATTGCTTGTATTAATAAGTAATTTTTTTATGAATCTAACTCTTGTCTATTTTACAGTATAAAAACACAAAATGGATAGACAACCCAATATTTTAAGAGACCTACCCGGAGACATGATTGATGAAATCTTGTCTAGAGTCGGTCAGAATTCTTCGGCACAACTATTTAAGGCGAGATCAGTTTGTAAGACATTCGAAGAACGTTCCAAGAACGTTCCAAGAATGCCTTGGTTTATAAAAGGCTTTCGTTCGAAAGATGGGGGATATCACATTGAGAAATCCATAAGTTACGATGTGTTTACTTTGACGCATATATTGCGGGGAACCCAAATGCTATTTTACGCAATGGGTTAAGAAATTATTTTGACTCAATATATCCGAATATTGGACTTCGTGATTTAGAAAAAGCTGCTAACATGCAACATAAAGAAGCATGTTATGCTTACGGATTAGTAATGTTCGCTTCTCACCAAAGTGAGAACAAGAACATCGGGCTACAACTATTAAACAAAATGTTCCCACAAGTGACGGAGTCGATAATTGGGGTAAAAAATGAGGTTTTTAGATTGTTACGGGACTGTTGGACATTACGTAACCATCGTCCCTTTGACGACGTTACAACACGATGTCTTATCAACGGCCATAACGGTTATGTTCCACAAGACCAAGGATGGGAAGTAATCCTAGTAAAACCAGAATGCATGACTTGTTTCTGGACGTATGAATTACGTGTCTTTATTGCCTTTGCTGAACAACTTGTGTACTAGCTAGAATTATCTTCACAACCATCTTGTATCAAATTTATTATGTGCTATATTTCATGCTATATGTAAAATAAGCGGTATTGTAAGTTTGTAAAATATTGTGTAAAAGTTTGAACGCGAAATATTATTATAATCAGTTTTTCATATAGAATTGTAGTAGTTAAATTGTATATTAGCTACTAAGTATGAACTTAAAGGGTAGGTACTACCCAAATTTAAACTTATAAAACGCTAATATGAAGAAAAAGCTTTTATAAATGAGTTCATATTATGCTACGAAATACTATTAACTACTCTTAATATTCTGTATGATTAACTTGTTCCATTTGACTATTTTGAAGGAAATGGCACTGAATACTCGACACACCGTGAATATGAATGAAGAGAAATTCCGTACTTTTCTATCTTCAAACATAGCCGCAGTACAGGCTGCGCTACATACCAACAATAACCTTGGATCTAGCAGTACAGGAAATCGTGTAGGATGCACCTACAAAGAATTCACTGCCTGCAAACCTTTGGAATTTGATGGAACCGAAGGACCGATCGGATTGAAATGGTGGACCTAGAAGGTCGAATCGGTGTTTGCCATAAGTAAGTGTACTGAAGAGGACAAAGTGAAGTACGCTACGCATACCTTCACAGGTTCTGCGTTAACATGGTGGAATACCTATCTAGAGCAAGTGGGACAAGACGATACGTACGCACTACCGTGGTCAGCATTCAAGCACTTGATGAACGAGAAATACCGTCCCAGAACCGAGGTCAATAAGCTCAAGACAGAACTTAGAGGGTTACGAACCCAAGGATTTGATATTACCACGTATGAAAGACGATTCACAGAATTGTGCCTATTGTGTCCGGGAGCATTCGAAGATGAGGAAGAGAAGATCGACGCGTTTGTGAAAGGATTACCGGAAAGAATGTAAGAAGATATAAGTTCACACGAGCCCGCCTCCATACAACAGGCATGTAGAATGGCTCACAAACTAGTGAACCAGATTGAAGAAAGAATTAAAGAACAGACTGCTGAAGAGGCCAATGTGAAGCAAGTCAAAAGAAAGTGGGAGGAAAACGGTGATAAGAATCACCAATACAACAACAACAGCAATTACAACAATAATCGCAACAATTATCCCAACAATCGCAACATCAATCACAACTACAACAAATGGCCCAACAATAACAACAACAACAACAACAACAACAACAATAGCAACTACAACAATCATCCCAACAACAATAATAACCGCAACAACAACAACAACAATCAGAAGCAGCTATGCCAAAGGTGTGAAAAGTATCACTCGGGGTTCTGCACCAAATTTTGCAACAAGTGTAAAAGAAATGGTCATAGCGCGGCGAAGTGTGAGGTCTACGGACCAGGGGTTAATAGAACGAAAGGAATAAATGGTGTCGGAACGAGTAATGGTAGAGCAAGTAGTGTCGGAGCAAGTTATGCCAATGTAGTTTGTTATAAATGTGGAAAACCGGGCCACATTATTAGAAATTGCCCGAACCAGGAGAACACGAATGGACAAGGCCGCGGAAGAGTTTTCAATATTAATGCGGCAGAGGCACAGGAAGACCCGGAGCTTGTTACGGGTACGTTTCTTATTGACAATAAATCTGCTTACGTTTTATTTGATTTGGGTGCGGATAGAAGCTATATGAGTAGAGATTTTTGTGCTAAATTAAGTTGTCCATTGACGCCTTTGGATAGTAAATTTTTACTCGAATTAGCAAATGGTAAATTAATTTCAGCAGATAATATATGTCGGAATCGAGAAATTAAACTGGTTAGCGAAACATTTAAGATTGATTTGATACCAGTAGAGTTAGGGAGTTTTGATGTGATAATCGGTATGGACTGGTTGAAAGAAGTGAAAGCAGAGATCGTTTGTTACAAAAATGCAATTCGAATTATACGAGAAAAAGGAAAACCCTTAATGGTGTACGGAGAAAAGGGCAACACGAAGCTACATCTTATTAGTAATTTGAAGGCACAAAAACTAATAAGAAAATGTTGCTATGCTATTCTAGCACACGTCGAGAAAGTACAAACTGAAGAAAAGAGCATCAATGATGTTCCCATTGCAAAAGAATTTCCCGATGTATTTCCGAAAGAATTACCGGGATTACCCCCACATCGATCCGTTGAATTTCAAATAGATCTTGTACCAGGAGCTGCAACAATAGCTCGTGCTCCTTACAGACTCGCACCCAGCGAGATGAAAGAACTGCAAAGCCAATTACAAGAACTTTTAGAGCGTGGTTTTATTCGACCAAGCACATCACCGTGGGGAGCTCCTGTTTTGTTTGTCAAGAAGAAAGATGGTACATTCAGGTTGTGTATCGACTATCGAGATTTGAACAAACTTACCATCAAGAACCGCTACCCACTACCGAGAATCGACGACTTATTTGACCAACTACAAGGCTATCTGTTTATTCAAAGATTGACTTACGTTTCGGGTATCATCAAATGCGGGTGAAAGAAGATGATATTCCAAAAACTGCTTTCAGAACACGTTACGGTCATTACGAGTTTATGGTCATGCCGTTTGGTTTAACTAATGCACCAGCTGTGTTCATGGACCTTATAAACCGAGTGTGTGGACCATACCTTGAGAAGTTTGTCATTGTTTTCATTGATGACATACTTATTTACTCAAAGAATGACCAAGAACACGGTGAACATTTGAGAAAGGTGTTAGAAGTATTGAGGAAGGAAGAATTGTACGCTAAGTTTTCAAAGTGTGCATTTTGGTTGGAAGAAGTTCAATTGCTCGGTCACATAGTGAACAAAGAAGGTATTAAGGTGGATCCGGCAAAGATAGAAACTGTTGAAAAGTGGGAAACCCCGAAAACTCCGAAACACATACGCCAGTTTTTAGGACTAGCTAGTTACTACAGAAGGTTCATCCAAGACTTTTCCAGAATAGCAAAACCCTTGACTGCATTAACGCATAAAGGGAAGAAATTTGAATGGAATGATGAACAAGAGAAAGCATTTTAGTTATTGAAGAAAAAGCTAACTACGGCACCTATATTGTCATTGCCTGAAGGGAATGATGATTTTGTGATTTATTGTGACGCATCAAAGCAAGGTCTCGGTTGTGTATTAATGCAACGAACGAAGGTGATTGCTTATGCGTCTAGACAATTGAAGATTCACGAACAAAATTATACGACGCATGATTTGGAATTAGGCGCGGTTGTTTTTGCATTAAAGACTTGGATGCACTACTTATATGGGGTCAAAAGTATTATATATACCGACCACAATAGTCTTCAACACATATTTAATCAGAAACAACTGAATATGAGGCAGCGTAGGTGGATTGAATTATTGAATGATTATGACTTTGAGATTCGTTACCACCCGGGGAAGGCAAATGTGGTAGCCGATGCCTTGAGCAGGAAGGACAGAGAACCCATTCGAGTAAAATCTATGAATATAATGATTCATAATAACCTTACTACTCAAATAAAGGAGGCGCAACAAGGAGTTTTAAAAGAGGGAAATTTAAAGGATGAAATACCCAAAGGATCAGAGAAGCATCTTAATATTCGGGAAGACGGAACCCGGTATAGGGCTGAAAGGATTTGGGTACCAAAATTTGGAGATATGAGAGAAATGGTACTTAGAGAAGCTCATAAAACCAGATACTCAATACATCCTGGAACGGGGAAGATGTACAAGGATCTCAAGAAACATTTTTGGTGGCCGGGTATGAAAGCCGATGTTGCTAAATACGTAGGAGAATGTTTGACGTGTTCTAAGGTCAAAGCTGAGCATCAGAAACCATCAGGTCTACTTCAACAACCCGAAATCCCGGAATGGAAATGGGAAAACATTACCATGGATTTCATCACTAAATTGCCAAGGACTGCAAGTGGTTTTGATACTATTTGGGTAATAGTTGACCGTCTCACCAAATCAACACACTTCCTGCCAATAAGAGAAGATGACAAGATGGAGAAGTTAGCACGACTGTATTTGAAGGAAGTCGTCTCGAGACATGGAATACCAATCTCTATTATCTCTGATAGGGATGGCAGATTTATTTCAAGATTCTGGCAGACATTACAGCAAGCATTAGGAACTCGTCTAGACATGAGTACTGCCTATCATTCACAAACTGAGGG
This sequence comes from Rutidosis leptorrhynchoides, assembly GCF_046630445.1. Classification (NCBI taxonomy): domain Eukaryota; kingdom Viridiplantae; phylum Streptophyta; class Magnoliopsida; order Asterales; family Asteraceae; genus Rutidosis; species Rutidosis leptorrhynchoides. Next base: position 174,069,996 of record NC_092342.1, on the reverse strand, counting down.
GCAGAGTGAAAGGACGATACAAACGCTTGAAGACATGCTACGAGCATGTGTTATTGATTTCGGAAACAGTTGGGATCGACATCTACCGTTAGCAGAATTTTCCTACAACAACAGCTACCATTCAAGCATTGAGATGGCGCCGTTTGAAGCACTTTATGGTAGAAAGTGCAGGTCTCTGATTTGTTGGAGTGAAGTGGGGGATAGACAGATTACGGGTCCGGAGATTATACAAGAAACTACCGAGAAGATCATCCAAATTCAACAACGGTTGAAAACCGCCCAAAGTCGACAAAAGAGCTACGCTGACATTAAAAGAAAAGATATAGAATTTGAAATTGGAGAGATGGTCATGCTTAAAGTTGCACCTTGGAAAGGCGTTGTTTGATTTGGTAAACGAGGGAAATTAAATCCAAGGTATATTGGACCATTCAAGATTATTGATCGTGTCGGACCAGTAGCTTACCGACTTGAGTTACCTCAACAACTCGCGGCTGTACATAACACTTTCCACGTCTCGAATTTGAAGAAATGTTTTGCTAAAGAAGATCTCACTATTCTGGTAGATGAAATCCAAATCAACGAAAAACTTCAATTCATCGAAGAACCCGTCGAAATAATGGATCGTGAGGTTAAAAGACTTAAACAAAACAAGATACCAATTGTTAAGGTTCGATGGAATGCTCGTAGAGGACCCGAGTTCACCTGGGAGCGTGAAGATTAGATGAAGAAGAAATACCCGCATCTATTTCCAGAAGATTCATCAACACCTTCAACAGCTTAAAATTTCGGGACGAAATTTATTTAACGGGTAGGTACTGTAGTGACCCGAACTTTTCCATGTTTATATATATTAATTGAGATTGATATTTACATGATTAAATGTTTCCAACATGTTAAGTAATCAAACTTGTTAAGACTTGATTAATTGAAATATGTTTCATATAGACAATTGACCACCCAAGTTGACCGGTGATTCATGAACGTTAAAACTTGTAAAAACTATATGATGACATATATATGGATATATATATATAGTTAACATGATACTATGATAAGTAAATATATCATTAAGTATATTAACAATGAACTACATATGTAAAAACAAGACTACTAACTTAATGATTTTTAAACGAGACATATATGTAACGATTATCGTTGTAAAGACATTTAATGTATATACATCATATTAAGAGATATTTATACATGATAATATCATGATAATATAATAATTTAAAATCTCATTTGATATTATAAACATTGGGTTAACAACATTTAACAAGATCGTTAACCTAAAGGTTTCAAAACAACACTTACATGTAACGACTAACGATGACTTAACGACTCAGTTAAAATGTATATACATGTAGTGTTTTAATATGTATTTATACACTTTTGAAAGACTTCAATACACTTATCAAAATACTTCTACTTAACAAAAATGCTTACAAATACATCCTCGTTCAGTTTCATCAACAATTTTACTCGTATGCACCCGTATTCGTACTCATACAATACACAGCTTTTAGATGTATGTACTATTGGTATATACACTCCAATGATCAGCTCTTAGCAGCCCATGTGAGTCACCTAACACATGTGGGAACTATCATTTGGCAACTAGCATGAAATATCTCATAAAATTACAAAAATATGAGAAATCATTCATGACTTATTTACATGAAAATAAAATTACATATCCTTTATATCTAATCCATACACCAACGACCAAAAACACCTAAAAACACTTTCATTCTTCAATTTTCTTCATCTAATTGATCTCTCTCAAGTTCTATCTTCAAGTTCTAAGTGTTCTTCATATATTCTACAAGTTCTAGTTACATAAAATCACGAATACTTTCAAGTTTGCTAGCTCACTTCCAATCTTGTAAGGTGATCATGCAACCTCAAGAAATCTTTGTTTCTTACAGTAGGTTATCATTCTAATACAAGGTAATAATCATATTCAAACTTTGGTTCAATTTTATAACTATAACAATCTTATTTCAAGTGATGATCTTACTTGAACTTGTTTTTGTGTCATGATTTTGCTTCAAGAACTTCGAGCCATCCAAGGATCCGTTGAAGCTAGATCCATTTTTCTCTTTTCCAATAGGTTTATCCAAGGAACTTAAGGTAGTAATGATGTTCATAACATCATTTGATTCATACATATAAAGCTATCTTATTCGAAGGTTTAAACTTGTAATCACTAGAACATAGTTTAGTTAATTCTAAACTTGTTCGCAAACAAAAGTTAATCCTTCTAACTTGACTTTTAAAATCAACTAAAAACATGTTATATATCTATATGATATGCTAACTTAATGATTTAAAACCTGGAAACACGAAAAACACCGTAAAACCGGATTTACGCCGTCGTAGTAACACCGCGGGCTGTTTTGGGTTAGTTAATTAAAAACTATGATAAACTTTGATTTAAAAGTTGTTATTCTGAGAAAATGATTTTTATTATGAACATGAAACTATATCCAAAAATTATGGTTAAACTCAAAGTGGAAGTATGTTTTCTAAAATGGTCATCTAGACGTCGTTCTTTCGACTGAAATGACTACCTTTACAAAAACGACTTGTAACTTATTTTTCTGACTATAAACCTATACTTTTTCTGTTTAGATTCATAAAATAGAGTTCAATATGAAACCATAGCAATTTGATTCACTCAAAACGGATTTAAAATGAAGAAGTTATGGGTAAAACAAGATTGGATAATTTTTCTCATTTTAGCTACGTGAAAATTGGTAACAAATCTATTCCAACCATAACTTAATCAACTTGTATTGTATATTATGTAATCTTGAGATACCATAGACACGTATACAATGTTTTGACCTATCATGTCGACACATCTATATATATTTCGAAACAACCATAGACACTCTATATGTGAATGTTGGAGTTAGCTATACAGGGTTGAGGTTGATTCCAAAATATATATAGTTTGAGTTGTGATCAATACTGAGATACGTATACACTGGGTCGTGGATTGATTCAAGATAATATTTGAAAGGACCCGTTCATATACATTATAAACGATTCACAATAGTTGATTACATTGCGAGGTATTTGACCTCTATATGATACATTTTACAAACATTGCATTCGTTTTTAAAAGACAATCTTTCTTTACATCGAAAATTGACAGGCATGCATATCATTTCATAATATCCACTCTCCAACTATAAATTGATTTAATAATAATCTTTGATGAACTCAATGACTCGAATGCAACGTTCTTCGAAATATGCTATGAAAGACTCCAAGTAATATCTTTAAAATGAGCAAATGCACAAGGGAAAATTTCTTTAACACCTGAGAATAAACATGCTTTAAAGTATCAACCAAAAGGTTGGTGAGTTCATTAGTTTATCATAATCATTTATTTTCATCATTTTAATAGACCACAAGAATTTCATTTCCAGTTCTCATAAATATACGTCCCATGCATAGAGACAAAAATAATCATTCATATGGTGAACACCTGGTAACCGACATTAACTAGATACATATAAGAATATCCCCTATCATTCCGGGATCCTCCTTCGGACATGATATAAATTTCGAAGTACTAAAGCATCCGGTACTTTGGATGGGGTTTGTTAGGCCCAATAGATCTATCTTTAGGATTCGCGTCAATTAGGGTGTCTGTTCCCTAATTCTTAGATTACCAGACTTTAATAAAAAGGGGCATATTCGATTTCGATAATTCAACCATAGAATGTAGTTTCAATTACTTGTGTCTATTTCGTCAAACATTTATAAAAGCGCATGTATTCTCAGTCCCAAAAATATAAAGGGTAAAAAGGCAAATGAAACTCGCGTGTATAAATATTGTAAAACAGTTAATAAAGCATTTGCATGTATTCTCAGCCCAAAAATGTAAAGAGTAAAAAAGGGCAAATGAAACTCACCATACTGTATTTCATAGTAAAAATACATATAACGTCATGAAACAAGTGCAAAGTTGGCATCGGATTCACGAACCTAAATTAATTATATATAATTGTATGTTGGTCAATATTTGTCTAACAAATTAGGTCAAGTCATAGTGTACCACAATCCTAATGCTCGAGACTAATATGCAAAAGTCAACAAAAGTAAATTTGACTCAAAATAATTTCCAAAAATCTATACATGATTAATATGTAGTTTAAATATCGTCGTTTTATATTTTTAAATATTTTTAAAAGATTTATTAGAGTAAATAATATAATTTATTTATTAATAAATAAAATTTTATATTAAATTTATATAATAAAATATACTTTTATATATATTAAGTAATAAAATTTATAGGGTTCATTTAATATCATAAAGATAATATGATAAGTATTATTAAAGTAAGTTATTACACATAGTAAAATATGTTTGTATCACATATTTATTTGATAAAATAATATCTATAATGATAGTAAGTAAAAGTTGTATTATTTTGTAATAATAATTATTATTATAAAAATATCCTTATTTATAATTACTAAGATGACATTATGATAAAACGATAATTCTAATTATGATATCTTTAATATTTTCGATAATCTTAATATTATCTTTAAAATAATAATTCTATTTAAAATAATAATAATAATAATAATGATATTTTATAGTAACAATGACATTTCTATTAAAATGATAATTTTTGTTAAAATGATAGTTTTAATACTAACGATACTTTTAATAATAATAGTAATGATAAAAATAATAAGAACGATAATTTTATCTAAATTAATATCTTATAATATTTTAATTTCATCATGAAACTCTTACCCATTATTTCCTAATCGTTTCGTTTAATAGCTTTTAATCGTCTTTTATATCGTGTTCATAATAATGATAATAATAGTAATCAAAATAATTAGGTGTTACAAATATTTGTTTTAATTACACTAATATTAATAATGATAGTTACTATAACATTATTAACGATAATACTAATAATTATCTTAATGATAATATAGTAATAATAATAATAACAATAACAATAACTATTTTTAAATAATGATATATATATATATATTAATAATGATAATAATAATAATAATACCAATAATAATAATAATAATAATAATTGGATAATAATAATAATACTAATTATAACTTTAACGGTAATAACGATAGTAATAAAAAAAATAACAATTTTTAATGATAAATCCCTTTTATTGATAAAGATAATAATAATGATAATAATAAGATAAAACTAGAACGACGATAAAAACGACGATAATAATAATCATTTTTAATAAAAATATCGAAAATTCAGTTGATTATAACTTCTAATCCATTCATCGAAACCATTCGATATCTAAAGGAAAAGTTCTTAATTTTTCGCTAGCTTTCCAAGGACATGCATATCTTATACCTTATCTCAACTGCAAGTGTAACTAATTCAAGATTCAACCTAACCTGTCTAAGGGCAATATCAAAAGTACAAGCATGCATAATCCTAAATACTCGAGCACTAGTCAGGGATACACTATTAGTATGTAAAAGTTAAATTATGAGTACTCACGTATCAATATTGAGATTCAATATTGCAGGAAAGGTACGTAGACGCAACGGAAGTGATAAACACTATATTAACCTCACGAGCATACCCATGAACCATACTCAATCACCTCCATAGCTATAACCCATAATTTCCTTAATCCTATCCCACTCGAAAAACAATTTCGAAATCACTCGGACAGCACTCCGTCGTAATATTTTATGTATACTAATAATATCTTGAAATAATACGGAGTAAATATATATATGTAAATCGATTGAGAGAGTTTAGATAAAAATATTTTGAAGTTTCTATGAAATAATGAAACCTATTGAATTCTATTTATAATAGATTTTTGAATTATTAAAGTGAATTATTAAAGTATGAATTATTAAAGTGAATTATTAAAGTATGAATTATTAAAGTATGAATTATTAAAGTATGAATTATTAAAGTATGAATTACTAAAGTGAATTATTAAAGTATAAATTATTAAAGTGAATTATTAAAGTTAAAGTAAAGTAAAAATAAAGTAAAGGTAAAGTTTAAGTATAGTAAAAGTATAAAACTATGTATGTATAATACGCGTATAAATATATATAATATTAATTTAAATCGTTATATATATTTAATAAAATAAAATATAAATATCATTATCTTTATCATACTAGTTAAGTAATGAGTTGTCAAAAATGGTTCTAGATATTTATAAAAGTTATATACGTTTTAATAATAAAGTTCTTTTTAAACTGAAAACGTTTTTGTATGTTTGAAACTAAATAGATCAATCGAGTCTTTATGAGATTCAATCTTCCACTATCCTTTGTCTAGTTCTCAATAATTGACAATTTGTTCTTATTTAAAAATCACTTTACCATTTTCCGAATATTGTTAAAATGGAAAGATTTCTCAAATCAACGTGGGCCTTTCAACAGAGACTTGTAATAATAATTCAATATATCTGATAATTCAATCATTTGATCTTATCTTCTAATTCCATTGATAAACATTTTGAAACAGATACAATCATATAAAGTATTTAATCTAATATTTTGTTTACGTTTCAAGTTATAATATATATACACATACACATATATAATCATATTCGTTTAATGGTTCGTGAATCGTTGGAACTTGGTTGAGGTTGAATGAATGTATGAACATAATTTAAAATTCTTGAAATTTAACTTAACAAATATTGCTTATCGTGTCGGAAACATATAAAGATTAAAGTTTAAATTTGGTTGGAAATTTCTGGGTTGTCACAGTACCTACCCGTTAAAGAAATTTCGTCCCGAAATTTGAGTGGAAAGGTCGTGAATGATAATAAGTATGTTTTCATGATACATAGGGGCTGAAAATTAGAGTTTTATCATCAGCGAATAATTTGGATAAACAATCCATTTATATGAAGAGTACGAATGAAGCTAACATAGAAGAGTGAAATGAGTAAGTGTAGATTCATCTTATCATTTGACGTAGATATGATTGATTCCCAGATTTCAAGGGATTTGAAGAAAATCTTCTTAATAAGATTTGACTCTCCGGTAATCAAGGGAATTAGGATCCGCTTTAAATGCGATCGTCCATTTTAATTGTCCTGTCATAGATTTTCTTATAAATTCACCTCCTTCGTTTCCTTACAACTCACACCTTCTATTGATGCATTTTATGCAAGTCCCTAGACATCTACCCACGTCCATTGCAGGTACAACAGTTTACTGGCCACCATGATTGCTTGTTATTATCCTATCCGTGTTTGTATGTGGTTACAGGAACTGCAGGAACGAGATTTAGATGTTTGACTATGTTAGACTTAGTCAGACGTACGAGTGAAGCCTCACTAGTACGGCTGACAGGCTCATACGCACGGTTGATGCTGAGCTAAGTCACAATTGCAACCTAAATGGGAAGACACGAGTGAGTGATCACCCGTACGGCTGATGAAGCCAACTCGTACGTGTGATGAATGAATCGTATGGGTGAGTCAACAGCAGGGGTATATAAAGTCTTATGTTCTTCATTTTAGGTTAAGCCTCTCATTTGTTACACACACTCAGATCTAGTAAGCTCCTCCAATTCTCTCTCAGTCCAAATCACCCAGGTGGTGAATAATAGCTCTAGGTGTTGATCTAATCACACTTGATTTAGTTGTGGTTTGACTAAATTAATAAAAAAAAAAACTTAACCTATTCACTAGAGGGTTTGATTCACTTATTCTGCCATTGTGTGAGTTAAATCTATTGATTTCTAAGTTCCTAGTCATGTTTCATCACCTTCTATTCTTTCCCCCTCAACTCATATTTTAAAGTATTCATCAATATGCTCCATCCAGTTCGGATTCTCGATATACTTCTAACTTTCATATTGGTCATTCTTCTTTTTCATCTACCGCCGGAAGAATCTATTTACTTCTACTATACTCTTGGGTTTATAGTGTTTCTAGTTCTCTCGAGTCTTTATATTGCTATATGCATCGATATATATGGTTTATAATTTCTGGTTTATCGTTGGGCTTTATATGTTCCCTTATATTTCAAAGTCTCTGCTTCTGTCTTCTATAATCATTATCATTCACAGTTAATGCTCTCTTTTATTTGCTGCAATTTATACCCCAATTTCTATTTCGGACTTTTTCCTTTCGTTTCTTCTTCTTGCGATTAAGCACCGCTTGTAATGGTCCAAAATTCACAGATATGAATGCCGGAATGAACATTGTTAATGTTCTAGGAAGGAAATTGTGATGGCACGATCTTGACTTGTCAAATTACTAGAAGACCTTGGAAAAGGCCGAATCATCAAGAAATATTTTCTTGATATTTTATGTTGTGACCCGAACTTTTCCATGTTATATATATTAATTGAGATTGATATTTACATGATTAAATGTTTCCAACATGCAAAACAATCAAACTTGTTAAGACTTGATTAATTGAAATATGTTTCATATAGACAATTGACCACCCAAGTTGACCGGTGATTCACGAACGTTAAAACTTGTAAAAACTATATGATGACATATATATGGATATATGTATAGTTAACATGATACTATGATAAGTAAACATATCATTAAGTATATTAACAATGAACTACATATGTAAAAACAAGACTACTAACTTAATGATTTTTAAACAAGACATATATGTAACGATTATCGTTGTAACGACATTTAATGTATATATATCATATTAAGAGATGTTCGTACATCATAATATCATGATAATATAATAATTTAAAATCTCATTTGATATTATAAACATTGGGTTAACAACATTTAACAAGATCGTTAACCTAAAGGTTTCAAAACAACACTTACATGTAACGGCTAATGATGACATAACGACTCAGTTAAAATGTATATACATGTAGTGTTTTAATATGTATTCATACACTTTTGAAAGACTTCAAGACACTTATCAAAATACTTCTACTTAACAAAAATGCTTACAATTACATCCTCGTTCAGTTTCATCAACAATTCTACTCGTATGCATCCGTATTCGTACTCGTACAATACACAGCTTTTAGATATATGTACTATTGGTATATACACTCCAATGATCAGCTCTTAGCAGCCCATGTGAGTCACCTAACACATGTGGGAACCATCATTTGGCAACTAGCATGAAATATCTCAAAAAATTACAAAAATATGAGTAATCATTCATGACTTATTTACATGAAAACAAAATTACATATCCTTTATATCTAATCCATACACCAACGACCAAAAACACCTACAAACACTTTCATTCTTCAATTTTCTTCATCTAATTGATCTCTCTCAAGTTCTATCTTCAAGTTCTAAGTGTTCTTCATAAATTTCAAAAGTTCTAGTTTCATAAAATCAAGAATACTTTCAAGTTTGCTAGCTCACTTCCAATCTTGTAAGGTGATCATCCAACCTCAAGAAATCTTTGTTTCTTATAGTAGGTTATCATTCTAATATAAGGTAATAATCATATTCAAACTTTGGTTCAATTTCTATAACTATAACAATCTTATTTCAAGTGATGATCTTACTTGAACTTGTTTTCGTGTCATGATTCTGCTTCAAGAACTTCGAGCCATCCAAGGATCCATTGAAGATAGATCCACTTTTCTCTTTTCCAGTAGGTTTATCCAAGGAACTTAAGGTAGTAATGATGTTCATAACATCATTCGATTCATACATATAAAGCTATCTTATTCGAAGGTTTAAACTTGTAATCACTAGAACATAGTTTAGTTAATTCTAAACTTGTTCGCAAATAAAAGTTAATCCTTCTAACTTGACTTTTAAAATCAACTAAACACATATTATATATCTATATAATATGCTAACTTAATGATTTAAAACCTGGAAACATGAAAAACACCGTAAAACCGGATTTACGCCGTCGTAGTAACACCACGGGCTGTTTTGGGTTAGTTAATTAAAAACTATGATAAACTTTGATTTAAAAGTTGTTATTCTGAGAAAATGATTTTTATTATGAACATGAAACTATATCCAAAAATTATGGTTAAACTCAAAGTGGAAGTATGTTTTCTAAAATGGTCATCTAGACGTCGTTCTTTCGACTGAAATGACTACCTTTACAAAAACGACTTGTAACTTATTTTTCCGACTATAAACCTATACTTTTTCTGTTTAGATTCATAAAATAGAGTTAAATATGAAACCATAGCAATTTGATTCACTCAAAACGGATTTAAAATGAAGAAGTTATGGGTAAAACAAGATTGGATAATTTTTCTCATTTTAGCTACGTGAAAATTGGTAACAAATCTATTCCAACCATAACTTAATCAACTTGTATTGTATATTATGTAATCTTGAGATACCATAGACACGTATACAATGTTTCGACCTATCATGTCGACACATCTATATATATTTCGGAACAACCATAGACACTCTATATGTGAATGTTGGAGTTAGCTATACAGGGTTGAGGTTGATTCCAAAATATATATAGTTTGAGTTGTGATCAATACTGAGATACGTATACACTGGGTCGTGGATTGATTCAAGATAATATTTATCGATTTATTTCTGTACATCTAACTGTGGACAACTAGTTGTAGGTTACTAACGAGGACAGCTGACTTAATAAACTTAAAACATCAAAATATATTAAAAGTGTTGTAAATATATTTTGAACATACTTTGATATATATGTATATATTGTTATAGGTTCGTGAATCAACCAGTGGCCAAGTCTTACTTCCCGATGAAGTAAAAATCTTTGAAAGTGAGTTATAGTCCCACTTTTAAAATCTAATATTTTTGGGATGAGAATACATGCAGGTTTTATAAATGATTTACAAAGTAGACACAAGTACGTGAAACTACATTCTATGATTGAATTATCGAAATCGAATATGCCCCTTTTTATTAAGTCTGGTAATCTAAGAATTAGGGAACAGACACCCTAATTGACGCGAATCCTAAAGATAGATCTATTGGGCCTAACAAACCCCATCCAAAGAACCGGATGCTTTAGTACTTCGAAATTTATATCATATCCGAAGGGTGTCCCGGAATGATGGGGATATTCTTATATATGCATCTTGTTAATGTCGGTTACCAGGTGTTCACCATATGAATGATTTTTATCTCTATGTATGGGATGTGTATTGAAATATGAAATCTTGTGGTCTATTATTATGATTTGATATATATAGGTTAAACCTATAACTCACCAACATTTTTGTTGACGTTTTAAGCATGTTTATTCTCAGGTGATTATTAAGAGCTTCCGCTGTCGCATACTTAAATAAGGACGAGATTTGGAGTCCATGCTTGTATGATATTGTGTAAAAACTGCATTCAAGAAACTTATTTTGTTGTAACATATTTGTATTGTAAACCATTATGTAATGGTCGTGTGTAAACAGGATATTTTAGATTATCATTATTTGATAATCTACGTAAAGCTTTTTAAAACCTTTATCTATGAAATAAAGGTTATGGTTTGTTTTAAAAATGAATGCAGTCTTTGAAAAACATCTCATATAGAGGTCAAAACCTCGCAACGAAATCAATTAATATGGAACGTTTTTAATCAATAAGAACGGGACATTTCAGTTGGTATCCGAGCGTTGGTCTTAGAGAACCAGAAAATTTGCATTAGTGTGTCTTATCGAGTTTGTTAGGATGCATTAGTGATTCTGGACTTCGACCGTGTTTTCTTTAAAAATGATTGCTTAACATTTTTGTTGGAAACTATATATTTTTAACATATGAATATTATGTGATATATTAATCTCTTAACGTGTTTGATATTATGTGATAGATGTCTACCTCTAGAACAAGTCCCATTGACTCACCTAATAATAATGAAGAGTCAAATGTAAATTGGAATGATTCGTGGACTGATTCACAAGTTCCCGAAGAGGAACCGGAAGAAGAGTCGGAACCGGAAGAAGAATCGGAACCGGAAGAAGAATCGGAACCGGTGGGGGAAATAATAAAACGGTTAAGTAAAAGAGAATCCTCAACCAACCGACCAAGGTTAATTATGGTCAATGGTGTTTCCGCCAAGGAAGCAAAATATTGGGAGGATTACCAATTCTCCGATGAATCGGATTCCGACGAGAATTCCAATGATGTTATAGAAATTACCCCAACTGAATTTAAAAAGGCAAAAGAAAATAATAAGAGAAAGGGCATAAAAATAGAGAAATCTAATTCCAACCCCGATGAACTTTATATGTATCGTCAACCCCCGAAGTCCTTAAGTTGTAACAATGACCCGGGAACCTCTAAACCACCAGGTTTTTCTAAACCAATGTGGACAACGACGGCTCGTATTAGGGGAACATCATATATCCCTAGAAACTTGGCAAAACAAACCAAAACCGAAGAAGAAGAAACGAGCGAGTCGGAATAAGATAGTTGTATTCGTGTGGTGTAATATATGTAATATAGTGTTCTTATGCTTTATGATATATGTAAAAATTGCTTGTATTAATAAGTATTTTTTTTATGAATCTAACTCTTGTCTATTTTACAGTTTAAAAACACAAAATGGATAGACAACCCAATATTTTAAGAGACCTACCCGGAGACATGATTGATGAAATCTTGTCTAGAGTCGGCCAGAATTCCTCGGCACAACTATTTAAGGCGAGATCAGTTTGTAAGACATTCGAAGAACGTTCCAAGAATGCCTTGGTTTATAAAAGGCTTTCGTTCGGAAGATGGGGGATATCACATTGGGAAATCCATAAGTTACGATGTGTTTACTTTGACGCATATATTGCGGGGAACCCAAATGCTATTTTACGCAATGGGTTAAGAAATTATTTTGACTCAATATATCCGAATATTGGACTTCGTGATTTAGAAAAAGCGGCTAACATGCAACATAAAGAAGCATGTTATGCTTACGGATTAGTAATGTTCGCTTCTCACCAAAGTGAGAACAAGAACATCGGGCTACAACTATTAAACAAAACGTTCCCACAAGTGACGGAGTCGGTAATTGGGGTAAGAAATGAGGTTTTTAGATTGTTACGGGATTGTTGGACATTACGTAACCCTCGTCCCTTTGACGATGTTACAACACGCTGTCTTATCAACGGCCATAACGGTTATGTTCCACAAGACCAAGGATGGGAAGTAGTCCTAGTAAAACCAGAATGCATGACTTGTTTCTGGACGTATGAATTACGTGTCTTTATTGCCTTTGCTGAACGACTTGTGTACTAGCTAGAATTATCTTCACAACCATCTTGTATCAAATTTATTGTGTGCTATATTTCATGCTATATGTAAAATAAGCGGTATTGTAAGTTTGTAAAATATTGTGTAAAAGTTTGAACGCGAAATATTATTATAATCAGTTTTTCATATAGAATTGTAGTAGTTGAATTGTATATTAGCTACTAAGTATGAACTTAACGGGTAGGTACTACCCGAATTTAAACTTATAAAACGCTAATATGAAGAAAAAGCTTTTATAAATGAGTTCATATTATGCTACGAAATACTATTAACTACTCTTAATATTCTGTATGATTAACTTGTTCCATTTAACTATTTTGAAGGAAATGGCACCGACTACTCGACACACCGTGAATATGAATGAAGAGGAATTCCGTACTTTTCTAGCTTCAAACATAGCCGCAGTACAGGCTGCACTACATACCAACAATAACCTTGGATCTAGCAGTACAGGAAATCGTGTAGGATGCACCTACAAAGAATTCACTGCCTGCAAACCTTTGGAATTTGATGGAACCGAAGGACCGATCGGATTGAAACGGTGGACCGAGAAGGTCGAATCGGTGTTTGCCATAAGTAAGTGTACTGAAGAGGACAAAGTGAAGTACGCTACGCATACCTTCACAGGTTCTGCGTTAACATGGTGGAATACCTATCTAGAGCAAGTGGGACAAGGCAATGCGTACGCACTACCGTGGTCAGCATTCAAGCACTTGATGAACGAGAAGTACCGTCCCAGAACCGAGGTCAATAAGCTCAAGACAGAACTTAGAGGGTTACGAACCCAAGGATTTGATATTACCACGTACGAAAGACGATTCACAGAATTGTGCCTATTGTGTCCGGGAGCATTCGAAGATGAGGAAGAGAAGATCGACGCGTTTGTGAAAGGATTACCGGAAAGAATCCAAGAAGATATAAGTTCACACGAGCCCGCCTCCATACAACAGGCATGTAGAATGGCTCACAAACTAGTGAACCAGATTGAAGAAAGAATTAAAGAACAGACTGCTGAAGAGGCCAATGTGAAGCAAGTCAAAAGAAAGTGGGAGGAAAACAGTGATAAGAATCACCAATACAACAACAACAGCAATTACAACAATAATCGCAGCAATTATCCCAACAATCGCAACATCAATCGCAACTACAACAAACGGCCCAACAACAACAACAACAACAACAGCAACTACAACAATCATCCCAACAACAATAATAACCGCAACAACAACAACAATCAGAAGCAGCTATGCCAAAGGTGTGAAAAGAATCACTCGGGGTTCTGCACCAAATTTTACAACAAGTGTAAAAGAAATGGTCATAGTGCGGCGAAGTGTGAGGTCTACGGACCAGGGGTTAATAGAACGAAAGGAACAAATGGTGTCAGAACGAGTAATGGCGGAGCAAGTAGTGTCGGAGCAAGTTATGCCAATGTAGTTTGTTATAAATGTGGAAAACCGGGCCACATTATTAGAAATTGCCCGAACCAAGAGAACACGAATGGACAAGGCCGTGGAAGAGTTTTCAATATTAATGCGGCAGAGGCACAGGAAGACCCGGAGCTTGTTACGGGTACGTTTCTTATTGACAATAAATCTGCTTACGTTTTATATGATTCGGGTGCGGATAGAAGCTATATGAGTAGAGATTTTTGTGCTAAATTAAGTTGTCCATTGACGCCTTTGGATAGTAAATTTTTACTCGAATTAGCAAATGGTAAATTAATTTCAGCAGATAATATATGTCGGAATCGAGAAATTAAACTGGTTAGCGAAACATTTAAGTTTGATTTGATACCAGTAGAGTTAGGGAGTTTTGATGTGATAATCGGTATGGACTGGTTGAAAGAAGTGAAAGCAGAGATCGTTTGTTACAAAAATGCAATTCGCATTATAATACAAAAAGGAAAACCCTTAATGGTGTACGGAGAAAAGGGCAACACGAAGCTACATCTTATTAGTAATTTGAAGGCACAAAAACTAATAAGAAAAGGTTGCTATGCTGTTCTAGCACACGTCGAGAAAGTACAAACTGAAGAAAAGAGCATCAATGATGTTCCCGTCGCAAAAGAATTTCCCGATGTATTTCTGAAAGAATTACCGGGACTACCTCCACATCGATCTGTTGAATTTCAAATAGATCTTGTACCAGGAGCTGCACCTATAGCTCGTGCTCCTTATAGACTCGCACCCAGCGAGATGAAAGAACTGCAAAGCCAACTGCAAGAACTATTAGAACGTGGTTTCATTCGACCAAGCACATCATCGTGGGGAGCTCCTGTTTTGTTTGTCAAGAAGAAAGATGGTACATTCAGGTTGTGTATCGACTACCGAGAGTTGAACAAACTTACCATCAAGAACCGCTACCCACTACCGAGAATCGACGACTTATTTGATCAACTACAAGGCTCGTCTGTTTATTCAAAGATTGACTTACGTTCCGGGTATCATCAAATGCGGGTGAAAGAAGATGATATTCCAAAGACTGCTTTCAGAACACGTTACGGTCATTACGAGTTTATGGTCATGCCGTTTGGTTTAACTAATGCACCAGCTGTGTTCATGGACCTTATGAACCGAGTGTGTGGACCATACCTTGACAAGTTTGTCATTGTTTTCATTGATGACATACTTATTTACTCAAAGAATGACCAAGAACACGGTGAACATTTGAGAAAGGTGTTAGAAGTATTGAGGAAGGAAGAATTGTACGCTAAGTTTTCAAAGTGTGCATTTTGGTTGGAAGAAGTTCAATTCCTCGGTCACATAGTGAACAAAGAAGGTATTAAGGTGGATCCGGCAAAGATCGAAACCGTTGAAAAGTGGGAAACCCCAAAAACTCCGAAGCATATACGTCAATTTTTAGGATTGGCTGGTTACTACAGAAGATTCATCCAAGATTTCTCCAAAATAGCAAAACCCTTGACTGCATTAACGCATAAAGGGAAGAAATTTGAATGGAAGGATGAACAAGAGAAAGCGTTTCAATTATTAAAGAAAAAGCTAACTACAGCACCTATATTGTCATTGCCTGAAGGGAATGATGATTTTGTGATTTATTGTGACGCATCAAAGCAAGGTCTCGGTTGTGTATTAATGCAACGAACGAAGGTGATTGCTTATGCGTCTAGACAATTGAAGATTCACGAGCAAAATTATACGACGCATGATTTGGAATTAGGCGCGGTTGTTTTTGCATTAAAGACTTGGAGGCACTACTTATATGGGGTCAAAAGTATTATATATACCGACCACAAAAGTCTTCAACACATATTTAATCAGAAACAACTGAATATGAGGCAGCGTAGGTGGATTGAATTGTTGAATGATTACGACTTTGAGATTCGTTACCACCCGGGAAGGGCAAATGTGGTAGCCGACGCCTTGAGCAGAAAGGACAGAGAACACATTCGAGTAAAATCTATGAATATAATGATTCACACTAACCTTACTACTCAAATAAAGGAGGCGCAACAAGGAGTTTTAAAAGAGGGAAATTTAAAGGATGAAATACCCAAAGGATCGGAGAAGCATCTTAATATTCGAGAAGACGAACCCGGTATAGGGCTGAAAGAATTTGGGTACCAAAATTTGGAGATATGAGAGAAATGGTACTTAGAGAAGCTCATAAAACCAGATACTCAATACATCCTGGAACGGGGAAGATGTACAAGGATCTTAAGAAACAATTTTGGTGGCCAGGTATGAAAGCCGATATTGCTAAATATGTAGGAGAATGTTTGACGTGTTCTAAGGTCAAAGCTGAACATCAGAAACCATCAGGTCTACTTCAACAACCCGAAATCCCAGAATGGAAATGGGAAAACATTACCATGGATTTCATCACTAAATTGCCAAGGACTGCAAGTGGTTTTGATACTATTTCGGTAATAGTTGATCGTCTCACCAAATCAGCACACTTCCTGCCAATAAGAGAAGATGACAAGATGGAGAAGTTAGCACGACTGTATTTGAAGGAAGTCGTCTCCAGACATGGAATACCAATCTCTATTATCTCTGATAGGGATGGCAGATTTATTTCAAGATTCTGGCAGACATTACAGCAAGCATTAGGAACTCGTCTAGACATGAGTACTGCCTATCATCCACAAACTGATGGGCAGAGCGAAAGGACGATACAAATGCTTGAAGACATGCTACGAGCATGTGTTATTGATTTCGGAAACAGTTGGGATCGACATCTACCGTTAGTAGAATTTTCCTACAACAACAGCTACCATTCAAGCATTGAGATGGCGCCGTTTGAAGCACTTTATGGTAGAAAGTGCAGGTCTCCAATTTGTTGGAGTGAAGTGGGGGATAGACAGATTACGGGTCCGGAGATTATACAAGAAACTACCGAGAAGATCATCCAAATTCAACAACGGTTGAAAACCGCCCAAAGTCGACAAAAGAGCTACGCTGACATTAAAAGAAAAGATATAGAATTTGAAATTGGAGCGATGGTCATGCTTAAAGTTGCACCTTGGAAAGGCGTTGTTCGATTTGGTAAACGAGGGAAATTAAATCCAAGGTATATTGGACCATTCAAGATTATTGATCGAGTCGGACCAGTAGCTTACCGACTTGAGTAACCTCAACAACTCGCGGCTGTACATAACACTTTCCACGTCTCGAATTTGAAGAAATGTTTTGCTAAAGAAGATCTCACTATTCCGTTAGATGAAATCCAAATCAACGAAAAACTTCAATTCATCGAAGAACCCGTCGAAATAATGGATCGTGAGGTTAAAAGACTTAAGCAAAACAAGATACCAATTGTTAAGGTTCGATGGAATGCTCATAGAGGACCCGAGTTCACCTGGGAGCGTGAAGATCAGATGAAGAAGAAATACCCGCATCTATTTCCAGAAGATTCGTCAACACCTTCAACAGCTTAAAATTTCGGGACGAAATTTATTTAACGGGTAGGTACTGTAGTGACCCGAACTTTTCCATGTTATATATATTAATTGAGATTGATATTTACATGATTAAATGTTTCCAACATGCTAAACAATCAAACTTGTTAAGACTTGATTAATTGAAATATGTTTCATATAGACAATTGACCACCCAAGTTGACCGGTGATTCACGAACGTTAAAACTTGTAAAAACTATATGATGACATATATATGGATATATGTATAGTTAACATGATACTATTATAAGTAAACATATCATTAAGTATATTAACAATGAACTACATATGTAAAAACAAGACTACTAACTTAATGATTTTTAAACAAGACATATATGTAACGATTATCGTTGTAACGACATTTAATGTATATATATCATATTAAGAGATGTTCGTACATCATAATATCAAGATAATATAATAATTTAAAATCTCATTTGATATTATAAACATTGGGTTAACAACATTTAACAAGATCGTTAACCTAAAGGTTTCAAAACAACACTTACATGTAACGGCTAATGATGACTTAACGACTCAGTTAAAATGTATATACATGTAGTGTTTTAATATGTATTCATACACTTTTGAAAGACTTCAAGACACTTATCAAAATACTTCTACTTAACAAAAATGCTTACAATTACATCCTCGTTCAGTTTCATCAACAATTCTACTCGTATGCATCCGTATTCGTACTCGTACAATACACAGCTTTTAGATGTATGTACTATTGGTATATACACTCCAATGATCAGCTCTTAGCAGCCCATGTGAGTCACCTAACACATGTGGGAACCATCATTTGGCAACTAGCATGAAATATCTCATAAAATTACAAAAATATGAGTAATCATTCATGACTTATTTACATGAAAACAAAATTACATATCCTTTTTATCTAATCCATACACCAACGACCAAAAACACCTACAAACACTTTCATTCTTCAATTTTCTTCATCTAATTGATCTCTCTCAAGTTCTATCTTCAAGTTCTAAGTGTTCTTCATAAATTTCAAAAGTTCTAGTTTCATAAAATCAAGAATACTTTCAACTTTGCTAGCTCACTTCCAATCTTGTAAGGTGATCATCCAACCTCAAGAAATCTTTGTTTCTTACAGTAGGTTATCATTCTAATATAAGGTAATAATCATATTCAAACTTTGGTTCAATTTCTATAACTATAACAATCTTATTTCAAGTGATGATCTTACTTGAACTTGTTTTCGTGTCATGATTCTGCTTCAAGAACTTCGAGCCATCCAAGGATCCATTGAAGATAGATCCACTTTTCTCTTTTCCAGTAGGTTTATCCAAGGAACTTAAGGTAGTAATGATGTTCATAACATCATTCGATTCATACATATAAAGCTATCTTATTCGAAGGTTTAAACTTGTAATCACTAGAACATAGTTTAGTTAATTCTAAACTTGTTCGCAAATAAAAGTTAATCCTTCTAACTTGACTTTTAAAATCAACTAAACACATATCTATATCTATATAATATGCTAACTTAATGATTTAAAACCTGGAAACATGAAAAACACCGTAAAACCGGATTTACGCCGTCGTAGTAACACCACGGGCTGTTTTGGGTTAGTTAATTAAAAACTATGATAAACTTTGATTTAAAAGTTGTTATTCTGAGAAAATGATTTTTATTATGAACATGAAACTATATCCAAAAATTATGGTTAAACTCAAAGTGGAAGTATGTTTTCTAAAATGGTCATCTAGACGTCGTTCTTTCGACTGAAATGACTACCTTTACAAAAACGACTTGTAACTTATTTTTCCGACTATAAACCTATACTTTTTCTGTTTGGATTCATAAAATAGAGTTCAATATGAAACCATAGCAATTTGATTCACTCAAAACGGATTTAAAATGAAGAAGTTATGGGTAAAACAAGATTGGATAATTTTTCTCATTTTAGCTACGTGAAAATTGGTAACAAATCTATTCCAACCATAACTTAATCAACTTGTATTGTATATTATGTAATCTTGAGATACCATAGACACGTATACAATATTTCGACCTATCATGTCGACACATCTATATATATTTCGGAACAACCATAGACACTCTATATGTGAATGTTGGAGTTAGCTATACAGGGTTGAGGTTGATTCCAAAATATATATAGTTTGAGTTGTGATCAATACTGAGATACGTATACACTGGGTCGTGGATTGATTCAAGATAATATTTATCGATTTATTTCTGTACATCTAACTGTGGACAACTAGTTGTAGGTTACTAACGAGGACAGCTGACTTAATAAACTTAAAACATCAAAATATATTAAAAGTGTTGTAAATATATTTTGAACAAACTTTGATATATATGTATATATTGTTATAGGTTCGTGAATCAACCAGTGGCCAAGTCTTACTTCCCGATGAAGTAAAAATCTTTGAAAGTGAGTTATAGTCCCACTTTTAAAATCTAATATTTTTGGGATGAGAATACATGCAGGTTTTATAAATGATTTACAAAGTAGACACAAGTACGTGAAACTACATTCTATGATTGAATTATCGAAATCGAATATGCCCCTTTTTATTAAGTCTGGTAATCTAAGAATTAGGGAACAGACACCCTAATTGACGCGAATCCTAAAGATAGATCTATTGGGCCTAACAAACCCCATCCAAAGAACCGGATGCTTTAGTACTTCGAAATTTATATCATATCCGAAGGGTGTCCCGGAATGATGGGGATATTCTTATATATGCATCTTGTTAATGTCGGTTACCAGGTGTTCACCATATGAATGATTTTTATCTCTATGTATGGGATGTGTATTGAAATATGAAATCTTGTGGTCTATTATTATGATTTGATATATATAGGTTAAACCTATAACTCACCAACATTTTTGTTGACGTTTTAAGCATGTTTATTCTCAGGTGATTATTAAGAGCTTCCGCTGTCGCATACTTAAATAAGGACGAGATTTGGAGTCCATGCTTGTATGATATTGTGTAAAAACTGCATTCAAGAAACTTATTTTGTTGTAACATATTTGTATTGTAAACCATTATGTAATGGTCGTGTGTAAACAGGATATTTTAGATTATCATTATTTGATAATCTACGTAAAGCTTTTTAAAACCTTTATCTATGAAATAAAGGTTATGGTTTGTTTTAAAAATGAATGCAGTCTTTGAAAAACATCTCATATAGAGGTCAAAACCTCGCAACGAAATCAATTAATATGGAACGTTTTTAATCAATAAGAACGGGACATTTCAGTTGGTATCCGAGCGTTGGTCTTAGAGAACCAGAAAATTTGCATTAGTGTGTCTTATCGAGTTTGTTAGGATGCATTAGTGATTCTGGACTTCGACCGTGTTTTCTTTAAAAATGATTGCTTAACATTTTTGTTGGAAACTATATATTTTTAACATATGAATATTATGTGATATATTAATCTCTTAACGTGTTTGATATTATGTGATAGATGTCTACCTCTAGAACAAGTCCCATTGACTCACCTAATAATAATGAAGAGTCAAATGTAAATTGGAATGATTCGTGGACTGATTCACAAGTTCCCGAAGAGGAACCGGAAGAAGAGTCGGAACCGGAAGAAGAATCGGAACCGGAAGAAGAATCGGAACCGGTGGGGGAAATAATAAAACGGTTAAGTAAAAGAGAATCCTCAACCAACCGACCAAGGTTAATTATGGTCAATGGTGTTTCCGCCAAGGAAGCAAAATATTGGGAGGATTACCAATTCTCCGATGAATCGGATTCCGACGAGAATTCCAATGATGTTATAGAAATTACCCCAACTGAATTTAAAAAGGCAAAAGAAAATAATAAGGGAAAGGGCATAAAAATAGAGAAATCTAATTCCAACCCCGATGAACTTTATATGTATCGTCAACCCCCGAAGTCCTTAAGTTGTAACAATGACCCGGGAACCTCTAAACCACCAGGTTTTTCTAAACCAATGTGGACAACGACGGCTCGTATTAGGGGAACATCATATATCCCTAGAAACTTGGCAAAACGAACCAAAACCGAAGAAGAAGAAACGAGCGAGTCGGAATAAGATAGTTGTATTCGTGTGGTGTAATATATGTAATATAGTGTTCTTATGCTTTATGATATATGTAAAAATTGCTTGTATTAATAAGTATTTTTTTTATGAATCTAACTCTTGTCTATTTTACAGTTTAAAAACACAAAATGGATAGACAACCCAATATTTTAAGAGACCTACCCGGAGACATGATTGATGAAATCTTGTCTAGAGTCGGCCAGAATTCCTCGGCACAACTATTTAAGGCGAGATCAGTTTGTAAGACATTCGAAGAACGTTCCAAGAATGCCTTGGTTTATAAAAGGCTTTCGTTCGGAAGATGGGGGATATCACATTGGGAAATCCATAAGTTACGATGTGTTTACTTTGATGCATATATTGCGGGGAACCCAAATGCTATTTTACGCAATGGGTTAAGAAATTATTTTGACTCAATATATCCGAATATTGGACTTCGTGATTTAGAAAAAGCGGCTAACATGCAACATAAAGAAGCATGTTATGCTTACGGATTAGTAATGTTCGCTTCTCACCAAAGTGAGAACAAGAACATCGGGCTACAACTATTAAACAAAACGTTCCCACAAGTGACGGAGTCGGTAATTGGGGTAAGAAATGAGGTTTTTAGATTGTTACGAGATTGTTGGACATTACGTAACCCTCGTCCCTTTGACGACGTTACAACACGCTGTCTTATCAACGGCCATAACGGTTATGTTCCACAAGACCAAGGATGGGAAGTAGTCCTAGTAAAACCAGAATGCATGACTTGTTTCTGGACGTATGAATTATGTGTCTTTATTGCCTTTGCTGAACGACTTGTGTACTAGCTAGAATTATCTTCACAACCATCTTGTATCAAATTTATTGTGTGCTATATTTCATGCTATATGTAAAATAAGCGGTATTGTAAGTTTGTAAAATATTGTGTAAAAGTTTGAACGCGAAATATTATTATAATCAGTTTTTCATATAGAATTGTAGTAGTTGAATTGTATATTAGCTACTAAGTATGAACTTAACGGGTAGGTACTACCCGAATTTAAACTTATAAAACGCTAATATGAAGAAAAAGCTTTTATAAATGAGTTCATATTATGCTACGAAATACTATTAACTACTCTTAATATTCTGTATGATTAACTTGTTCCATTTAACTATTTTGAAGGAAATGGCACCGACTACTCGACACACCGTGAATATGAATGAAGAGGAATTCCGTACTTTTCTAGCTTCAAACATAGCCGCAGTACAGGCTGCGCTACATACCAACAATAACCTTGGATCTAGCAGTACAGGAAATCGTGTAGGATGCACCTACAAAGAATTCACTGCCTGCAAACCTTTGGAATTTGATGGAACCGAAGGACCGATCGGATTGAAACGGTGGACCGAGAAGGTCGAATCGGTGTTTGCCATAAGTAAGTGTACTGAAGAGGACAAAGTGAAGTACGCTACGCATACCTTCACAGGTTCTGCGTTAACATGGTGGAATACCTATCTAGAGCAAGTGGGACAAGGCGATGCGTACGCACTACCGTGGTCAGCATTCAAGCACTTGATGAACGAGAAGTACCGTCCCAGAACCGAGGTCAATAAGCTCAAGACAGAACTTAGAGGGTTACGAACCCAAGGATTTGATATTACCACGTACGAAAGACGATTCACAGAATTGTGCCTATTGTGTCCGGGAGCATTCGAAGATGAGGAAGAGAAGATCGACGCGTTTGTGAAAGGATTACCGGAAAGAATCCAAGAAGATATAAGTTCACACGAGCCCGCCTCCATACAACAGGCATGTAGAATGGCTCACAAACTAGTGAACCAGATTGAAGAAAGAATTAAAGAACAGACTGCTGAAGAGGCCAATGTGAAGCAAGTCAAAAGAAAGTGGGAGGAAAACAGTGATAAGAATCACCAATACAACAACAACAGCAATTACAACAATAATCGCAGCAATTATCCCAACAATCGCAACATCAATCGCAACTACAACAAACGGCCCAACAACAACAACAACAACAACAGCAACTACAACAATCATCCCAACAACAATAATAACCGCAACAACAACAACAATCAGAAGCAGCTATGCCAAAGGTGTGAAAAGAATCACTCGGGGTTCTGCACTAAATTTTACAACAAGTGTAAAAGAAATGGTCATAGTGCGGTGAAGTGTGAGGTCTACGGACCAGGGGTTAATAGAACGAAAGGAACAAATGGTGTCGGAACGAGTAATGGCGGAGCAAGTAGTGTCGGAGCAAGTTATGCCAATGTAGTTTGTTATAAATGTGGAAAACCGGGCCACATTATTAGAAATTGCCCGAACCAGGAGAACACGAATGGACAAGGCCGTGGAAGAGTTTTCAATATTAATGCGGCAGAGGCACAGGAAGACCCGGAGCTTGTTACGGGTACGTTTCTTATTGACAATAAATCTGCTTACATTTTATTTGATTCGGGTGCGGATAGAAGCTATATGAGTAGAGATTTTTGTGCTAAATTAAGTTGTCCATTGACGCCTTTGGATAGTAAATTTTTACTCGAATTAGCAAATGGTAAATTAATTTCAGCAGATAATATATGTCGGAATCGAGAAATTAAACTGGTTAGCGAAACATTTAAGATTGATTTGATACCAGTAGAGTTAGGGAGTTTTGATGTGATAATCGGTATGGACTGGTTGAAAGAAGTGAAAGCAGAGATCGTTTGTTACAAAAATGCAATTCGCATTATACGAGAAAAAGGAAAACCCTTAATGGTGTACGGAGAAAAGGGCAACACGAAGCTACATCTTATTAGTAATTTGAAGGCACAAAAACTAATAAGAAAAGGTTGCTATGCTGTTCTAGCACATGTCGAGAAAGTACAAACTGAAGAAAAGAGCATCAATGATGTTCCCGTCGCAAAAGAATTTCCCGATGTATTTCCGAAAGAATTACCGGGACTACCTCCACATCGATCTGTTGAATTTCAAATAGATCTTGTACCAGGAGCTGCACCTATAGCTCGTGCTCCTTATAGACTCGCACCCAGCGAGATGAAAGAACTGCAAAGCCAACTGCAAGAACTATTAGTACGTGGTTTCATTCGACCAAGTACATCACCGTGGGGAGCTCCTGTTTTGTTTGTCAAGAAGAAAGATGGTACATTCAGGTTGTGTATCGACTACCGAGAGTTGAACAAACTTACCATCAAGAACCGCTACCCACTACCGAGAATCGACGACTTATTTGATCAACTACAAGGCTCGTCTGTTTATTCAAAGATTGACTTACGTTCCGGGTATCATCAAATGCGGGTGAAAGAAGATGATATTCCAATGACTGCTTTCAGAACACGTTACGATCATTACGAGTTTATGGTCATGCCGTTTGGTTTAACTAATGCACCAGCTGTGTTCATGGACCTTATGAACCGAGTGTGTGGACCATACCTTGACAAGTTTGTCATTGTTTTCATTGATGACATACTTATTTACTCAAAGAATGACCAAGAACACGGTGAACATTTGAGAAAGGTGTTAGAAGTATTGAGGAAGGAAGAATTGTACGCTAAGTTTTCAAAGTGTGCATTTTGGTTGGAAGAAGTTCAATTCCTCGGTCACATAGTGAACAAAGAAGGTATTAAGGTGGATCCGGAAAAGATCGAAACCGTTGAAAAGTGGGAAACCCCAAAAACTCCGAAGCATATACGTCAATTTTTAGGATTGGCTGGTTACTACAGAAGATTCATCCAAGATTTCTCCAAAATAGCAAAACCCTTGACTGCATTAACGCATAAAGGTAAGAAATTTGAATGGAAGGATGAACAAGAGAAAGCGTTTCAATTATTGAAGAAAAAGCTAACTACGGCACCTATATTGTCATTGCCTGAAGGGAATGATGATTTTGTGATTTATTGTGATGCATCAAAGCAAGGTCTCAGTTGTGTATTAATGCAACGAACGAAGGTGATTGCTTATGCGTCTAGACAATTGAAGATTCACGAGCAAAATTATACGACGCATGATTTGGAATTAGGCGCGGTTGTTTTTGCATTAAAGACTTGGAGGCACTACTTATATGGGGTCAAAAGTATTATATATACCGACCACAAAAGTCTTCAACACATATTTAATCAGAAACAACTGAATATGAGGCAGCGTAGGTGGATTGAATTGTTGAATGATTACGACTTTGAGATTCGTTACCACCCGGGAAAGGCAAATGTGGTAGCCGACGCCTTGAGCAGAAAGGACAGAGAACCCATTCGAGTAAAATCTATGAATATAATGATTCACACTAACCTTACTACTCAAATAAAGGAGGCGCAACAAGGAGTTTTAAAAGAGGGAAATTTAAAGGATGAAATACCCAAAGGATCGGAGAAGCATCTTAATATTCGAGAAGACGGAACCCGGTATAGGGCTGAAAGAATTTGGGTACCAAAATTTGGAGATATGAGAGAAATGGTACTTAGAGAAGCTCATAAAACCAGATACTCAATACATCCTGGAACGGGGAAGATGTACAAGGATCTTAAGAAACATTTTTGGTGGCCAGGTATGAAAGCCGATATTGCTAAATATGTAGGAGAATGTTTGACGTGTTCTAAAGTCAAAGCTGAACATCAGAAACCATCAGGTCTACTTCAACAACCCGAAATCCCAGAATGGAAATGGGAAAACATTACCATGGATTTCATCACTAAATTGCCAAGGACTGCAAGTGGTTTTGATACTATTTGGGTAATAGTTGATCGTCTCACCAAATCAGCACACTTCCTGCCAATAAGAGAAGATGACAAGATGGAGAAGTTAGCACGACTGTATTTGAAGGAAGTCATCTCCAGACATGGAATACCAATCTCTATTATCTCTGATAGGGATGGCAGATTTATTTCAAGATTCTGGCAGACATTACAGCAAGCATTAGGAACTCGTCTAGACATGAGTACTGCCTATCATCCACAAACTGATGGGCAGAGCGAAAGGACGATACAAACGCTTGAAGACATGCTACGAGCATGTGTTATTGATTTCGGAAACAGTTGGGATCGACATCTACCGGTAGTAGAATTTTCCTACAACAACAGCTACCATTCAAGCATTGAGATGGCGCCGTTTGAAGCACTTTATGGTAGAAAGTTCAGGTCTCCGATTTGTTGGAGTGAAGTGGGGGATAGACAGATTACGGGTCCGGAGATTATACAAGAAACTACCGAGAAGATCATCCAAATTCAACAACGGTTGAAAACCGCCCAAAGTCGACAAAAGAGCTACGCTGACATTAAAAGAAAAGATATAGAATTTGAAATTGGAGCGATGGTCATGCTTAAAGTTGCACCTTGGAAAGGCGTTGTTCGATTTGGTAAACGAGGGAAATTAAATCCAAGGTATATTGGACCATTCAAGATTATTGATCGTGTCGGACCAGTAGCTTACCGACTTGAGTTACCTCAACAACTCGCGGCTGTACATAACACTTTCCACGTCTCGAATTTGAAGAAATGTTTTGCTAAAGAAGATCTCACAATTCCGTTAGATGAAATCCAAATCAACGAAAAACTTCAATTCATCGAAGAACCCGTCGAAATAATGGATCGTGAGGTTAAAAGACTTAAGCAAAACAAGATACCAATTGTTAAGGTTCGATGGAATGCTCATAGAGGACCCGAGTTCACCTGGGAGCGTGAAGATCAGATGAAGAAGAAATACCCGCATCTATTTCCAGAAGATTCGTCAACACCTTCAACAGCTTAAAATTTCGGGACGAAATTTATTTAACGGGTAGGTACTGTAGTGACCCGAACTTTTCCATGTTATATATATTAATTGAGATTGATATTTACATGATTAAATGTTTCCAACATGCTAAACAATCAAACTTGTTAAGACTTGATTAATTGAAATATGTTTCATATAGACAATTGACCACCCAAGTTGACCGGTGATTCACGAACGTTAAAACTTGTAAAAACTATATGATGACATATATATGGATATATGTATAGTTAACATGATACTATGATAAGTAAACATATCATTAAGTATATTAACAATGAACTACATATGTAAAAACAAGACTACTAACTTAATGATTTTTAAACAAGACATATATGTAACGATTATCGTTGTAACGACATTTAATGTATATATATCATATTAAGAGATGTTCGTACATCATAATATCATGATAATATAATAATTTAAAATCTCATTTGATATTATAAACATTGGGTTAACAACATTTAACAAGATCGTTAACCTAAAGGTTTCAAAACAACACTTACATGTAACGGCTAATGATGACTTAACGACTCAGTTAAAATGTATATACATGTAGTGTTTTAATATGTATTCATACACTTTTGAAAGACTTCAAGACACTTATCAAAATACTTCTACTTAACAAAAATGCTTACAATTACATCCTCGTTCAGTTTCATCAACAATTCTACTCGTATGCATTCGTATTTGTACTCGTACAATACACAGCTTTTAGATGTATGTACTATTGGTATATACACTCCAATGATCAGCTCTTAGCAGCCCATGTGAGTCACCTAACACATGTGGGAACCATCATTTGGAAACTAGCATGAAATATCTCATAAAATTGCAAAAATATGAGTAATCATTCATGACTTATTTACATGAAAACAAAATTACATATCCTTTATATCTAATCCATACACCAACGACCAAAAACACCTACAAACACTTTCATTCTTCAATTTTCTTCATCTAATTGATCTCTCTCAAGTTCTATCTTCAAGTTCTAAGTGTTCTTCATAAATTTCAAAAGTTCTAGTTTCATAAAATCAAGAATACTTTCAAGTTTGCTAGCTCACTTCCAATCTTGTAAGGTGATCATCCAACCTCAAGAAATCTTTGTTTCTTACAGTAGGTTATCATTCTAATATAAGGTAATAATCATATTCAAACTTTGGTTCAATTTCTATAACTATAACAATCTTATTTCAAGTGATGATCTTACTTGAACTTGTTTTCGTGTCATGATTCTGCTTCAAGAACTTCGAGCCATCCAAGGATCCATTGAAGATAGATCCACTTTTCTCTTTTCCAGTAGGTTTATCCAAGGAACTTAAGGTAGTAATGATGTTCATAACATCATTCGATTCATACATATAAAGCTATCTTATTCGAAGGTTTAAACTTGTAATCACTAGAACATAGTTTAGTTAATTCTAAACTTGTTCGCAAATAAAAGTTAATCCTTCTAACTTGACTTTTAAAATCAACTAAACACATATTCTATATCTATATAATATGCTAACTTAATGATTTAAAACCTGGAAACATGAAAAACACCGTAAAACCGGATTTACGCCGTCGTAGTAACACCACGGGCTGTTTTGGGTTAGTTAATTAAAAACTATGATAAACTTTGATTTAAAAGTTGTTATTCTGAGAAAATGATTTTTATTATGAACATGAAACTATATCCAAAAATTATGGTTAAACTCAAAGTGGAAGTATGTTTTCTAAAATGGTCATCTAGACGTCGTTCTTTCGACTGAAATGATTACCTTTACAAAAACGACTTGTAACTTATTTTTCCGACTATAAACCTATACTTTTTCTGTTTATATTCATAAAATAGAGTTCAATATGAAACCATAGCAATTTGATTCACTCAAAACGGATTTAAAATGAAGAAGTTATGGGTAAAACAAGATTGGATAATTTTTCTCATTTTAGCTACGTGAAAATTGGTAACAAATCTATTCCAACCATAACTTAATCAACTTGTATTGTATATTATGTAATCTTGAGATACCATAGACACGTATACAATATTTCGACCTATCATGTCGACACATCTATATATATTTCGGAACAACCATAGACACTCTATATGTGAATGTTGGAGTTAGCTATACAGGGTTGAGGTTGATTTCAAAATATATATAGTTTGAGTTGTGATCAATACTGAGATACGTATACACTGGGTCGTGGATTGATTTAAGATAATATTTATCGATTTATTTCTGTACATCTAACTGTGGACAACTAGTTGTAGGTTACTAACGAGGACAGCTGACTTAATAAACTTAAAACATCAAAATATATTAAAAGTGTTGTAAATATATTTTGAACATACTTTGATATATATGTATATATTGTTATAGGTTCGTGAATCAACCAGTGGCCAAGTCTTACTTCCCGATGAAGTAAAAATCTTTGAAAGTGAGTTATAGTCCCACTTTTAAAATCTAATATTTTTGGGATGAGAATACATGCAGGTTTTATAAATGATTTACAAAGTAGACACAAGTACGTGAAACTACATTCTATGATTGAATTATCGAAATCGAATATGCCCCTTTTTATTAAGTCTGGTAATCTAAGAATTAGGGAACAGACACCCTAATTGACGCGAATCCTAAAGATAGATCTATTGGGCCTAACAAACCCCATCCAAAGAACCGGATGCTTTAGTACTTCGAAATTTATATCATATCCGAAGGGTGTCCCGGAATGATGGGGATATTCTTATATATGCATCTTGTTAATGTCGGTTACCAGGTGTTCACCATATGAATGATTTTTATCTCTATGTATGGGATGTGTATTGAAATATGAAATCTTGTGGTCTATTATTATGATTTGATATATATAGGTTAAACCTATAACTCACCAACATTTTTGTTGACGTTTTAAGCATGTTTATTCTCAGGTGATTATTAAGAGCTTCCGCTGTCGCATACTTAAATAAGGACGAGATTTGGAGTCCATGCTTGTATGATATTGTGTAAAAACTGCATTCAAGAAACTTATTTTGTTGTAACATATTTGTATTGTAAACCATTATGTAATGGTCGTGTGTAAACAGGATATTTTAGATTATCATTATTTGATAATCTACGTAAAGCTTTTTAAAACCTTTATCTATGAAATAAAGGTTATGGTTTGTTTTAAAAATAAATGCAGTCTTCGAAAAACATCTCATATAGAGGTCAAAACCTCGCAACGAAACCAATTAATATGGAACGTTTTTAATCAATAAGAACGGGACATTTCATTTTAGAGGTTAAATAGAATACAAGAGTCGTATAACATGGCACATGATGATGTTATGATCTGTGAATCATCATGTTCCATTTAGAAACTCAGCATGACTTACTGTAATATAATCACGTTGATCAAGTGTCATTATATTATACTAATTCATGCTTCAGTTCCCAACACTACTTCAAAATATTCCTATTTTAAACTTGAATATTTCAGAATTTAGAAACTAAAATAGTTTCTTTTATGATGTAATACAGATAGCGCGAAGAGGTAAATGATTTCAAATAAGAAAAATTAAGAAAATATCTTCACAAATATGGAGGATATTTATAATGAAAGATATGATGATATTTTAGAATTTCTAATATCGGAGGATGATGAAGAATATTGTCTGCAGGGGTTTAGAGTCAGGAGCAAGGTGTTCATTAATGACTTCAGCAGGTACTGAATTATTTGGATCCTTTGAAGTCAGGTTCAGTCTTTGTAAGTTGTCCACAACCTCCTTCCTACTTTGGTCAATCCGTTTTCCAGTTCCAAAACTTCTCTTTTTCTGCGCTTTGCCAGCACACTTCATCATTATCATCCAGCTTTTACTGTTTAAAGTCGTTTATAGTTTTTGCTGCTTCATCAGCATTTTTTCCATTTTCGGAGAACCAATTCGTAGTTCGGAGTGTTTTTCAGAAACTTCACATTCAAATTAAGTCCAGAAGATAAACGTTATATATACACATATAACTGTTGGCGTAGACATGCTGCGAGATTTCAAAATACTGATTGCTAATTCCCAATGATTCGTATGACAATTCTCATTACAAGATGCGAATGAGTAAATGATGGGGTTTCAATAAATAATTATAATGACTTTTTGGAGTGGCTAAAGTCAAAGGGTAATGAAGTTGTTGGTACATCTGCTAATAATATGGTGGAATGTAAAAGGTTCCCTGGTAACGATGGTGTATATCTCAAGGTTATAATAAGGTTAGTCTGACTGAAAAGTTGAAGTTGACTTGCTGGAGCTGTGACAAAACTGGCTACTTTGAATAGGAGTCGCAAAGTTATTTTTGCTAATAAATGCCAAAGAATCTGACGCGGATACGTTGTTTAAAATTTTACTTTGGTTTCAAGAGTTTTTCAGGTACATAACTGTGGGTAACATGTGGTTGGATCATCATCTCGATTGCTCATCATTCGAAGTGTCTTCAGAAATTTTCAAAGGGTTTGAACACAGATTGTAATCGTTAACATACATTTGATGTTCTAACACAGTTTTGAAGTTAAAATATAGCTTGTGAAAGATGTAAGGATCTAAGAGTGATGATTTTGGTCATATCTCGAGTTGAATTTTGAGATTTCAAAATCAGAATATGTAATTAAATTTTGAATGAGTATGGTTGTTTTGATTTCTATAAAAGAATGTATATTGTTGTGAAAGTAGGGAGTATAATGGATGATTTGCCGAATCAGATTCGAAGAATGTAACATATTATTTGTGAATTTATATATCTCTCGGGTATTACCTACCCGTAAAAAAAAATTCACAATTAATATTTTGTACAAAAGAATTTTATTACAGTCTTTATGAAAATATATATATATGTATATTTTCTTCAGATGTAACATAGATTTAATGAGTTAATGTTAAATTAAACTCATTTGATTTACGGTTGACACTAGAATTGAATAATCCCTAAAGGCTTTAAAAAGTACATAACTTTTACGCAGTATTTCTTTAATGACATTGAAATTATGAATCAATACTTCGTTATTTGTTGATGTATGATGTTCGGTTCGTGGAATTCTTGTGAATTTCGCAAAGTACGAATGATGTTATCTGAAAAGTTTCGGGTACATTGATGATGAAAGTGTAAAATCAAATATATACTTGATTTATTATGAATTGGAATTTGTTGAATTGCGACAGAGATTGTAGTTAACGCTGGTTAAGTTGCGGCCGAAGGACGTACATTATTGCATATTTTTAATATGAATTAATCGAGTAGTTAAGATTCACACACAATAGCTTAGTACGAAAAGATTTATTTCAAAATATATATATATATATATATATATATATATATATATATATATATATATATATATATATATATATATATATATATATATATATATATATAATATACATATAATTTCTTCAGAGGGAATGAGTTAATTCTTCATAACTCGTTGATACAATATACACGTTATTGATTCGTAATGATGTCCACAGTGATTCTTGAACTGACGGAGTTTGTGATGTTATCGGTGTTGTTGATTCGGATGTTGACTGTACTGACGATGTTGGTAACGCTGACGGTACTGTTGATGCTGTTGGTAAAGCAAGTTTAGCTTGTTAATCACACACCATTTTTGTCAGGGTTTCTACTCTTCCTTCTATCATTTTGGTTTGCTTAACTGATTTATGGTTAGGGCTAGATTAGATAATCTCTAAGACTTTAGAGATTACATAATCGTCGCAGAATGTTTCTCCAATGAAGTTATGAATTAATACTTCGTCAGTTATTGTTGTTGGTGCTCCTTGGTATCTATGGTGCGTATGACTTTGATGCTCAAGTTGAGGTTTACGACGCGGTTGTGGTTGGAGGTGGTAATGGTACAGTTGGCGTTGATGATGGTGGTACTGGTTATGCTGCTGATGCTGCTGCTGGTGTTTGTAATCTCTACACCATCAGCTCGTTGACTTCTTCTATTACACCGGGGTGATTGTCAGTTCGGACAAGCGGATAAATAAAATCTATAATTTGATGTAATATATAATCATGACGAGATACTCTGGAAATGAGCGAGAACATGGTGTTTCAGACAGGTTCGCCGGTAAGTGCTTCAGGTTCTTCGTCAAGAGGGCAATGTGGTGGATGGAAGGGATCACCTTCTTCTTGTCTCCAATGATTGAGGAGGCTACGAACCCATCCCCAATTCATCCAGAATAGGTGATGACTGATTGGTTGATCTATTTCGGTCATACTGCTTTCGGATCTTGAATGGGATTCCATTTCGGAATCCGAGTGACTTGAACTGATGACGAATTCCATTTCGTACGATTGGACAAAGGATTTTTTTTTTCCGATATGAAATGATTTTGGCTAACGGATGGTATTCTAATTACATAGAATATATATATATATATATATATATATATATATATATATATATATATATATATATATACATATATATATATATATATACATATATATATATATATATATAGATCAAAAGATTTCGTAGATTACGGAGGACTTTGCGGGATATGTCAAGCAAAGTTTAAAGTAACAGATACGATAAGATATGATTTAGCAGATATGCTAAGATATGAATTTTTTGTCTATACACTATTATGCAATCAATGCAGCAAGACGTGTCTTAGACTAAAAATGATAAGTAGGTAATTTCCTGAGGATGATAAGTAGTTAATTTTCGACACAAAATGATAAGCAAAACTTTTGACATGCAGACACGGTCGAAGTCCAGACTCACTAATGCATCCTATCGACTTATCAGTTAGACACACTAATGCAGACCTGGTTCTCTAAGACCACCGCTCTGATACCAACTGAAAGGACCCGTTCATATACATTATAAACGATTCACAATAGTTGATTACATTGCGAGGTATTTGATCTCTATATGATACATTTTACAAACATTGCATTCGTTTTTAAAAGACAATCTTTCTTTACATCGAAAATTGACAGGCATGCATATCATTTCATAATATCCACTCTCCAACTATAAATTGATTTAATAATAATCTTTGATGAACTCAATGACTCGAATGCAACGTTCTTCGAAATATGCTATGAAAGACTCCAAGTAATATCTTTAAAATGAGCAAATGCACAGCGGAAGATTTCTTTAACACCTGAGAATAAACATGCTTTAAAGTATCAACCAAAAGGTTGGTGAGTTCATTAGTTTATCATAATCATTTATTTTCATCATTTTAATAGACCACAAGAATTTCATTTCCAGTTCTCATAAATATACGTCCCATGCATAGAGACAAAAATAATCATTCATATGGTGAACACCTGGTAACCGACATTAACTAGATACATATAAGAATATCCCCTATCATTCCGGGATCCTCCTTCGGACATGATATAAATTTCGAAGTACTAAAGCATCTGGTACTTTGGATGGGGTTTGTTAGGCCCAATAGATCCATCTTTAGGATTCGCGTCAATTAGGGTGTCTGTTCCCTAATTCTTAGATTACCAGACTTTAATAAAAAGGGGCATATTCGATTTCGATAATTCAACCATAGAATGTAGTTTCAATTACTTGTGTCTATTTCGTCAAACATTTATAAAAGCGCATGTATTCTCAGTCCCAAAAATATAAAGGGTAAAAAGGCAAATGAAACTCGCGCGTATAAATATTGTAAAACAGTTAATAAAGCATTTGCATGTATTCTCAGCCCAAAAATGTAAAGAGTAAAAAGGGCAAATGAAACTCACCATACTGTATTTCATAGTAAAAATACATATAACGTCATGAAACAAGTGTAAAGTTGGCATCGGATTCACGAACCTAAATTAATTATATATAATTGTATGTTGGTCAATATTTGTCTAACAAATTAGGTCAAGTCATAGTGTACCACAATCCTAATGCTCGAGACTAATATGCAAAAGTCAACAAAAGTAAATTTGACTCAAAATAATTTCCAAAAATCTATACATGATTAATATGTAGTTTAAATATCGTCGTTTTATATTTTTAAATATTTTTAAAAGATTTATTAGAGTAAATAATATAATTTATTTATTAATAAATAAAATTTTATATTAAATTTATATAATAAAATATACTTTTATATATATTAAGTAATAAAATTTATAGGGTTCATTTAATATCATAAAGATAATATGATAGGTATTATTAAAGTAAGTTATTACACATAGTAAAATATGTTTGTATCACATATTTATTTGATAAAATAATATCAATAATGATAGTAAGTAAAAGTTGTATTATTTTGTAATAATAATTATTATTATAAAAATATCCTTATTTATAATTACTAAGATGACATTATGATAAAACGATAATTCTAATTATGATATCTTTAATATTTACGATAATTTTTAATATTATCTTTAAAATAATAATTCTATTTAAAATAATAATAATAATAATAATGATATTTTATAGTAACAATGACAGTTCTATTAAAATGATAATTTTTGTTAAAATGATAGTTTTAATACTAACGATACTTTTAATTATAATAGTAATGATAAAAATAATAAGAACGATAATTTTATCTAAATTAATATCTTATAATATTTTAATTTCATCATGAAACTCTTACCCATTATTTCCTAATCGTTTCGTTTAATAGCTTTTAATTGTCTTTTATATCGTGTTCATAATAATGATAATAATAGTAATCAAAATAATTAGGTGTTACAAATATTTTTTTTAATTACACTAATATTAATAATGATAGTTACTATAACATTATTAACGATAATACTAATAATTATCTTAATGATAATATAGTAATAATAATAATAACAATAACAATAAATATTTTTAAATAATGATATATATATATATTAATAATGATAATAATAATAATAATACCAATAATAATAATAATAATAATTGGATAATAATAATAATACTAATTATAACTTTAACGGTAATAACGATAGTAATAAAAAAAATAACAATTTTTAATGATAAATCCCTTTTATTGATAAAGATAATAATAATGATAATAATAAGATAAAACTAGAACGACGATAAAAACGATGATAATAATAATCATTTTTAATAAAAATATCGAAAATTCAGTTGATTATAACTTCTAATCCATTCATCGAAACCATTCGATATCTAAAGGAAAAGTTCTTAATTTTTCGCTAGCTTTCCAAGGACATGCATATCTTATACCTTATCTCAACTGCAAGTGTAACTAATTCAAGATTCAACCTAACCTGTCTAAGGGCAATATCAAAAGTACAAGCATGCATAATCCTAAATACTCGAGCACTAGTCAGGGATACACTATTAGTATGTAAAAGTTAAATTATGAGTACTCACGTATCAATATTGAGATTCAATATTGCAGGAAAGGTACGTAGACGCAACGGAAATGATAAACACTATATTGACCTCACGAGCATACCCATGAACCATACTCAATCACCTCTATAGCTATAACCCATAATTTCCTTAATCCTATCCCACTCGAAAAACAATTTCGAAATCACTCGGACAGCACTCCGTCGTAATATTTTATGTATACTAATAATATCTTGAAATAATACGGAGTAAATATATATATGTAAATCGATTGAGAGAGTTTAGAGAAAAATATTTTGAAGTTTCTATAAAATAATGAAACCTATTGAATTCTATTTATAATAGATTTTTGAATTATTAAAGTGAATTATTAAAGTATGAATTATTAAAGTAAATTATTAAAGTATGAATTATTAAAGTATGAATTATTAAAGTATGAATTATTAAAGTGAATTATTAAAGTATGAATTATTAAAGTGAATTATTAAAGTATAAATTATTAAAGTGAATTATTAAAGTTAAAGTAAAGTAAAAATAAAGTAAAGGTAAAGTTTAAGTATAGTAAAAGTATAAAACTATGTATGTATAATACGCGTATAAATATATATAATATTAATTTAAATCGTTATATATATTTAATAAAATAAAATATAAATATCATTATCTTTATCATACTAGTTAAGTAATGAGTTGTCAAAAATGGTTCTAGATATTTATAAAAGTTATATACGTTTTAATAATAAAGTTCTTTTTAAACTGAAAATGTTTTTGTATGTTTGAAACTAAATAGATCAATCGAGTCTTTATGAGATTCAATCTTCCACTATTCTTTGTCTAGTTCTCAATAATTGACAATTTGTTCTTATTTAAAAATCACTTTACCATTTTCCGAATATTGTTAAAATGGAAAGATTTCTCAAATCAACGTGGGCCTTTCAACAGAGACTTGTAATAATAATTCAATATATCTGATAATTCAATCATTTGATCTTATCTTCTAATTCCATTGATAAACATTTTGAAACAGATACAATCATATAAAGTATTTAATCTAATATTTTGTTTACGTTTCAAGTTATAATATATATACACATACACATATATAATCATATTCGTTTAATGGTTCGTGAATCGTTGGAACTTGGTCGAGGTTGAATGAATGTATGAACATAATTTAAAATTCTTGAAATTTAACTTAACAAATATTGCTTATCGTGTCGGAAACATATAAAGATTAAAGTTTAAATTTAGTTGGAAATTTCTGGGTTGTCACAATATTTATCGATTTATTTATGTACATCTAACTGTGGACAACTAGTTGTAGGTTACTAACGAGGACAGCTGACTTAATAAACTTAAAACATCAAAATATATTAAAAGTGTTGTAAATATATTTTGATCATACTTTGATATATATGTATATATTGTTATAGGTTCGTGAATCAACCAGTGGCCAAGTCTTACTTCCCGACGAAGTAAAAATCTGTGAAAGTGAGTTATAGTCCCACTTTTAAAATCTAATATTTTTGGGATGAGAATACATGCAGGTTTTATAAATGATTTACAAAATAGACACAAGTACGTGAAACTACATTCTATGGTTGAATTATCGAAATCGAATA
The DNA here is from genome assembly GCF_046630445.1 of Rutidosis leptorrhynchoides. Taxonomy (NCBI): domain Eukaryota; kingdom Viridiplantae; phylum Streptophyta; class Magnoliopsida; order Asterales; family Asteraceae; genus Rutidosis; species Rutidosis leptorrhynchoides. The sequence continues at coordinate 174,031,102 of NC_092342.1, read as the reverse complement.
TGCCCTTTTTATTAAGTCTGGTAATCTAGGAATTTGGGAACAGACACCCTAATTGACGCGAATCCTAAAGATAGATCTATTGGGCCTAACAAACCCCATCCAAAGTACCGGATGCTTTTGTACTTCGAAATTTATATCATATCCGAAGGGTGTCCCGGAATGATGGGGATATTCTTAAATATGCATCTTGTTAATGTCGGATACCAGGTGTTCACCATATGAATGATTTTTATCTCTATGTATGGGATGTGTATTGAAATATGAAATCTTGTGGTCTATTATTATGATTTGATATATATAGGTTAAACCTATAACTCACCAACATTTTTGTTGAAATTTTAAGCATGTTTATTCTCAGGTGATTATTAAGAGCTTCCGCTGTCGCATACTTAAATAAGAACAAGATTTGGAGTCCATGCTTGTATGATATTGTGTAAAAACTGCATTCAAGAAACTTATTTTGTTGTAACATATTTGTATTGTAAACCATTATGTAATGGTCGTGTGTAAACAGGATATTTTAGATTATCATTATTTGATAATCTACGTAAAGCTTTTTAAACCTTTATTGATGAAATAAAGGTTATGGTTTGTTTTAAAATGAATGCAGTCTTTGAAAAACGTCTCATATAGAGGTCAAAACCTCGCAACGAAATCAATTAATATGGAACGTTTTTAATCAATAAGAACGGGACATTTCACATTCATCATCTTCTTCATCATCTTACCACTTTGAAAACAGCCCTCAAACTCACTTGAGGAGGTATTAATCTTACTTTCTTTGTTGTTATACGTAAGCATTATTTCATAACTTGATAACTATATGGAATTCATCTAAAATGGTTTAACATATAAACTTGTTTTATTAATCATCTTGCTTCCGCTTGCTTTACTATCATAAAATGGATTTGTGATTATGTTGACATCATAAACATGTTGTTATGTTGAATTCCATCAAATATAATTCTTACAACGGGGGCTAATGCATACGCAATGCAAAATCATCCCTTCGAGGGTAGCTGAAACGGGGGCTAATGCGTATGCAATGTAAAATCATTCCTCCGTTACCAACTAAAAAGTCGACTATAATAAAGTACAATACATCGGAGGTTAGTGCGTGCGTGCAATGCAAAAATCATCCCGCCGATGGTAGTTAAAACGGGAGCTAATGCGTACGCAATGCAAAATCATCTCCCCGTTAACTACTAAATCGAACCTCTGAATCCAAATAATTCTATCATAGAATGTAGTTTTGAATATTTGTGTCTATTTTGTCAATCATTTATAAAAACAGTTCATGTATTCTCAGTTCAAAAATATATCTCAAAAGCATTTAGGAAACAGTTATAAAAACAGTGCATGTATTCTCAGTTCCAAAAATGTAAAGAGTAAAAGGGAATCAAATGAACTCACAATACTGTATTTTGTAGTAAAAATACATATGATGAAACTGAACAATGCAGGGTTGGCCTCGGATTCACGAACCTATATCATTCATATATGTATTAAAACATATACTTGTAATCGAACAAATATATATATTATTATTAGTGATATAACTGTTATTTTAATGAATTTTATGTTCCATTTATATCTTTAATATATTTCTTTTAAATAATTAATTATTATTTTTTATCATAATAATAAACTTATTAATATTAACATATTAAATACTTGTTAAATATATTAATACATTATTAAATTTATATAAGTCTAATAGATTTATACAAAACATTATATTTCCTATAATTAGGTACTAATTATATTAATATAGGTTTTTACCAAAAGTATATTTTTATATAAATACATATTTATATATATATAACTCCTGTTGTATTATTTTTAATTACCATATTAATAATATTTCGTTAATATTTATTTAAACTATATGTATTATATATTTCTCATTTATAGTCGTAATGTTATTCATACTTTTAATATATTTATATATGATTCATGTGAAATTATCATTTTCATTTTAAAGTTATTAAGTATATTAGGTAGTAGTTACTAATGAAATTCTCGCTAACACTTACGCTAAAGTTTAAATCTTTATGTATTAAGTATATACAGCCAAATATTTGTATATATATATATATATATATATATATATATATATATATATATATATATATATATATATATATATATATATATACATATATATATTCCTTTCATATAAATATATAAATTGTCATGACTTTCATCATCAAATTATCTTATCATAATACCTCATAATATAATACCAATCTTATATATATTAATCACAATGCTTATCCTTTATACCTTATACTTTATTTTTAAGTCATAACCATAACAATAATAATAATAATAATAATAATAATAATAATAATAATAATAATAATAATAATAATAATAATAATAATAATAATAATAATAATAATAATAATAATAATAAAAAAATTAATGATAGAATTAGAATTACTACCTTTAAGAGTGAGATTTAAAAAGAATGGCCATAGTCAGACTCGAACCCGCGACCACCCAGTTACACACCCATGTTCTTAACCATCCCTCCAATTCTGTTTTCTGTAACTGAACTCAGTTCATTAAGTGTTAACCCGTTTTCCCTTACTGCTTCATATTCCTCTTCTTCTTCTACAAACGTGATCGAATTAAACTTGAATCAAATCCTAACCGTGACTTTATGATTTGTTTTAGGATTATCCAACAACATATAAACGATCTATCTATGTCTCTGAATTATTTGAAGCCGAAAAAAAAAAAATTAAAACCGCTGCACAGCAGCTCACGATTTATTTACAAAAAAAAAATTAGTTTTTGATTTAGAGTACGTAATAGATTATGGTTACAACATAAAATAATTTGTAAATCATGTATAGAAACTTTTGGAATCATCAATTTACCTTGAAACACAAACACAAATTCGAATTTCGCGATGAACGATGAACGATTCGTTTGACTTTTTATAAATAAACTTTGATTCGAAAATTCTTGATCAATAAAATGAATTGGAACCTCAAAGTTTGTAGATAGTTTGAGTAATTTCTTCCTAACACAACTGCAATTATAATTTTTGAAATTGATTTGTATTCGATCATTTGAAGAAAATGAGAACATAACAGAGTTATCACTGAAAAGAAAAAATATATATATAACTGAATGATTCTGTTTTAATTTAATTGGATAAAGGCTGTAATTGATTTTGTGTAATTGTTAGTGATAGTGGAAAAGTTCGAATCACTTTACAGCCTAACTGATCGAATTATATAAGGGGTATGGACATCGACAGTTTTGTCAATTAGATACATAAAATGGAGAAAAATTACAACAGAAAAAATTAGAACAGGAATCCAATTAAATAAAATAAAAACGAATCCAGTTGTATGATTTGCACTAATGATAGAGATATGAAATGAGTTAAAGGCAGAATTTATCAATCTAACATAGTATGTGAAACAGGTTTTGATATATACACCGTATTAAAATCAGTATACATTAATAAATATAATATTAATATTATTAATAATAATATAAATAATAATAATCATAATAAAGGAAATAATAATATTACTAATACTAATATTAATCTAAATAATAAAAAATACAATTTTCCACTAGTTATAATATGATATTAATAATGATAACAATAATACATATAACAAATCAAATGTACCTAATTTTATATTATAATTTCTAATAATATTATTAATATTACTAATAATAATGAATGTAATAACAATATAACAATTATAGTTAGATTTGTAATTATATTAATATTACAGTTATATAATATGATAACATTCATTTAATATTTATATATTTTATATATATTACAAATAATTAATAATATATATATATATATATATATATATATATATATATATATATATATATATTTATTTATTTATATATTTATATATATTCATTTTAATAGTGACTTAATTATTTTATTTATCATTTTACATTTTTTCATTCCAATTGATTGAGGTATATTTTATTATCTCAAAATATTATATATATACTCTTATATTTATTCACACACACACACACACACACACACACACACACACACACATATATATATATATATATATATATATATATATATATATATACACATGACTGTTCGTGAATCGTCGAGGATGGTTAAAGGTTTGAGTGTATTCATGAAAACAGTTCAAAGAGTTGAAGATTTAATTAAATAGACTTTGCTTATCATATCGAAATCATATAAAGATTAAGTTTAAATTTGGTCGGAAATTTGAGGGTCGTCACAGTACCTACCCGTTAAAGAAATTTCGTCCCCGAAATTTGATCGAGATCATCATGGCGAACAGTAAGAGTGTTTACCTGACGAATATGTGCTAATAAATAGAGTTTTATTACTGTTGAGTAATATGGATAAGATAATTCGATTACTCGAAGCGTATGAGTGAAGCTATCACAAAAGAGTGAAATGAGTAATAAAGATTTGTCTTAACCAGCTGACGTAGTCAAGGCTGATTTTCGAAATTCTAGGGATTTAAAGATAATCTTCGAAATCTATATAAGATTTGATTCTTTGGAAATTCAGGAAATTAAGATCTCTCTAATTAAATGAGGAAATCTGCCTTGATTTCTTTATCAGATATTTCACTATAAATTAACTTCTTCCGTTCCATTACCTTTACCACTCCTATAATCAATTCCCAAATTCAAAAGATTGTGAAAATGCTAAATCCCGTTCTAATCCTTGTTCTTATCCTTTCTATCGCCACAATCATTCTCTTTTTCTAACTTCCACCAGAGGAATCTGTTTTCTTCTACTTCGCCCTTGGGGTCATTGTGTTTTTAATTCTCCCGTGTCTTTATGTTGCAATAAACATTGATATACACGGTTTGTAATTTATGTGTTGTTACCGGGCTTTATATCCTCCCTTATATTTCGGAGCTCCATGCTTTTGTCTTCTCTTCCCGATTTTAAATTAAACAAGTAATGGTCCAGAATTTGTAGGTATGGAATTTCGAATGAACATGACTAATATTCTAAGAGAGAGAGATTTGTAATAGCACGATCTTGATTGATTAAATTACCAGAATCACGAAAGATAGAACTATCAAGAATATATATTCTTGATATGTTTAGAGATTTGATAGAATGTAAGAGTCATGTAACATGACGCATGATGACGTTATGGTCTGTGAATCATCATGTTCTATTAGAAACTCAGCATGACTTACTGTAATATAATCACGTTGATCAAGTGTCATTATATTATACTAACTCCTGCTTCAGTTCCCAACACTACTTCAGAATTTACTCGTAGTTTATACTTAGATTTTACAGAAATTTCCCATATAATGTATTACAGATAGGACGAAGAGGTATATAATTTCGGACGAGAATATTTATGAAAATATCTTCAGAAGTATCGAAGATACTTATGATGATATTTTGGAATTTCTAAGTTAGAAAGTTGATAAGGAAAAAATTTTCGCAAGATTTTAACATGACTTCGGAGTAGGATATTCTCTAAAGGTTTCATCAGATCCAGAATTACCTGGATTCTTTGAATATATAGTTTGGTCCTTGTATTTGTCCTTGATCTCCTTCATGGTTAGCTCAATCTATTTTTCAGTACCCAATTTTCTATAGAGCGTTCCCAGTATTCCATTCTTTATTATCAAACTTTTGGCCATTTAGACCATCTACGATTTTGCTGTTTCCTCTGCATTTAATGCTACCATATCTGAATTATTGGTTATCAGTCCGAGGTGGTTTCAATAGAATTGTGTTTTTAGATGATAAACCATTGATGGTAATATGGTGGAATATAAAAGGTTCCCCGGTAACAATAAAAAAGCACGCATATATATCAAAGTTATAATAAGGCTAATCCGAATGAAAGTCGAAGTTAATTTGCTGGAGCTGTGACAAAATTTTCTAATTTGAAGAGGGATTGTAAAGTTATTTTCGGTAATAACAACGCCAAAGGAGCTAGCACAGATACGTGTTAAACGTTTACTCAGGTTCCGAGTGTTTTCAGGTGCATAACTATATGCATCAATCTTTTCTTCTGTAGATGAAATACGGTTGGTTCATCTTCTCGACCGAGGTGTTTTCAAGAAAAATGAAAGGTTTGAACGCAGATTGTAATCGTCAAGATACAAATGAGGTTTAAGATGAAATCAAGTGGCAAACTTGAAGAGATGTTTAGTTTCATATGTTATAATCAATATTTTAATTCATTTTAATTGTCCAATGTTAGTAGTCCATAGTTGATAGTCCACAGTTAACAGTCCAATAATTCATATATAGCTTAATATATAATAATCGAATTAATAAATACGTATCGTGTCTAATGACCCGTCCTAATCCATCCGGACGAAGTCCGTATCGATTATAAACGATTCACAATAGTTGATTACATCGCGAGATACTTGACCTCTATATGATACATTTTACAAACATTGCATTCGTTTTTAAAAAGACAATATTTCATTACATCGAAAGTTGACGACATGCATACCATTTCATAATATATCTAACTATAATTGACTTAATATTAATCTTGATGAACTCAACGACTCGAATGCAACGTCTTTTGGAATATGTCATGAAAGACTCTAAGTAATATCCCTAAAATGAGCAAATGCACAGCGAAAGATTTCTTTCGTACCTGAGAATAAACATGCTTTAAAGTGTCAACCAAAAGGTTGGTGAGTTCATTAGTTTAACATAAATAATCATTTCCATCATTTTAATAGACCACAAGAATTTCATTTCCAGTTCTCATAAATATACGTCCCATGCATAGAGACAAAAATATCATTCATATGGATTGAACACCTGGTAACCGACATTCACAATATGCATATAAGAATATCCCCATCATTCCGGGATCCTCCTTCGGACATGATATAAATTTCGAAGTACTAAAGCATCCGGTACTTTGGATGGGGCTTGTTGGGCCCAATAGATCTATCTTTAGAGTTCGCGTCAATTAGGGTGTCTGTTCCCTAATTCTTAGATTACCAGACTAAAAAGGGGCATATTCGATTTAATAATCCAGCCATAGAATGTAGTTTTGATTACTTGTGTCTATTTCGTAAAACAGTTATAAAAGCAGCGCATGTATTCTCAGTCCCAAAAATATATATTGCAAAAGCATTTAAAAAGGGAGCAAATGAAACTCACCTAATGTATTTTGTAGTAAAAATACATAGAACAACATTGAACCAGTATAGGGTTGGCCTCGGATTCACGAACCTATATCATTTATATATATATTAACACATATAATGGTAATCGAACAAATTTATATATTATAAGTGATTTAATTGTTATTTTAATTATGTGTTTCATTAATAACTTAAAAAAAATATATTAATATAGTTATGTTATATCTAATAATTATATTTTATATAAATAATATTTGTTGTATTAGTAATAATAATACTAAATGTAATATTAGTAATACAAATAATGATAATAATAATAATAATAATGTTAAAAATAATAATTTTAATGTTAAAATAATAATGATGGTAATACTAATAATAATAATAATAATAATAATAATAATAATAATAATAATAATAATAATAATAATAATAATAATAATAATAATAATAATAATAATAATAATAATAAAAATGAAAATGATAATAATAAAAGTGTATACCCTTAGGATCTTTTTCTAAAAAGAAATGCCCGAGACGGGGCTCCAACATGCGACCTCTCGCTCCCCAACAACTCCCTTAACCATCTACTCTGATCAGTTTTTCTGTCTTAACTCTCAACTTATATTTATTTAACCAATATTTCGATTTCTTCTTTGACTAACAGCCCAACATCACTCATCATTTGGCCCAACAGAGGAGGGCAGCCCAACAGTAACTCTCGGCCCAAATACCTAAATGAGTTTCATGGCCCTAAGACAATTTATAAACATGGTGACCCAACAACCCTTCGGCCCAACAGCAATTAATCACGGCCCACATCAGTTTCTCTTATACTTAATAAAAGAATTGTAATGGCCTGGGTTCGAACCCAGGACCTCTCGTTTAACACAAACACTCTATACCCTTCTTCTGCTTGCTCATTTTCTGAATTATATCATGGCCTAAATATATTAAACTCGTAAAATTCTGTTTTCTTTCTTCTTCATCATCACAAGAATCAAACCCATTTTTAACATTTCATTATCTTCTTCATTATAATCATAGCATCATCATCATTCTAGTTTTCTAATTTCTATCATCATCTTATTCGATCATTATCCTAATTACTAACATCATAACTATCGAATATCTATCATCTCATCGTCTTCTCATGCATCTCGATCACGATTATCACCTTCGCTATCATCATCATCATCAATCTTTTATTGTAACCGTAATCATTATCATCTTCAACGACCTAGTTCATCATCAAATACATAACATCATCATCTTCTTTTAACTTCACGGACTCACCATCATCATACTCGTTACCAGTTGCATCATCATAATCATAATTGTCATACATGTATCAATATCATCATCACTTCTTACTACCTTATCAATCTAAATTGCGTATAAAAAATAATAGCAGCCATTTTTTTTTTTTTTACGACTCACTTAGGCAAAAAGTATATCGGCCCAACTATAAGCTAGTAACACGGCCCATGTTGCCATCATTAGTCCACTTATCATGTAGTGGCCCAAAAAAAATACGGTTGTTTAGAAAAGAAAAGGCTTACGGCTGATTTCAAAGGAATACGTCCAAAATGCAAGATAGAGATAGGATTTGGAATGTAAGTTTGATCCTGGTCCACCACGAAATCAAATGACAGCAAAAAGTGTCGGCCAATAAGTTATTATTTGTCCCACCATATAGTTTTAATAATGCTTAATGAATTATCATTCTCTATTTAATTTAAGTTGACAATTTCCTTGAGCTTGTAAACATATTAAATCCTTTTCATCAAAATCAATATCTCGGTTTGTGGTGTTATTACATAACAGGAAATAGCAGCAGCAGTTCGTAGCAATGTGTGACGGATCATGATGTTGTAAATTGATGGTTCTTGGTTTGATTCAAAAAGAAAACGAAAGTGTAACATAGATAGATAGATGGTTTGGTGGTGCCGTGGTGGTAATTGTCGGTGGTTTATTGGTTCATGATGGGTTACGCTGGGTGTTGAATGGTGGCGGGTTTGGTTGGTTGTCTTTTACAAACAGAAGGATATTATAGGGTTGTTTTGGGTTGTGGCCTGCAGAAATCAAGAAGAAATAGCAGTTGCAATCATAACAAAAGGACGGGTTTGGGTTGCCTTGATCCTAGTCGAACTGTAGCAACCAACTAAGGTTTCGATTAAATGATGTGTGGGTTGTGAACAAACAACAAAAAGTGGTGGTTCTTCAGACAGAAAACTAGTGGGTTTGGTTTGTTAGTTTTTGATGGCGATTATTGATGTGACTTTGGTGGTGGATGTCAAGTAACATAAACATGTACACATATGGGTGATGGTATTGATGGGTTTAACGAAAGTGGTTAAGTGTTCGACAGATTAGCAACAGAGAACACGAATGATTTGAAGATGATGGCCGTTATCAAGATTAGTTTACAGAAATAAGAAAGAAAGGATGATGGGCTTGGTTTCTCGATGATTTTGAACACGAACAGAACATGTAGTAGGCATCAATTTGCAACAATTGTAGATAATTGTTTGATGATTGAAGAAGAAGTTGTGAGAAAACAAATAAGAGATGTCAAACGTTTTCAAAAATCTCTCTCCATGTATAGGCATGTTATTTACACATATATAAATTAAATATGTGACAATTGTTAGTGGATGGATTGAAAAGGCAACAGTGAAACACAGTAATCACTAACAAATTCATCAATTTGTTGTGAAGCAAACAAAAGAAGTACCAATCAATTCACTACTTTATTTCAATCACGGCTATATCAATTAATTGAAAACAGAATTATTATAATAGTAAATAACGCGTTAAACTATTTAGCAGCCATAATAATTTGAATATAATCTACCGACAGTTTCAATATGGCTGTTATTTCGCACACTGTTGTTGGTTAGTAGCGGATAAAAGTATTCCGAAAAATCCCAAATTTTTATAGTAATTATATTTATTTATTTCAGTCATTATGGTATAAAATTAGATCATTAATTATTAAATAAAGATTACATTAATTATTCACTCTCAACCCCAAGTAAAATATAAAAAGTTTTAAAATTCAACAAATAGTTCTTAAATATATATATTTTTTAATATGCCTATAGTTTATCTATCTCATTTTCGGCTCACTGTTTATTTTAAAATCATATAAGTTTGAATTTAGCTTGTTTAATATCAATCGGAACATCAAACGAGCATTACAATCATTAAATATTTATTTTTAATATACTTTATATATATATAGAGAGAGATATATTTTAAATAATAATTATTATAATATCTTATTTTTATTTTATTAAATTTTTAATAACAACAACATATAATACTTCAAATTATATTTCGAATTATTATTTATATATACATACACACATATCTATTTACAATTAATGGTTCGTGAATCGTCGAGAGCAGTAGAAGGTCAATTGAATACATGAACATAGTTTCAAAATTTTCGAGACTCAACATTATAGACTTTGCTTATAGTGTCGAAATCATATGAAGATTAAGTTTAAATTTGATCGGAAATTTCCGGGTCATCACAGTACCTACCCGTTAAAGAAATTTCGTCCCGAAATTTGATTGGGATGGTTATGACTGACAATAAGTATGTTTTCATGATGCATACAAGCTAGAAATTAGAGTTTTATCGTCAGCGAGTAATATGGATAAAACAATTTGTTTATATGAAGTATACGAGTGAAGTTATTACAAAAGAGTAAAATAAGAAAGGTAAAGTTTCGTCATATCTTTTGATGTAGTCACAGTGGATTTCCGGAATTCAAGGAATTTAGAGAAAATCTTCATAATAAGATTCGATTCTTCGATAATTAAAGAAAATAAAATTTTCTTTTCTTAAATGCAATAATATGTCTCGATTGTTCGGTCTAAATTTTCAAATTACCAGAAGTCACAAGAAAAGATAGAACTATCAGGAAGATACGTTCTTGATATGTTTAGAGATTAGATAGAATGTAAGAGTCGTGTAATATGGCACATGATGACGGTATAGTCTGTGAATCATCACGTTCCATTAGAAACTCAGCATGACTTACTGTAATATAATCACGTTGATCAAGTGTCATTATATTATACTAACTCATGCATCAATTTCCGACACTATTTCAAAAACATTCATAATTTAAATTCAAAGATTTACAGAATATAGAAACTAAAATCGTTTCCTTTTATGAGATAACACAGATAGTGCGGAGAGATAATTAATATCGGACGAGAATATTTATGAAGATATCTTCAGAAATATTGAGGATATTAATAAAGAAAGGTACGATGATATTTTAGAATTTCGGAATCAATTTGTGATGAAGAAATTTATTCACTATGATTAAGAGCGATTAAGGAGAAATGTATTCGCTAAAGATTTTATCAGAAACAGAATCATCAGGATTCTTTGAAGGCAGGTTTTATTCTATGTGATTTGTCCACAGTCTCCTTCATGGTTTGCTCAATCTGTTTTCGATTACATATTTTCCATTGAGTGTTTCCAACACTCCATCCTTCATCATCAAACTTTCGATTGTTAAAGTCATTTACATTTTTAGTTGTTTCATCAACACCTCCTAACATTCAGATAACTGATTTGTAAACTGGGTGCCATTCAAAATTTCAGAATTGAAGATCATGATTTTAAGAGATACATGTTATATATATACATATAACTGTTGTTGTAGAATTGTTGCGAGATTCAAAATACTGATTGCTGATTCCCGGTAATTGGTATGGCAATACTCATTACAAGATGCGGATGAGTATATGATATGGTTTCAAAGAATATAATGATTTTCAGAAAATCAAAGATCAACGGAGTTGCTGGTACATCTGCTGATAATGTCGTGGAATATAAAAGGTTCCTCGGTAACAATAAAAGAGTACACATATATATCAAGGTTATAATAAGGTTGTTTCAAATGAAAAGTCGAAGTTGACTTGTTGGAGCTGTGACAAAACTGACTATTACGAAAAAGAATTGCAATGTTATTTTCCATAATAACAATGCCAAAGGAGCTACCATAGATACGTGTTAAACGTTTACTCAGGTTCTGAGTGTTTTCAGGTGTATAACTATATGCATCAATCTTTTCCCGTAGATGAAGTGCGGTTGGTTCATCCTCTCGATTGAGGTGTCTTCAAGAATCATGAAAGGTTTGAACGCAAATTGTAATCATCAAAATACAAATGAGGTTTAAGACGAAATCAAGTGGCAAACTTGAAGAATTATTTAGTTTCATATATTATAATCAATATTTTAATTCATTTTAATTATCCAATGTCATTAGTCCACAGTCGATAATCCACAGTTGACAGTCCAATAATTCATTTATAGTTTAATATATAATATTCGAATTAATTAATACATATCGTGAACCGTGTACATGTCTTAGACTCGATCACAACTCAAATTATATATATTATTGTAGAATCAACCTCAACCCTGTATAAAGAACTCGATCATTACTGCATATAGAGTGTCTATGGTTATTCCAAATAATATATATAAATGCGTCGATATGATATGTCAAAACCTTGTATACGTGTCCCGATAAATAAAGTGCGTAAAGTAAATAACATAAATTAAATGACGATAAATAAAATTGCGAGAATGTAAATTGCGATAATTAAATTGCGATAAAATAAAATGTAATCAGTTAGCTAGGAACAATTAGCTAGGAACAGTTAGCGTTGATTCTTAACAAAATTTCTCATGGTTAATTTGATTGTTTCTAATAATTTTTATTTTGTCCAATGTTTCTTCATTATGCCACTTGTCGGATTTTGATAGGTTAAAATCCAAATATGAAATTGAATGAAAATGGTTATTCTGTGGTGAACGAATACATATGTCTGTGGATGTAAGTAGAATAATAAATGACTCTTGAATCAGATTCGAAGAATGTACAATGTAACTTATTAATGTGAAATCTAAATATTCCTCGGGTATTACCTACCCGTTAAAATATTTTCACCATTAACAGTTTGTACGAAAGATTTTTAATTACAATCTTTATGAAAATATATATACATATATATTTTCTTCAGATGTAATCATGGATTTAATGGGTTAATATGATATTAATCTCATTTGCTTTACCGTTAGAATAAGAATACCTAATCTCTAAAACATTAGAGATTACATAATCGTCATGTCGAACGAAGATCAAGGATGTAGAATGATACGTAGAACGAAGATAATCGATGTAGGACAAGATGTTGAATGAAAATTATGCTCGAGGTATAGATTGCGATGTTGAGGCATGTGATGTTGAAACTTGGGTTGTTGGTGGTACTGGTGTTGATATTAGTGATACTGTTGGTGCCGATGATGTTGCTGAAGCTGGTACGTTTTGCACCATATTTTCCAAAGCCGCTACTCGAGCGCAAAGCTCATTGACTTCTTCTATTACGCCGGGATGATTTTCGGTTCGGACGAGCGAATGAATGAGGTTTAGAATTTTAGATAGAATATAATCATGGCGAGTTATTTCAGAAAATGAGGGTGAAAATGGTGTTTCGGACTAGTTCAATGGTAAATGCTTCGGGTTCTTCGTCAAGAGATGAATTCGGTTGGTGGAAGGGATCACCTTCTTCGCGTTTCCATTGATTAAGTCGACTACGAATCCCATCAGATGAATTGGGGATAGCTGATTGATTGATGCATTCTGGTGACACCGCTTTCAGAGCTTAGGTGAATATCCATGTCGGAATAGCCGTCGAGATAACTATCGGGGTAGCTATCAATATCTGAGGGACTCGAACTGGTTGAGGGATTCATCTCGTACGATCAGATGAAGGATTTTCGATAAGAAATTGATTATAGGATGTAGATTAGTACCCTGCAATACATAATTTACATATGCATATATAATACCAAAATCCCATACGTTACGGGGGAATCTACAGAAAATGTCAGGCAAAGTTTACAATAACAGATACGCTAAGATATGAATTAGTAGATATGCTAAGATATGAATTTTGTCTATACACTAATCATGCAATCAATGCAATAAGATGTGTCTAGACTAAGGATGATAAGCAAGTGATTCTCTAAGAATGATAAGCAGGTAATTTTTTACACGAAATGATAAGCAAAACTTTTGACATGCAGACACGGTTGAAGTCCAGACTCACTAATGCATCCTAACGACTTTTCAGTTATACACACTAATGTAGACCTGGTTCGCTAAGACCACCGCTTTGATACCAACTCTAACGACCCGTCCTAATCCATCCGGACGAAGTCCGTATCAATTATAAACGATTCACAATAGTTGATTACATCGCGAGATACTTGACCTCTATATGATACATTTTACAAACATTGCATTCGTTTTTGAAAAGACAATATTTCATTACATCGAAAGTTGACGACATGCATACCATTTCATAATATATCTAACTATAATTGACTTAATATTAATCTTGATGAACTCAACGACTCGAATGCAACGTCTTTTGGAATATGTCATGAAAGACTCCAAGTAATATCCCTAAAATGAGCAAATGCACAGCGGAAGATTTCTTTCGTACCTGAGAATAAACATGCTTTAAAGTGTCAACCAAAAGGTTGGTGAGTTCATTAGTTTAACATAAATAATCATTTCCATCATTTTAATAGACCACAAGAATTTCATTTCCAGTTCTCATAAATATACGTCCCATGCATAGAGACAAAAATATCATTCATATGGATTGAACACCTGGTAACCGACATTCACAATATGCATATAAGAATATCCCCATCATTCCGGGATCCTCCTTCGGACACGATATAAATTTCGAAGTACTAAAGCATCCGGTACTTTGGATGGGGCTTGTTGGGCCCAATAGATCTATCTTTAGAGTTCGAGTCAATTAGGTTGTCTGTTCCCTAATTCTTAGATTACCAGACTAAAAAGGGGCATATTCGATTTAATAATCCAGCCATAGAATGTAGTTTTGATTACTTGTGTCTATTTCGTAAAACAGTTATAAAAGCAGCTCATGTATTCTCAGTCCCCAAAATATATATTGCAAAAGCATTTAAAAAGGGAGCAAATGAAACTCACCTAATGTATTTTGTAGTAAAAATACATAGAACAACATTGAACCAGTATAGGGTTGGCCTCGGATTCACGAACCTATATCATTTATATATATATTAACACATATAATGGTAATCGAACAAATTTATATATTATAAGTGATTTAATTTTATTTTAATTATGTGTTTCATTAATAACTTAAAAAAAATATATTAATATAGTTATGTTATATCTAATAATTATATTTTATATAAATAATATTTGTTGTATTAGTAATAATAATACTAAATGTAATATTAGTAATACAAATAATAATAATAATAATAATAATGTTAAAAATAATAATTTTAATGTTAAAATAATAATGATGGTAATACTAATAATAATAATAATAATAATAATAATAATAATAATAATAATAATAATAATAATAATAATAATAATAATAATAATAATAATAGTAATAATAAAAATGATAATGATAATAATAAAAGTGTATACCCTTAGGATCTTTTTCTAAAAAGAAATGCCCGAGACGGGGCTCGAACATGCGACCTCTCGCTCCCCAACAACTCCCTTAACCATCTACTCTAATCAGTTTTTCTGTCTTAACTCTCAACTTATATTTATTTAACCAATATTTCGATTTCTTCTTTGACTAACAGCCCAACATCACTCATCATTTGGCCCAACAGAGGAGGGCAGCCCAACAGTAACTCTCGGCTAAAATACCTAAACGAGTTTCATGGCCCTAAGACAATTTATAAACATGGTGACCTAACAACCCTTCGGCCCAACAGCAATTAATCACGGCCCACATCAGTTTCTCTTATAATTAATAAAAGAATTGTAATGGCCTGGGTTTGAACCCAGGACCTCTCGTTTAACACAAACACTCTATACCCTTCTTCTGCTTGCTCATTTTCTGAATTATATCATAGCCTAAATATATTAAACTCGTAAAATTCTGTTTTCTTTCTTCTTCATCATCACAAGAATCAAACCCATTTTTAACATTTCATTATCTTCTTCATTATAATCACAGCATCATCATCATTCTAGTTTTCTAATTTCTATCATCATCTTATTCGATCATTATCCTAATTACTAACATCATAACTATCGAATATCTATCATCTCATTGTCTTCTCATGCATCTCGATCACGATTATCACCTTCGCTATCATCATCATCATCATCAATATTTTATTGTAACCGTAATCATTATCATCTTCAACGACCTAGTTCATAATCAAATACATAACATCATCATCTTCTTTAAACTTCACGGACTCACCATCATCATACTCGTTACCAATCATCATCACTTCTTACTACCTTATCAATCTAAATTGCGTATAAAAAATAATAGCAGCCATCCAGGTTTTTTTTTTTTTTTTTTTTACGGCTCACTTAGGCAAAAAGTATATCGGCCCAACTATAAGCTAGTAACACGGCCCATGTTGCCATCATTAGTCCACTTATCATGTAGTGGCCCAAAAAAAATACGGCTGTTTAGAAAAGAAAAGGCTTACGGCTGATTTCAAAGGAATACGTCCAGAATGCAAGATCGAGATAGGATTTGGAATGTAAGTTTGATCCTGGTCCACCACGAAATCAAATGACAGCAAAAAGTGTCGGCCAATAAGTTATTATTTGTCCCACCATATAGTTTTGATAATGCTTAATGAATTATCATTCTCTATTTAATTTAAGTTAACAATTTCCTTGAGCTTGTAAACATATTAAATCCTTTTCATCAAAATCAATATCTCGGTTTGTGGTGTTATTACATAACAGGAAATAGCAGCAGCAGTTCGTAGCAATGTGTGACGGATCATGATGTTGTAAATTGATGGTTCTTGGTTTGATTCAAAAAGAAAACAAAAGTGTAACATAGATAGATAGATGGTTTGGTGGTGCCGTGGTGGTGATTGTCAGCGGTTTAATGGTTCATGATGGGTTACGCTGGGTGTTGAATGGTGGCGGGTTTGGTTGGTTGTCTTTTACAAACAGAAGGATATTATAGGGTTGTTTTGGGTTGTGGCCTGCAGAAATCAAGAAGAAATAGCAGTTGCAATCATAACAAAAGGATGGGTTTGGGTTGCCTTGATCCTAGTCGAACTGTAGCAACCAACTAAGGTTTCGATTAAATGATGTGTGGGTTGTGAACAAACAACAAAAAGTGGTGGTTCTTCAGACAGAAAACTAGTGGGTTTGGTTTGTTAGTTTTTGATGGCGATTATTGATGTGACTTTGGTGGTGGATGTCAAGTAACATAAACATGTACACATATGGGTGATGGTATTGATGGGTTTAACGAAAGTGGTTAAGTGTTCGATAGATTAGCAACAGAGAACACGAATGATTTGAAGATGATGGCCGTTATCAAGATTAGTTTACAGAAATAAGAAAGAAAGGTTGATGGGCTTGGTTTCTCGATGATTTCGAACACGAACAGAACATGTAGTAGGCATCAATTTGCAACAATTGTAGATAATTGTTTGTTGATTAAAGAAGAAGTTGTGAGAAAACAAATAAGATATGTCAAACGTTTTCAAAAATCTCTCTCCATGTATAGGCATGTTATTTACACATATATAAATTAAATATGTGACAATTGTTAGTGGATGGATTGAAAAGGCAACAGTGAAACACAGTAATCACTAACAAATTCATCAATTTGTTATGAAGCAAACAAAAGAATTACCAATCAATTCACTACTTTATTTCAATCACGGCTATATCAATTAATTGAAAACAGAATTATTATAATAGTAAATAACGCGTTAAACTATTTAGCAGCCATAATAATTTGAATATAATCTACCGACAGTTTCAATATGGCTGTTATTTCGTACACTGTTGTTGGTTAGTAGCGGATAAAAGTATTCCGAAAAATCCCAAATTTTTATAGTAATTATATTTATTTATTTCAGTCATTATGGTATAAAATTAGATCATTAATTATTAAATAAAGATTACATTAATTATTCACTCTCAACCCCAAGTAAAATATAAAAAGTTTTAAAATTCAACAAATAGTTCTTAAATATATATATTTTTTAATATGCCTATAGTTTATCTATCTCATTTTCGGCTCACTGTTTATTTTAAAATCATATAAGTTTGAATTTAGCTTGTTTAATATCAATCGGAACATCAAACGAGCATTACAATCATTAAATATTTATTTTTAATATACTTTATATATATATATTGAGAGATATATTTTAAATAATAATTATTATAATATCTTATTTTTATTTTATTAAATTTTTAATAACAATAACATATAATACTTCAAATTATATTTCGAATTATTATTTATATATACATACACACATATCTATTTACAATTAATGGTTCGTGAATCGTCAAGAGCAGTCGAAGGTCAATTGAATACATGAACATAGTTTCAAAATTTTCGAGACTCAACATTATAGACTTCGCTTATCGTGTCGAAATCATATGAAGATTAAGTTTAAATTTGATCGGAAATTTCCGGGTCATCACATCGTGACCCGTGTACATGTCTCAGACGCGATCACAACTCAAAGTATATATATTATTGTAGAATCAACCTCAACCCTGTATAGCTAACTCAAGCATTATGCATATAGAGTGTCTATGGTTATTCCATATAATATATATAGATTCATCGATATGATATGTCAAAACCTTGTAAACGTGTCCCGATATTTAAAGTGCATAAAATAAATAACAGAAATTAAATGACGATAAATAAAGTGCGTAAAGTAAATATCAGAAATTAAATGACGATAAATAAAATTGTGATAATTAAATTGAGATAAATAAACTGTGATAAATAAAATGTAATCAGTTAGCTAGGAACAATTAGCTGGAAACAGTTAGCGTGGATTCTTAACAAAATTTTTCATAGTTAATTTGTTTGTTTCTAACAAATTTTATTTTGTCCCATGTTTTCTTCATTATGCCACTTGTTGGATTCTGATAGGTCAAAATCCAAATATGAAATTGAATGAAAATAGTTATTCTACGATGAACGGATACGTATATCCGTGGATGTAAGAAGGATAGTGAATGACTGTTGAATCAGATTCGAAGAATATACAGTGTAACTTATTAATGTGAAATTTAAATATTCCTCGGGTATTACCTACCCGTTAAAATATTTTCACCATTAACAGTTTGTACAAAAGAATTTTTAATTACAATCTTTATGAAAACATATATACATATATATTTTCTTCAGATGTAAATCGTGGATTTAATGAGTTAATATGATATTAAACTCATCTGATTTACGGCTAGAATTAGAGTACATAATCTCTAAAACATTAGAGATTACATAATCGTCATGAATAAACGAAGATAATTGATATAGAATGATATGTAGAATAATGATTATACTCGAGGTACAGAATGAGATGTTGAGGCATGGATTGTTGATGGTACTAGTGCTATTACTGATGGTACTCTTGGGGCAGATGATGTTGTTGATGCTGGTAAATTTTGCACCATATTCTCCAAATTGATTACTCGAGCGCGAAGTTCGTTGACTTATTCTATTATTCCGGGATGATTGTCGGTCGAAACGAGCGGATGAATAAGGTTTAGAATTTTAGATAGAATATAATCGTGGCGAGATATTCAGGAAATGAGGGTGAAAATGGGGTTTCGGACTGGTTCACCAGTAAGTGCTTCGGGTTATTCGTCAAGAGGACAATATGGTGGATGAAAGAGATCGCCTTCTTCGCGTCTCCATTGATTAAGTCGACTACGAACCCATCTCTAATTCATCCAGAATAAATGATGGCTAATTGGTTGATTCATTCCGGTTACACTGCTTTCGAAGCTCGAGTGGAAATCCATATCGGAATAGCTGTCGGAATAACTATCGGAATAGCTATCGAAATCTGAGGGACTCGAACTGGTTGAGGGATTCATCATGTACGATCAAATGAAGTATTTTCGATAAGAAATAAATTAAATGATGTAGATTAGTACTCTGCAATACATAATTTACATATGCATATATAATACTAAAATTCCATAAGTTACGGAGGAATCTACGGAATCTGTCAGGCAAAGGTAACAATAACATATACGCTAAGATATGAATTAGTAGATATGCTAAGATATGAATTTTGTCTATACACTATTCATGCAATCATTACAGTATGATGTGTCTAGACTAAGAATGATAAGCAAGTGATTCTCTAAGAATGATAAGCAGGTAATTTTCGACACAAAATGATAAGTAAAACTTTTGACATGCAGACACGGTCGAAGTCCAGACCCACTAATGCATCTAAACAACTATCAGTTAGACACAATAATGCAAGACCTGGTTCGCTAAGACCACCACTCTGATACCAACTGAAAGGACCCGTTCATATACATTATCAACGATTCACAATAGTTGATTACATCGCGAGGTACTTGACCTCTATATGATACATTTTACAAACATTGCATTTGTTTTTAAAAGATAAACTTTCTTTACATCGAAAATTGACAGGCATGCATACCATTTCATAATATCCACTATCCAACTATAATTGACTTAATAATAATTTTGATGAACTCAATGACTCGAATGCAACGTCTTTCAAAATATATGCCATGAATGACTCCAAGTAATATCTTTAAAATGAGCAAATGCACAACGGAAGATTTCTTTAATACTTGAGAATAAACATGATTTAAAGTGTCAACCAAAAGGCTGGTGAGTTCATCAGTTTTTCATAATCAATCATTTTCAGTAATATAATAGACCACAAGATACTCATAATTAGAAAACAATCTGTGCAGGTCTATTCCTGCTATAAAATCATTCATATGAAGAACACTGGAACCTTTCAAACAACTCACCAACGGTAGCTAATGCGTAGTGCAATGACAAAATCATCTCACTGTGGTAGTTAATACAATATAATTCTTACAACGGGGGATAATGCGTACGCAATGAAAAATCATCCCTCCGAGGGTAGCTGAAACGGGGGCTAATGCGTACGCAATGCAAAATCATCCATCCGTTACCAACTACAAAGTCGACTATAATACAATACAATACATCGAGGGCTAGTGCGTGTGTGTAATGTAAAATCATCCCGTTGATGGTAGTTAAAACGGGAGCTAATGCGTACGCAATGCAAAATCATCTCTCCGTTAACTACTAAATCGAACCTCTGAATCCAAATAATTCTATCATAGAATGTAGTTTTGAATATTTGTGTCTATTTCGTCAATCATTTATAAAAATAGTTCATGTATTCTCAGTTCAAAAATATATCTCAAAAGTATTTAGGAAACAGTTATAAAAACAGTGCATGTATTCTCAGTCCTAAAAATGTAAAGAGTAAAAGGGAATCAAATGAACTCACAATACTGTATTTTGTAGTAAAAATACATATGATGAAGCTGAACAATGCAGGGTTGGCCTCGGATTCACGAACCTATATCATTCATATATGTATTAAAACATATACTTGTAATCGAACAAATATATATATTATTATTAGTGATATAACTGTTATTTTAATGAATTTTATGTTCCATTAATATCTTTAATATATTTATTTTAAATAATTAATTATTATTTATTATCATAATAATAAACTTATTAATATTAACATACTAAATACTTGTTAAATATATTAATACATTATTAAATTTATATAAGTCTAATAGAATTATACAAAACATTATATTTCCTATAATTAGGTACTAATTATATTAATATAGGTTTTAACCAAAAGTATATTTTTATATAAATACATATTTTTATATATATAACTCATGTTGTATTATTTTTAAATACCATATTAATAATATTTCGATAATATTTATTTAAACTATATGTATTATATATTTCTCATTTATAGTCGTAATGTTATTCATACTTTTAATATATTTATATATGATACATGTGAAATTATCATTTTCATTTTAAAGTTATTAAGTATATTAGGTAGTAGTTACTAATGAAATTCTCACTAACACTTACGCTAAAGTTTAAATCTTTATGTATTAACTATATACAGCCAAATATTTGTATATATATATATATATATATATATATATATATATATATATATATATATATATATATATATATATATATATATATATATATATATATTCCTTCCATATAACTATATAAATTGTCATGACTTTCATCATCAAATAATCTTATCATAATACCTCATAATATAATACCAATCTTATATATACTAATCACAATGCTTATCCTTTATACCTTATACTTTTATTTTAAAATCATAAACATAACAATAATAATAAGAATAATAATAATAATAATATAATAATAATAATAATAATAATAATAATAATAATAATAATAATAATAATAATAATAATAATAAAATTAATGATAGAATTAGAATTACTACCTTTAAGAGTGAGATTTAAAAAGAATGGCCATAGTCAGACTTAAACCCGCGACCACCCGGTTACACACCCATGTTCTTAACCATCCCTCCAATTCTGTTTTCTGTAACTAAACTCAATTCATTAAGTGTTAACCCGTTTTCCCTTACTGCTTCATATTCCTCTTCTTCTTCTACAAAAGTGATCGAATTAAACTTGAATCAAATCCTAACCGTGACTTTATGATTTGTTTTATGATTATCCAACAACATATAAATGATCTATCTATGTCTCTAAATTATTTAAAGCCGAAAAAAATAAAAATTAAAACTGCTGCCAGCTCACGGTTTATTTACAAAAAAAAATTGTAGTTATTGATTTAGAGTACGTAATAGATTATGGTTACAACATAAAATAATTTGTAAATCATGTATAGAAACTATTACAATCATCAATTTACCTTGAAACACAAACACGAATTCGAATTTTGCGATGAACGATTCGTTTGACTTTTTATAAATAAACTTTGACTCGAAAATTCTTGATCAATAAAATGAATTGGAACCTCAAAGTTTGCAGATAGTTTGAGTAATTTCTTCCTAACACAACTGCAACTATAATTTTTGAAATTGATTTGTATTCGATCATTTGAAGAAAATGAGAACATAACAGAGTTATCGCTGAAAAGAAAAAAAAAATATAACTGAATGATTCTGTTTTAATTCAATTGAATAAAGGCTGTAGTTGATTTTGTGTAATTGTTAGTGATAGTGAAAAAATTTGAATCACTTTACAGCCTAACTGATCGAATTATATAAGGGGTATGGACATCGACAGTTTTGTCAATCAGATAAATAAAATGGAGAAAAATTACAACAGACAAAATTAGAACAGGAATCCAATAAAATAAAATAAAAACGAATCCAGTTGTATGATTTACACTATTGATAGAGATATGAAATGAGTTAAAGGCTGAATTTATCAATCTAACACAGTATGTGAAACAGGTTTTGATATATACACCGTATTAAAATCAGTATACATTAATAAATATAATATATGAATATTATTAATAATAATATAAATTCTAATAATCATAATAAAGGAAATAATAATATTACTAATACTAATATTAATCTAAATAATAAAAATTACAATTTTCCACTAGTTATAATATGATGTTAATAATGATAACAATAATACATATAACAAATCAAATGTATCTAATTTTATATTATAATTTCTAATAATATTATTAATATTACTAATAATAATGAATGTAATAACAATATAACAATTATAGTTAGATTTGTAATTATATTAATATTACAGCTATATAATATGATAACATTCATCTAATATTTATATATTTTATATATATTACAAATAATTAATAATATAAGTCATATATATATATATATTTATATATATATATATATATATATATATATATATATATATATATATATATATATATATATATATATATATATATATATATATATATATATATATATATATATATATATATATATATATATATTTATATATTTATATATTTATATATATTCATTTTAATAGTGACTTAATTATTTTATTTTTCATTTTACATTTTTTCATTCCAATTGATTGAGGTATATTTTATTATCTCAAAATATTATATATATACTCTTATATTTATTCACATATATTTATTCACATATATATATATATATATATATATATATATATATATATATATATATATACACACACACACACACACACACACACACAACTGTTCGTGAATCGTCGAGGATGGTCAAAGGTTTGAGTGTATTCATGAAAACAGTTCAAAGATTTGAAGATTCAATTAAATAGACTTTGCTTATCATATCGAAATCATATAAAGATTAAGTTTAAATTTGGTCGAAAATTTTCGGGTCGTCACACTGCGGACAGAAGAGCTATGCTGATAATCGTCGGAAAGATTTAGAATTCTAAGTTGGTGATAAAGTCATGTTGAAAGTATCCCCTTGGAAAGGCATCATTCGTTTTGGCAAACGAAGCAAACTAAGTCCGTGATTTGTTGGACCTTTCAAGATTACTGAAAGAATTGGTCCAGTGGCTTATCGATTAGAACTACCTACTGAGCTTAGTAATGTACACGATGTATTTCACGTCTCAAATCTGAAAAAGTGTCTTGCTGATGACACACTCGTTATTCCTTTGGATGACGTTCGCATTGACAATAAAATGCATTTTATATAAGAACCAAATGAGGTCGTGGACTAAACTGCAAAAAATGCTAGAAACAAAGCATTATACCTATTGTTAAAATCCGTTGGAATTCATGAAGAGGCCTCGAGTATACCTGGGAACGTGAAGACCAGATGAAGCGGAAATATCTCCATCTCTTCTCAACTGCTGATGCATTCGAGAAGTCTACCTAAACTTCGGGACGAAGTTTTTATTAACGGGGAGGTACTATGACGACCCTCATTTTTCCATTTCTATTTCTACTGTTCTACTAGTAGGATTTTTGTACTCATAAACTTTATTTAACAAAATGGCAATTAAATACTGTAGTAATTTTTGATCAACACTTACTGTCAATTAAAGTTTATGCATTATGTGATAATTATTAGATATAATCTTTATGTAATAATTTAAAAGGTAGCCATTATATAACATTTAAATAATGAGAAGTAAATTAAAATTTAATAAAATTTATGGACAAAAATGTAAAAAGATTAGATAAAACTTATCTTACATAAAATTAACAATTATAAGAAAAATATAAAATACATAAATAGATAAAATAAGCCGAAATTTAAAATAAAAATAAAAAATAATATAACTATAAAAGAAAGAGAGGTCGGCCTATTTAAAAAAAAAAAAAAAAAAAACTTGACAACTAATTAAACTAATCCTAAGTGTGTTCTAATTGCTAATTTCTATCCTAATCTAATTCATGATCCAATCATTTCTCTCCAAGTAAATCCCTTAAAGCTTATCATTAGGGAGTCCTAGTTTGATCATGATACTAAGAACTCACACTATAAAAAGACCTCTTAGCTCATTGATCTCATTCGTAACTTGCACCACAAAAATTACACTTGAAACCTTCCTCCTTCTATTGTTTTTGGTTTGGCAGTACATCACCCCACCATCACCTTGCTCGATTCCCATTATCACCAAACCCCCCCCCCCTCCTGCTGCAATTTCAGTCTCCCTCACCAACCCTCCAATCGACTCTCACTATCCTCAAAATAACCCTTACTTTGCTACTGTTTTGCTGTGAATTTTACAGCCCAGAACCGTCACCCAAACAGCTCCATCACCACTTGTTATGTAGCTTCTTTGCTGTTGTTGCTGTCCGATGCAATCACCACCACAGACGCCATCAACTCAGCCTTTTTCCTGCTAATTTTCGACATTCAAAATAGCCCTCAAAGTCGAATACAAATCTGCCTTTTTCCTGCTATTCCTGCGCCCCAAAATAGCCCCAAAAACCAGCCCAATTCGTCACCCTACTGCTGCATTTTTCTGTTTGCTGTCCGCCACCCAAAACTACCACGAACCACCACTTGTTGCTGCATTTTGGCTCCTGTTTTGGCCTTGTTGTTGTTTGGTTCTGTCCCCATCCAAATCGCATTGTTTTACTTGGTCTTATACACTAGAGGTATCCCTAAAACTTATAAACTAATTATACTTTTAATATATTTTAATTCTTTAAAGTTACTAGTTTGTATTATGATAAAAAGAAAATGTTTATAAGTAATAATAATACACTTAAGGATATGAATGTGTTTATGGTCATCATTAACGTTAATATAAGTTATAATTAATAATGAATAAGATTAAAGATTATGACTGTGTACAAAAAAAAGAAGTATTGCATGCATGCATATTCGTGTGCATGTGTATGTACATATGTATATGAATTAAAGCATTAATAATAATGATGATTATATCTATGTAATTAGTAAGATTTAACATGTAAATATGATTATGATTATTATAAGGATAAGAATTTAAAATATAATATTAATGACAATTAAGATAATTATGGTTAATAACAAAGTGGTAATGATAAGTACAAATTAGATAAGATGAGAATTAAAGTACTTAGACTTATCTAGGTTATTTAAAACATAATAATATAAAATAATAAGATTTAAAGAATAAAATTATAATGATAATATAAGATTATAAGTTAAAAGATTTAACTAAAGTAATAATGTATAATATTACTATAACACATGAAAACCTATCTTATATTGTAACACTTTAAATTAAACTAAGTTATATTAACACACAAATATTAAACTATAAAGTATAGTAATAATACATTAAAGTATCGTATCTATACGCTTATAATACGTGAGGGTTATAGTCAAAGGACAACGTACAATTTATATGAACCTCACCGCTACTTACGGTCATAAGGGGATGATGTCTAGGTTGCCAATTATGGGACAAGCTTGTGGATCTCGAATGCCATGACTTAGATTCTGGTCAAGAGTCAAGGGCCCCCGGTTACATCTGGTCATCCCTAACTTACCTTATTGCAACGAGATTTGAGCAAAGTTGTACAACGTCTTTGTGAAGGATTATAACCCGAACATACTAAAACTAGAAACTTACTTTAAGTGGAATCTCTCCATAAATAGTAGGTTTCTAAAATTAGAAACTTTTGAGAAATAGGAACTTTTCTCAAAAACCGTCACTGTTAATATAGTTGCTATATTAATAAACATACTTTATGTCTGTTAGACATTAACTAATCAAAGATTATATCTCTAGGTTGAGATCTCCGATCACTTACTCCGTTCATTCTTCTTGCGTGGAATAACTTACTTGCTACTAAGGTGAACTTCATAGCCCCACTTTTTAACTTTCTCTATTTACTCATTTTAAACTTTGGGGTGAGACACATGCTTGCTTTTAAAATTATTTTACGCTTAGACACAAGTACTCGAAAACTGTTTAACTATGCTGCCATGCTATGTTTCATGCTAAATCCCTACCATGATATCGTTAATTGCTGGAGTGTAACGCAAGCTTAGTTAATGTGAGTAGGCCTACTGAGAGCGACATCTCTATCTAGTTGACCGTTGGTTAATGGATACATATTAATGATTCAACGACATGAACGTGAGGTGTTTTAGGGTAACTTATGTTTAGTCTCGATATCATAACTTCGGCACTTACTTTGGAATGATGTTGTCACATCAAACTTGATAACTAAATCTTGTGGTCAAAAAACTTGGTTATTATTGATAAACCTATGTTGTTCACTCAACCATTTTTGGTTGACATTTAAGCATGTTTTGTCTCAGGTGATGACTGTTAAAAGATTACTTACTACTTGGACTATGCTGCTATGGAGTCCGCATCTTATATTTATGTTATTGCATTAGAATAATTACATTTACATCTTGGCTTCCTTTTGTAATGACAATTTAGTTCCGCTGCTATAATATTTTAAATTTTAATAAAAACGTCTCATTTAGAGTCGTTCTCGCTTTACACTTGTGTTTTGGTATTGGTTAGTCACATATGACCCCCGGTTCCATTTAGGGGGTGTGACAATCTTGAGCGAAAACAGTGTAAGACAAGAAATCAAGTTACGATCTAGTGAAACCAGCTGACCAGGCAAGCCAAACGTGTGACAACCCGGAAATTTCCAACCAAATTTAAACTTTAATCTTTATATGTTTCCGACACGATAAGCAATATTTGTTAAGTTAAATTGCAAGAATTTTAAACTATGTTCATACATTCATTCAACCTCGACCAAGTTCCAACGATTCACGAACCATTAAACGAATATGATTATATATGTATATGTGTATATATATTATAACTTGAAACGTAAATAAAATATTAGATTAAATACTTTATATGATTGTATCTGTTTCAAAATGTTTATCAATGGAATTAGAAGATAAGATCAAATGATTGAATTATCAGATATATTGAATTATGATTACAAGTCTCGGTTGAAAG
Source organism: Rutidosis leptorrhynchoides (assembly GCF_046630445.1). Classification (NCBI taxonomy): domain Eukaryota; kingdom Viridiplantae; phylum Streptophyta; class Magnoliopsida; order Asterales; family Asteraceae; genus Rutidosis; species Rutidosis leptorrhynchoides. The sequence continues at coordinate 174,002,546 of NC_092342.1, read as the reverse complement.
GCCCACGTTGATTTGAGAAATCTTTCCATTTTAACAATATTCGAAAAATGGTAAAGTGATTTATAAATAAGAACAAATTGTCAATCATTGAGAACTAGACAAAGGATAGTGGAAGATTGAATCTCATAAAGACTCGATTGATCTATTTAGTTTCAAACGTACAAAAACGTTTTCAGTTTAAAAAGAACTTTATTATTAAAACGTATATAACTTTTATAAATATCTAGAACTATTTTTGACAACTCATTACTTAACTACTATGATAAAGATAACGATATTTATATTTTATTTTATTAAATATATATAACGATTTAAATTAATATTATATATATTTATACGCGTATTATACGTACATAGTTTTATACTTTTACTATACTTAAACTTTACCTTTACTTTATTTTTACTTTACTTTAACTTTAATAATTCACTTTAATAATTCATACTTTAATAATTCACTTTAATAATTCATACTTGAATAATTCACTTTAATAATTCATACTTTAATAATTCACTTTAATAATTCATACTTTAATAATTCACTTTAATAATTCAAAAATCTATTATAAATAGAATTCAATAGGTTTCATTATTTCATAGAAACTTGAAAATATTTTTCTCTAAACTCTCTCAATCGATTTACATATATATATTTACTCCGTATTATTTTAAGATATTATTAGTATACATAAAATATTACGACGGAGTGCTGTCCGAGTGGTTTCGAAATTGTTTTTTGAGTAGGATAGGATTAAGGAAATTATGGGTTATAGCTATGGAGGTGATTGAGTATGGTTCATGGGTATGCTCATGAGGTCAATATAGTGTCTATCATTTCCGTTGCGTCTACATACCTTTCCTGCAATATTGAATCTCAATATTGATACGTGAGTACTCATAATTTAACTTTTACATACTAATAGTGTATCCCTGACTAGTGCTCGAGTATTTAGGATTATGCATGCTTGTACTTTTGATATTGCCCTTAGACAGGTTAGGTTGAATATTGAATTAGTTACACTTGCGGTTGAGATAAGGTATAAGATATGCATGTCCTTGGAAAGCTAGCGAAAAATTAAGAACTTTTCCTTTAGATATCGAATGGTTTCGATGAACGGATTAGAAGTTATAATCAATTGAATTTTTGATATTTTTATTAAAAATGATTATTATTATCGTCGTTTTTTATCGTCGTTCTTGTTTTATCTTATTATTATCATTATTATTATCTTTATCAATAAAAGGGATTTATCATTAAAAATTGTTAATTTTTTTTATTATTACTATCGTTATTATCGTTAAAGTTATAATTAGTATTATTATTATTATCCAATTATTATCATTATTATTATTATTAGTATTATTATTATTATTATTATCATTATTAATATATATCATTATTTAAAAATGGTTATTGTTATTGTTATTAATATTATTACTATATTATCATTAAGATAATTATTAGTATTATCGTTAATAATGTTATAGTAACTATCATTATTAATATAAGTGTAATTAAAACAAATATTTGTAACACCTAATTATTTTGATTACTATTATTATCATTATTATGAACACGATATAAAAGACGATTAAAAGCTATTAAACGAAACGATTAGGAAATAATGAGTAAGAGTATCATGATGAAATTAAAATATTATAAGATATTGATTTAGATAAAATTATCGTTCTTATTATTTTTATCATTACTATTATTATTAAAAGTATTGTTAGTATTAAAACTATCATTTTAACAAAAATTATCATTTTAATAGAAATGTCATTATTACTATAAAATATCATTATTATTATTATTTTAAATAGAATTATTATTTTAAAGATAATATTAAAAATTATCGTAAATATTAAAGTTATCATAATTAGAATTATCGTTTTATCATAATGTCATCTTAGTAATTATAAATATTGATATTTTTATAATAATAATTATTATTACAAAATAATACAACTTTTACTTACTATCATTATAGATATTATTTTATCAAATAAATATGTGATACAAACATATTTTACTACGTGTAATAACTTACTTTAATAATACCTATCATATTATCTTTATGATATTAAATGAACCCTATAAATTTTATTACTTAATATATATAAAAGTATATTTTATTACATAAATTTAATATAAAATTTTATTTATTAATAAATAAATTATATTATTACTCTAATAAATCTTTTAAAAATATTTAAAAATATAAAATGACGATATTTAAGCTATATATTAATCATGTATAGATTTTTGGAAATTATTTTGAGTCAAATTTACTTTTGTTGACTTTTGCATATTAGTCTCGAGCATTAAGATTGTGGTACACTATGACTTGACCTAATTTGTTAGACAAATATTGACCAACACATAATTATATATAATTAATTTAGGTTCGTGAATCCGAGGCCAACCTTGCACTTGTTCAATGACGTTATATGTATTTTTACTACGAAATACAGTATGGTGAGTTTCATTATTCCCTTTTTAAATGCTTTCGCAATATATATTTTTGGGACTGAGAATACATGCGCTGTTTTTATAACCGTTTTACGAAATAGACACAAGTAATTGAAACTACTTTATATGATTGAATGATCGAAATCGAATATACCCCTTTTAGTCTGGTAATCTAAGAATTAGGGAACAGACACCCTAATTGACGTGAATCCTAAAGATAGATCTATTGGGCCTAACAAACCCCATCCAAAGTACCGGATGCTTTAGTACTTCGAAATTTATATCATGTCCGAAGGAGGATCCCGGAATGATAGGGGATATTCTTATATGTATCTAGTTAATGTCGGTTACCAGGTGTTCACCATATGAATGATTATTTTTGTCTCTATGCATGGGACGTATATTTATGAGAACTGGAAATGAAATTCTTGTGGTCTATTAAAATGATGGAAATAAATGATTATGATAAACTAATGAACTCACCAACCTTTTGGTTGACACTTTAAAGCATGTTTATTCTCAGGTGTTAAAGAAATCTTCCGCTGTGCATTTTCTCATTTTAAAGATATTACTTGGAGTCTTTCATAGCATATTTCGAAGAACGTTGCATTCGAGTCATTGAGTTCATCAAAGATTATTATTAAATCAATTTATAGTTGGATAGTGGATATAATGAAATGGTATGCATGCCTGTCAATTTTCAATGTAAAGAAAGTTCGTATTTTAAAAACGAATGCAATGATTGTAAAATGTATCATATAGAGGTCAAATACCTCGCAATGTAATCAACTATTGTGAATCGTTTATAATGTATATGAACGGGTCCTTTCAAAACGGCCTGCCAAATGGGCTACCAAACGGCTTGCCTAGCTTGCAAATGGCCTGCCACACGTCCAAGTTAAACGGCCCCTGCAAACAGGCTGGCCTACAAACGGCCCCTCCAAACGGCCTGCCAAACGGCTTGCCAAACGGCATGCCAGCCGTTTGCAGGCAAAAATCAAGTCTATTTAAAGGGCTCTCTCTCCATTCAATTCAACACACACTCAATGTACAATTCATTTTAAATTTTCAAGTTTTAGTTAGTTTTTATTAGTAGTTAGCTTGGGTTTTATTTTCCGGAGGATATCCCGGCGAGTCTCTGCGATGTCGGGTAGATTTCTTCAGCCTTTTCAGGTTTTTATCCGAAACGCTTGTCTTTTGTATTAAATATGTATTCTTACCTTTTATGTTTAATAATGCGTTCCGATATTACCATATTATCTTAATTAATCTGTAAGTTGCCATGATAGAAGTTTGGGCTAGCGTAGTTATGTTACATTAGTACGGTTATTGTCATTATACTGAACTTGTGAGTCTGATAGATTTGTATGCTAGCCTCTTAAGGATTGACCAACCTTGGTTGTAATCAGGACTTGTCCACCGATATGAACTTAGCTACTTCATAGGATTAAGACCCCTGGTTATACTGTATCTGAAGATTCTATGAACTCGGTATGGCCGGAGTTCCCGAGAGGCATCTAATGCGCTTTTAGGACACGGAACTTAGGAATTGAGACAAGAATGAGCCTATTGACTTTTCCAAGGAGACCTCTTAGGAGCTGTTAAGATCTAGCTAGTGCCTTGACTGTATGACCCAAACCTATTGCATGTTCTTGTTTGATTGTTTCCCTAGGATTAAGCCATATCAACTGTTCAGGTATCTGCTAGGTTTCTATATGCTTTACTTTCAGCATATCAACTGTAATGCTGTATAATGTTTGATTTGGTTTGATCTCATTAGTATGATAAAATGGTTTTTAGTTTTCATTTAAGGTTTTGTCAACTTAACAAGACGGACTCCTTCCATTTGTGATCAGTGTTCAATCAGCACGGCACGTTGTTATTCAGTTAACTAAACTGATAACGAGGGTTAGGATTAGAACTCAACTCACTAATTAACCTAGTACTTTACTAAGGATAACCTCAGAGGTATAGTTACATTTCAATTATACAACCAAGTGACATACTTCTCACTACTCAACGAGAACTCCGAGAGTCTAGAGATAAGTAGGTCTGTGTAATTGGCTCATCCAACCAGATCTACACCATTCTAATCATAGATTTAATATCAACATAATTACCTTTCCCTAGCCCGAACTAATATCTTGGTCAACATCTCCTTGATCTGCATACTCCGGGTATCCTTCCACTTTATTTACTTTTTCGCAATTAGGGCCTTTAGGTTAAAACTAACAACTATCCTTTTATCCAGGTAATTTAAATAAAAGACAATTATCCACTTGATCTTCAATTTGTTAAACCATTCAAAAACACGACCCTTGAAATGTCCCGTTCATATTGATTATAAACGTTCCATATTAATTGATTTCGTTGCGAGGTTTTGACCTCTATATGAGACGTTTTTCAAAGACTGCATTTATTTTTAAAACAACCATAACCTTTATTTTATCAATAAAGGTTTTAAATACATTACTTAGATTATCAAATAACGATAATCTAAAATATACTGTTTACACACGACCATTACATAATGGTTTACAATAGAAATATATTACATCGACATATGTTTCTTGAATGCAGTTTTTACACAATATCATACAAACATGGACTCCAAATCTTGTCCTTATTTTAGTATGAAATAGCGGAAGCTCTTAGTATTCACCTGAGAATAAACATGCTTTAAACGTCAACAAAAATGTTAGTGAGTTATAGGTTTAACCTATATATATCAAATCGTAACAATAGACCACAAGATTTCATATTTCAATACACATCCCATACATAGAGATAAAAAATCATTCATATGGTGAACACCTGGTAACCGACATTAACAAGATGCATATATAAGAATATCCTCATCATTCCGGGACACCCTTCGGATATGATATAAATTAAGAAGTACTAAAGCATCTGGTACTTTGGATGGGGTTTGTTAGGCCCAATAGATCTATCTTTAGGATTCGCGTCAATTAGGGTGTATGTTCCCTAATTCTTAGATTACCTGACTTAATAAAAAGGGGCATATTCGATTTCGATAATTCAACCATAGAATGTAGTTTCACGTACTTGTGTCTATTTTGTAAATCATTTATAAAACTGCATGTATTCTCATCTTAAAATATTAGATTTTAAAAGTGGGACTATAACTCACTTTCACAGATATTTCCTTCCTCTGAAATAAGACTTGGCCACAGATCGATTAACGAACCTATACAAATATGTACATATATATCAAAGTATGATCAAAATATAATTACAACCATTTTTTTATGTTTTAAAGATTTGAGTGTATTAAGTCAGCTGTCCTCGTTAGTAACCTACAACTAGTTGTCCACAGTTAGTAGTACAGAAATAAATCGATATATATTTTCTTGAATCAATCCACGACCCAGTGTATACACGTCTCAGGCTAGATCACAACTCAAAGTATATATATTTTTGAAATCAACCTCAACCCTGTATAGCTAACTCCAACATTACTGCATATAGAGTGTCTATGGTTGTTCCAAATAATATATATACATGGGTCGATATGATATGTCAAAACATTTGCATACATGTCTATGGTATCCCAAGATTACATAATATATTAGAATACATGTATAATACAATATAAGATAGCTAGGATATGATTTGTATAGATTTGTTAAACATTTTCCGTAGCTAAAAAGATCAAAAATATCCAATCTTGTTTTACCCATAACTTCTTCATTTTAAATCCGTTTTGAGTGAATCAAATTGCTATGGTTTCATATTCAAATCTAATTTAAGAATCCAAACAGAAAAAGTATAGTTTTATAGTCAGAAATTTAAGTTACATGTCAATTACTAAAGAGGTAGTCATTTTCGTCGAAAGAACGACATCTTGATGACCATTTTGAAAAACATAGTTTCACTTTGAGTTTAACCAAGATTTTTGGATATAGTTTCATGTTCATATGAAAAATCATTTTACCAGAAGAACAACTTTTCAATCAAAGTTTATCATAGTTTTTAATTATCCAAACCAAAACAGCCCCCGGTTTCACTACGACGGCGTATATCCGATTTTATGGTGTTCACCGTGTTTCCAGGTTTTAAATTATTAAGTTAGTATATCATATAGATATAGAACATTTGTTTAGTTGATTTTAAAAATCAAGTTAGAAGGATTAACTTTTATTTACGAACAAGTTTAGAATTAACTAAACTATGTTCTAGTGATTACAAGTTTAAACCTTCGAATAAGATATCTTTATATGTATGAATCGAATGATGTTATGAACATCATTACTACCTCAAGTTTTCTGGATAAAACTATTGAAAATGAGAAAAATGGATCTAGCTTCAAAGGATCCTTGGATGGCTTGAAAGTACTTGAAGCAGAATCATGACACGAAAATAGTTCAAGTAAGATTTTCACTCGAAATAAGATTGTTATAGTTGTAGAAATTGAATCAAAGTTTGAATATGAATATTACCTTGAATTAAAAAGATAACCTACTATAAATAACAAAGGTTCCTTGATCTTAGATGATTACATGGAATGGATTAGAAAGCTTGGAAGTAGACTTGCAAGCTTGGAAGTATTCTTGATTTTTATGAAACTATACTTATGGAATTTATGAAGAACACTTAGAACTTGAAGATGAAACTTGAGAGAGATCAATTAGATGAAAAAAATTGAAGAATGAAAGTGTTTGTAGGTGTTTTTGGTCATTGGTATATGGATTAGATATAAAGGATATGTAATTTTGTTTTCATGTAAATAAGTCATGAATGATTACTAATATTTTTGTAATTTTATGAGATATTTCATGCTAGTTGCCAAATGATGGTTCCCACATGTGTTAGATGACTCACATGGGCTGCTAAGAGCTGATCATTGGAATGTATATACCAATAGTACATACATCTAAAAGCTATGTATTGTACGATGTAACAACCCAACCCGTTAACCAACCAATAACGCGAAATAAAAAATAATTTTTTTCTTCTGGAACAGCATATGGAGCGGCGCGCCATATGGCCGCGCAGCGCGCCAAACTGGCCTGTCCAAAAAGTCATGAAATGCGAAAATGTTTGACCACTTCCCGATGTATTTAGACAAAACGCTTTTCACAACCTATTCATATATGAAAAACTAACACGTTCCATTCATAAAATAAGTTTTACGAGGCCGGGCCCACATCGGCCGTTTTACGAGTTTCATACGAAAATACAAGTTTTCAATCACACGACTTTTAACACAAAATAAAGCCGAGCATGGCGATTGGGGATACGCTACCCAATCCTAATCAATCCAAAAGCAAGCCTTCTAAAGCAACTACGCGAGTCCACTAGTCCCACGCTTACCCGAGCCACCGCATCCATGCAAATCTATAAAAAGGTAAACAACGAGAGGGTAAGCTAATGCTTAGTGAGTGAGAATATACTACATACATATATATGCATAAAATGGACACGCCACACAAAACCAAATACCGCATACCGGAGCATCCAAGCATAAAGGCAAGCTAGTCTAAGCATACCGTAAGATCACTATGCAACGAGCTAAAGATACATCAATAAAATATAAGTTCACCAACAACGATGTGAACAATGCCAATAAGCTACACCCGGAGGGTTAGCTACATCACGACAATACAACATTATATAAATACAATATATATATATATATATATATATATATATATATATATATATATATATATATATATATATATATATATATATATATATATATATATATATATATATATATATATATCGAATAACATATTTTGCTTACGCTTACAACACAATAACCATGGTTAACCAAATCTTCGCAAGGGAATGACTTCGCGAAACAAGTCATCGATGTTCATAACATCCGTTAGGGTACTTAACACCTCGTATCACTAACCCCTAGGGTGGCACCTTAACACCTCAGCACTTCACCCCGAGTGGCATCTTAACACCTCGATGCTTCACTCATTATTTTACGGAGTGGTGTCTTAACACCTCGACACTACACCCCTAGGTGGCATCTTAACACCTCGATGCTTCACCCCGAGTGGCATCTTAACACCTCGATGCTTCACTCGTCACGTGAAACGTGGTGTCTTAACACCTCGACACTACACATTTCACGCTACAACAAATAGATACATTATATACCTACACACATAATTATTCCACTCACTATATTAACCCTTCGTCATTGGGGTTATATAAGTCCACATCACACGCCCATGTGATAACGTACACACAAAGTGTGCACCTCGCCAAAGTGGTCAACCAAAACGCACAACCGTGCCAATTGGACCTATACACAAGTCCAACAATTCCACCTATACGAGAAGCGAGCTCTACAAGCGAGAACCCCTCCTCCCGACCAGCAACCAGCCTACACATACATATGCAAATAGGATATTAACACTCACCTTGTCGCCTTGAAAAATGATACCGAAATCCACAATCGCCGAAGGAATGTACCTAATCCATTTATCACATAACAAGTAACACAATTAGGGTGGATATACAAATCAACCCAAATTGACAACTAGTGCAATTTCGACCCAAATGCACTTCCAACACAAACCGCGCCCAAACTAACCAATAATCACTAACACAAGTGAGAATGGTCCTAATATGCCAATCAAACCCAATCATAGGTGTTAAACACCTATCTTGCCCAAAATGATACTTAAACCCTAATTTGACCCATAAGAAGTCAATATCACGCCATTAGCAAGTTTTGACACCAAAACATATTTAACTCGGTTCTATGCTTCAACTCAATCCATTTTCAGTTTATAAACCTTATTAAATCGGCAATTGAGTCATAAACATCAACAAACCCTAATTTTGACTCAAGTCAAAATTAGTCAACCCAAATTCACCTAAAGTGGTGGCAACACTTCCATAATCACTAAACCTAGTGATTAAACTCAAGATTAAAGCCTAATCAAGGCCAAATCGTCAACCAACCCAAAACCCGCCAAGTGACAAGAATAACTAGTCACCATAAACCCATTTCATCATCTAAGAAGGTTTCACTACAAATCAAACTCAAACCCTAACTTGAATATCAAATCTAACAAATGTAATTCGGAGTTTGAACTTACCAATACCACCAAAATGATGCCGTTGACGAGTAGAACAACTTTAAAACCCGAGCTTTGGTGAGAATCCAACTCCTTCTTCTCTAAATCAAGCTCTCTCTCACTAAAAGTGGGTTTCTCTCACTAAGGTTTGAAGAGAGTGTTTGTGTGGGTGAGAAATGAGCTCCAATGGAGTTCTAGATCAGTTTTGGTGACCCTAAACCGACCCTAAATGAAAAGACCAAAGCACCCCTCATTTAAACCTTTTAAAAATTGCATCAAATGGGTTCGGCGCGCCGCGCCAAAAGGTGGAGCACCGCTCCAACCTACAGGTCAGTTTTCATAAACTTGTTTTGGCCATAAGTTTTTGACCGTAGTTCCGTTTTCGATGAATCAAATATCGTTGGAAACGTAATAAGATTTCCTTACCAATGGTAAGGCTTTGAAACATCAACGCAAACTTTATTTAGGGTTGAAAAGATACGTACACACCTTGTCATCAGACAACGTCCAGTTTCCTTCGGCGTTCGATCAAGCAACACGTACATACGTCGTACACTTCATACACGCATCGTACACCATAAATACATTATGTACAATAAATATTTGGGTCTTACGACTCTCCCCCACTTAAACTCGATCACGTCCTTGTGATCTTCTCCACTTAACCAATCCGGAACTACCCAACGGCCCTCAATCCTAAGTTCCAATCCGAACTTTCCTAGACAATTCTTCCCAATGAATCACCTTTAACAACTAAAATCGTCACCCGCGATTTATCAAAACCACTATCCGAGCACTAAAACCTGCTCTTTTCCCCATATCAGGAAAAAATCAACCAATCTCGTACCGAGATATCAATTCCTTAGCGTACCTTTACCAAGGTCAACGCTAAAAGTGACCAAGTCTCAACCTAAAGTCAACGATCCGAACGTTAAAGATCGAACCACATGAATCCTTACGGATTACACTTACCACTAAACATCCTTTGTAGCGCGCAATACAACCAATACCCACTAACCTAACATCTTAAGCAACGGCTAAGACCAAAAGCGCCCAAAACGACTATGGTAACGCTAATCCTAAGGTATACAAAATCGACTATTGTCACCCCCGTAACAACATGTGAGCGAAACACGGCTATCGCAATCACTACTCACACAACATGGTCCTCACGACCCCAACATCGGCATATAAAACCACCGTTAGTTCACACAACGTGGTCCTTACGACTCCACCATTGGTGTATAAAACAACCAATAGATCACACATCCAACAACATGAAGGCTGGCAGAAAACTACACGCGACCCACTTCCCAAATCTCAACACCGGATGAAGTCACCGGACCCCGTCAACGGTCATGCTTCACCGATATAACACTACACCCATGATGAAGTCAGCGGACCCCGAAGGTCATGCTTCACCAATTAACGATCTCATGATGAAGTCAGCGGACCCCGAAGGTCATGCTCCACCAATCAACGATCCCATGATGAAGTCAGCGGACCCTGAAGGTCATGCTTCATCAATCAACGATCCCATGATGAAGTCAGGGGACCCTGAAGGTCATACTTCATCAATCACCAATACCATGATGAAGTCAGCGGACCTCGAAGGTTATGCTTCATCAATAAACGCCCTTTTGGCCTCGAACGACGCCATAGTGAATCCTAACGGATACCACTAACCATTCACATAATCGAGCAAGAACCACCTATATCAAACATAGGCACAGAACATTAAAACTCTAAAAGAGGATCTGATACGCACATCCCTTAATCGAGGGATTTCACCTTGCTCACCATACCCATCTATTATCTCTCAACGAGATTTACCACATTACCACCTTGGTGATAATTCAAATCCAAAATCATAGGTACAATTTTACCGAAATTGTATTCTACCACAAATCGACCAAATCTAGGTCCCGACACAAATTTCGGATCTACCAAATGAAATGTCCCGTTCTTATTGATTAAAAACGTTCCATATTAATTGATTTCGTTGCGAGGTTTTGACCTCTATATGAGACGTTTTTCAAAGACTGCATTCATTTTAAAAACAAACCATAACCTTTATTTCATAGATAAAGGTTTTAAAAAGCTTTACGTAGATTATCAAATAATGATAATCTAAAATATCCTGTTTACACACGACCATTACATAATGGTTTACAATACAAATATGTTACAACAAAATAAGTTTCTTGAATGCAGTTTTTACACAATATCATACAAGCATGGACTCCAAATCTCGTCCTTATTTAAGTATGCGACAGCGGAAGCTCTTAATAATCACCTGAGAATAAACATGCTTAAAACGCCAACAAAAATGTTGGTGAGTTATAGGTTTAACCTATATATATCAAATCATAATAATAGACCACAAGATTTCATATTTCAATACACATCCCATACATAGAGATAAAAATCATTCATATGGTGAACACCTGGTAACCGACATTAACAAGATGCATATTTAAGAATATCCCCATCATTCCGGGATACCCTTCGGATATGATATAAATTTCGAAGTACTAAAGCATCCGGTACTTTGGATGAGGTTTGTTAGGCCCAATAGATCTATCTTTAGGATTCGCGTCAATTAGGGTGTCTGTTCCCTAATTCTTAGATTACCAGACTTAATAAAAAGGGGCATATTCGATTTCGATAATTCAACCATAGAATGTAGTTTCACGTACTTGTGTCTATTTTGTAAATCATTTATAAAACCTGCATGTATTCTCATCCCAAAAATATAAGATTTTAAAAGTGGGACTATAACTCACTTTCACAGATTTTTTACTTCGTCGGGAAGTAAGACTTGGCCACTGGTTGATTCACGAACCTATAACAATATATACATATATATCAAAGTATGTTCAAAATATATTTACAACACTTTTAATATATTTTGATGTTTTAAGTTTATTAAGTCAGCTGTCCTCGTTAGTAACCTACAACTAGTTGTCCACAGTTAGATGTACAGAAATAAATCGATAAATATTATCTTGAATCAATCCACGACCCAGTGTATACGTATCTCAGTATTGATCACAACTCAAACTATATATATTTTGGAATCAACCTCAACCCTGTATAGCTAACTCCAACATTCACATATAGAGTGTCTATGGTTGTTCCGAAATATATATTGATGTGTCGACATGATAGGTCGAAACATTGTATACGTGTATATGGTATCTCAAGATTACATAATATACAATACAAGTTGATTAAGTTATGGTTGGAATAGATTTGTTACCAATTTTCACGTAGCTAAAATGAGAAAAATTATCCAATCTTGTTTTACCCATAACTTCTTCATTTTAAATCCGTTTTGAGTGAATCAAATTGCTATGGTTTCATATTGAACTCTATTTTATGAATCTAAATAGAAAAAGTATAGGTTTATAGTCGGAAAAATATGTTACAAGTCTTTTTTGTAAAGGTAGTCATTTCAGTCGAAAGAACGACGTCTAGATGACCATTTTAGAAAACATACTTCCACTTTGAGTTTAACCATAATTTTTGGATATAGTTTCATGTTCAAAATAAAAATCATTTTCTCAGAATAACAACTTTTAAATCAAAGTTTATCATAGTTTTTAATTAACTAACCCAAAACAGCCCGCGGTGTTACTACGACGGCGTAAATCCGGTTTTACGGTGTTTTTCGTGTTTCCAGGTTTTAAATCATTAAGTTAGCATATCATACAGATATAGAACATGTGTTTAGTTGATTTTAAAAGTCAAGTTAGAAGGATTAACTTTTGTTTGCGAACAAGTTTAGAATTAACTAAACTATGTTCTAGTGATTACAAGTTTAAACCTTCGAATAAGATAGCTTTATATGTATGAATCGAATGATGTTATGAACATCATTACTACCTTAAGTTCCTTGGATAAACCTACTGGAAAAGAGAAAAATGGATCTAGCTTCAATGGATCCTTGGATGGCTCGAAGTTCTTGAAGCAGAATCATGACACGAAAACAAGTTCAAGTAAGATCATCACTTGAAATAAGATTGTTATAGTTATAGAAATTGAACCAAAGTTTGAATATGATTATTACCTTGTATTAGAATGATAACCTACTGTAAGAAACAAAGATTTCTTGAGGTTGGATGATCACCTTACAAGATTGGAAGTGAGCTAGCAAACTTGAAAGTATTCTTGATTTTATGAAACTAGAACTTTTGGAATTTATGAAGAACACTTAGAACTTGAAGATAGAACTTGAGAGAGATCAATTAGATGAATAAAATTGAAGAATGAAAGTGTTTGTAGGTGTTTTTGGTCGTTGGTGTATGGATTAGATATAAAGGATATGTAATTTTGTTTTCATGTAAATAAGTCATGAATGATTACTCATATTTTTGTAATTTTATGAGATATTTCATGCTAGTTGCCAAATGATGGTTCCCACATGTGTTAGGTGACTCACATGGGCTGCTAAGAGCTGATCATTGGAGTGTATATACCAATAGTACATACATCTAAAAGCTGTGTATTGTACGAGTACGAATACGGGTGCATACGAGTAGAATTGTTGATGAAACTGAACGAGGATGTAATTGTAAGCATTTTTGTTAAGTAGAAGTATTTTGATAAGTGTATTGAAGTCTTTCAAAAGTGTATAAATACATATTAAAACACTACGTGTATATACATTTTAACTGAGTCGTTAAGTCATCGTTAGTCGTTACATGTAAGTGTTGTTTTGAAACCTTTAGGTTAACGATCTTGTTAAATGTTGTTAACCCAATGTTTATAATATCAAATGAGATTTTAAATTATTATATTATCATGATATTATCATGTATGAATATCTCTTAATATGATATATATACATTAAATGTCTTTACAACGATAATCGTTACATATATGTCTCGTTTAAAAATCATTAAGTTAGTAGTCTTGTTTTTACATATGTAGTTCATTGTTAATATACTTAATGATATGTTTACTTATCATAGTATCATGTTAACTATATATATATCCATATATATGTCATCATATAGTTTTTACAAGTTTTAACGTTCGTGAATCACCGGTCAACTTGGGTGGTCAATTGTCTATATGAAACATATTTCAATTAATCAAGTCTTAACAAGTTTGATTGCTTAACATGTTGGAAACATTTAATCATGTAAATATCAATCTCAATTAATATATATAAACATGGAAAAGTTCGGGTCACTACAGTACCTACCCGTTAAATAAATTTCGTCCCGAAATTTTAAGCTGTTGAAGGTGTTGACGAATCTTCTGGAAATAGATGCGGGTATTTCTTCTTCATCTGATCTTCACGCTCCCAGGTGAACTCGGGTCCTCTACAAGAATTCCATCGAACCTTAACAATTGGTATCTTGTTTTGCTTAAGTCTTTTAACCTCACGATCCATTATTTCGACGGGTTCTTCGATGAATTGAAGTTTTTTGTTGATTTGGATTTCATCTAACGGAATAGTGAGATCTTCTTTAGCAAAACATTTCTTCAAATTCGAGACGTGGAAAGTGTTATGTACAGCCGCGAGTTGTTGAGGTAACTCAAGTCGGTAAGCTACTGGTCCGACACGATCAATAATCTTGAATGGTCCAATATACCTTGGATTTAATTTCCCTCGTTTACCAAATCGAACAACGCCTTTCCAAGGTGCAACTTTAAGCATGACCATCTCTCCAATTTCAAATTCTATATCTTTTCTTTTAATGTCAGCGTAGCTCTTTTGTCGACTTTGGGCGGTTTTCAACCGTTGTTGAATTTGGATGATCTTCTCGGTAGTTTCTTGTATAATCTCTGGACCCGTAATCTGTCTATCCCCCACTTCACTCCAACAAATCAGAGACCTGCACTTTCTACCATAAAGTACTTCAAATGGCGCCATCTCAATGCTTGAATGGTAGCTGTTGTTGTAGGAAAATTCTGCTAACGGTAGATGTCGATCCCAACTATCAATAACACATGCTCGTAGCATGTCTTCAAGCGTTTGTATCGTCCTTTCGCTCTGCCCATCAGTTTGTGGATGATAGGCAGTACTCATGTCTAGACGAGTTCCTAATGCTTGCTGCAATGTCTGCCAGAATCTTGAAATAAATCTGCCATCCCTATCAGAGATAATAGAGATTGGTATTCCATGTCTGGAGACGACTTCCTTCAAATACAGTCGTGCTAACTTCTCCATCTTGTCATCTTCTCTTATTGGCAGGAAGTGTGCTGATTTGGTGAGACGATCAACTATTACCCAAATAGTATCAAAACCACTTGCAGTCCTTGGCAATTTAGTGATGAAATCCATGGTAATGTTTTCCCATTTCCATTCCGGGATTTCGGGTTGTTGAAGTAGACCTGATGGTTTCTGATGCTCAGCTTTGACCTTAGAACACGTCAAACATTCTCCTACATATTTAGCAACATCGGCTTTCATACCCGGCCACCAAAAATGTTTCTTGAGATCCTTGTACATCTTCCCCGTTCCAGGATGTATTGAGTATCTGGTTTTATGAGCTTCTCTAAGTACCATTTCTCTCATATCTCCAAATTTTGGTGCCCAAATCCTTTCAGCCCTATACCGGGTTCCGTCTTCCCGAATATTAAGATGCTTCTCCGATCCTTTGGGTATTTCATCCTTTAAATTTCCCTCTTTTAAAACCCCTTGTTGCGCCTCCTTTATTTGAGTAGTAAGGTTATTATGAATCATTATATTCATAGATTTTACTCGAATGGGTTCTCTGTCCTTCCTGCTCAAGGTATCGGCTACTACATTTGCCTTTCCCGGGTGGTAACGAATCTCAAAGTCGTAATCATTCAACAATTCAATCCACCTACGCTGCCTCATATTCAGTTGTTTCTGATTAAATATGTGTTGAAGACTTTTGTGGTCGGTATATATAATACTTTTGACCCCATATAAGTAGTGCCTCCAAGTCTTTAATGCAAAAACAACCGCGCCTAATTCCAAATCATGCGTCGTATAATTTTGTTCGTGAATCTTCAATTGTCTAGACGCATAAGCAATCACCTTCGTTCGTTGCATTAATACACAACCGAGACCTTGCTTTGATGCGTCACAATAAATCACAAAATCATCATTCCCTTCAGGCAATGACAATATAGGTGTCGTAGTTAGCTTTTTCTTCAATAACTGAAACGCTTTCTCTTGTTCATCATTCCATTCAAATTTCTTCCCTTTATGCGTTAATGCAGTCAAGGGTTTTGCTATTCTGGAAAAGTCTTGGATGAACCTTCTGTAGTAACCAGCTAGTCCTAAAAACTGGCGTATGTGTTTCGGAGTTTTCGGGGTTTCCCACTTTTCAACAGTTTCTATCTTTGCCGGATCCACCTTAATACCTTCTTTGTTCACTATGTGATTGAGGAATTGAACTTCTTCCAACCAAAATGCACACTTTGAAAACTTAGCGTACAATTCTTCCTTCCTCAATACTTCTAACACCTTTCTCAAATGTTCACCGTGTTCTTGGTCATTCTTTGAGTAAATAAGTATGTCATCAATGAAAACAATGACAAACTTGTCAAGGTATGGTCCACACACTCGGTTCATAAGGTCCATGAACACAGCTGGTGCATTAGTTAAACCAAACGGCATGACCATAAACTCGTAATGACCGTAACGTGTTCTGAAAGCAGTCTTTGGAATATCATCTTCTTTCACCCGCATTTGATGATACCCGGAACGTAAGTCAATCTTTGAATAAACAGACGAGCCTTGTAGTTGATCAAATAAGTCGTCGATTCTCGGTAGTTGGTAGCGGTTCTTGATGGTAAGTTTGTTCAACTCTCGGTAGTCGATACACAACCTGAATGTACCATCTTTCTTCTTGACAAACAAAACAGGAGCTCCCCACGGTGATGTGCTTGGTCGAATGAAACCACGCTCTAAAAGTTCTTGTAATTGGCTTTGCAGTTCTTTCATCTCGCTGGGTGCAAGTCGGTAAGGAGCACGAGCTATTGGTGCAGCTCCTGGTACAAGATCTATTTGAAATTCAATGGATCGATGTGGGGGTAATCCCGGTAATTCTTTTTGAAATACATCGCGAAATTCTTTTGCAATGGGAACATCATTGATGCTCTTTTCTTCAGTTTGTACTTTATCGACGTGTGCTAGAACAGCATAGCAACCTTTTCTTATTAGTTTTTGTGCCTTCAAATTACTAATAAGATGTAGCTTCGTGTTGCCCTTTTCTCCGTACACCATTAAGGGTTTTCCTTTTTCTCGTATAATGCGAATTGCATTTTTGTAACAAACGATCTCCGCTTTCACTTCTTTCAACCAGTCCATACCGATTATCACATCAAAACTCCCTAACTCTACTGGTATCAAATCAATCTTAAATGTTTCGTTAACCATTTTAATTTCTCGATTCCGACATATATTATCTGCTGAAATTAATTTACCATTTGCTAATTCGAGTAAAAATTTACTATCCAAAGGCGTCAATGGACAACTTAATTTAGCACAAAAATCTCTACTCATATAGCTTCTATCCGCACCCGAATCAAATAAAACGTAAGCAGATTTATTGTCAATAAGAAACGTACCCGTAACAAGCTCCGGGTCTTCCTGTGCCTCTGCAGCATTAATATTGAAAACTCTTCTGCGGCCTTGTCCATTCGTGTTCTCCTGGTTCAGGCAATTTCTAATAATGTGACCCGGTTTTCCACATTTATAACAAACTACATTGGCATAACTTGCTCCGACACTACTTGCTCCGCCATTACTCGTTCCGACACCATTTGTTCCTTTCGTTCTATTAACCCCTGGTCCGTAGACCTCACACTTCACCGCGCTATGACCATTTCTTTTACACTTGTTGCAAATTTTGGTGCAGAACCCCGAGTGATACTTTTCACACCTTTGGCATAGCTGCTTTTGATTGTTGTTGTTATTGCGGTTATTGTTGTTATTGGGATGATTGTTGTAGTTGCTGTTGTTGTTGTTGTTGTTGTTGTTGTTGTTGTTGTTGTTGTTGTTGTTGGGCCGTTTGTTGTAGTTGCGATTGATGTTGCGATTGTTGGGATAATTGTTGCGATTATTGTTGTAATTGCTGTTGTTGTTGTATTGGTGATTCTTATCACCGTTTTCCTCCCACTTTCTTTTGACTTGCTTCACATTGGCCTCTTCAGCAGTCTGTTCTTTAATTCTTTCTTCAATCTGGTTCACTAGTTTGTGAGCTATTCTACATGCCTGTTGTATGGAGGCGGGCTCGTGTGAACTTATATCTTCTTGGATTCTTTCCGGTAATCCTTTCACAAACGCGTCGATCTTCTCTTCCTCATCTTCGAATGCTCCCGGACACAATAGGCACAATTCTGTGAATCGTCTTTCGTACGTGGTAATATCAAATCCTTGGGTTCGTAACCCTCTAAGTTCTGTCTTGAGCTTATTGACCTCGGTTCTGGGACGGTACTTCTCGTTCATCAAGTGCTTGAATGCTGACCACGGTAGTGCGTACGCATCGTCTTGTCCCACTTGCTCTAGATAGGTATTCCACCATGTTAACGCAGAACCTGTGAAGGTATGCATAGCGTACTTCACTTTGTCCTCTTCAGTACACTTACTTATGGCAAACACCGATTCGACCTTCTCGGTCCACCGTTTCAATCCGATTGGTCCTTCGGTTCCATCAAATTCCAAAGGTTTGCAGGCAGTGAATTCTTTGTAGGTGCATCCTACACGATTTCCTGTACTGCTAGATCCAAGGTTATTGTTGGTATGTAGCGCAGCCTGTACTGCGGCTATGTTTGAAGCTAGAAAAGTACGGAATTCCTCTTCATTCATATTCACGGTGTGTCGAGTAGTCGGTGCTATTTCCTTCAAAATAGTCAAATGGAACAAGTTAATCATACAGAATATTAAGAGTAGTTAGTAGTATTTCGTAGCATAATATGAACTCATTTATAAAAGCTTTTTCTTCATATTAGCATTTTATAAGTTTAAATTCGGGTAGTACCTACCCGTTAAGTTCATACTTAGTAGCTAATATACAATTCAACTACTACAATTCTATATGAAAAACTGATTATAATAATATTTTGTGTTCAAACTTTTACACAATATTTTACAAACTTACAATACCGCTTATTTTACATATAGCATGAAATATAGCACACAATAAATTTGATACAAGATGGTTGTGAAGATAATTCTAGCTAGTACACAAGTCGTTCAGCAAAGGCAATAAAGACACGTAATTCATACGTCCAGAAACAAGTCATGCATTCTGGTTTTACTAGGATTACTTCCCATCCTTGGTCTTGTGGAACATAACCGTTATGGATGTTGATAAGACAGCATGTTGTAACGTCGTCAAAGGGACGAGGGTTACGTAATGTCCAACAGTCCCGTAACAATCTAAAAACCTCATTTCTTACCCCAATTACCGACTCTGTCACTTGTGGAAACGTTTTGTTTAATAGTTGTAGCCCGATGTTCTTGTTCTCACTTTGGTGAGAAGCGAACATTACTAATCCGTAGGCATAACATGCTTCTTTATGTTGCATGTTAGCCGCTTTTTCTAAATCACGAAGTCCAATATTCGGATATATTGAGTCAAAATAATTTCTTAACCCGTTGCGTAAAATAGCATTTGGGTTCCCCGCAATATATGCGTCAAAGTAAACACATCGTAACTTATGGGTTTCCCAATGTGATATCCCCCATCTTTCAAACGAAAGTCTCTTATAAACCAAGACATTCTTGGAACGTTCTTCGAATGTCTTACAAACTGATCTCGCCTTAAATAGTTGTGCCGAGGAATTCTGACCGACTCTAGACAAGATTTCATCAATCATGTCTCCGGGTAGGTCTCTTAAAATATTGGGTTGTCTATCCATTTTGTGTTTTTAAACTGTAAAATAGACAAGAGTTAGATTCATAAAAAAATACTTATTAATACAAGCAATTTTTACATATATCATAAAGCATAAGCACACTATATTATATATATTACACCACACGAATACAACTATCTTATTCCGACTAGCTCGTTTCTTCAACTTCGGTTTTGGTTCGTTTTGCCAAGTTTCTAGGGATATATGATGTTCCCCTAATACTAACTGTCGTTTTCCACAACGGTTTAGAAAAACCTGGTGGTTTAGAGGTTCCCGGGTCATTGTTACAACTTAAGGACTTCGGGGGTTGACGATACATATAAAGTTCATCGGGGTTGGAATTAGATTTCTCTATTTTTATGCCCTTTCCCTTATTATTTTCTTTTGCCTTTTTAAATTCAGTTGGGGTAATTTCTATAACATCATCGGAATTCTCGTCGGAATCCGATTCATCGGAGAATTGGTAATCCTCCCAATATTTTGCTTCCTTGGCGGAAACACCATTGACCATAATTAACCTTGGTCGGTTGGTTGAGGATTTTCTTTTACTTAACCGTTTTATTATTTCCCCCACCGGTTCTATTTCTTCATCCGGTTCCGATTCTTCTTCCGGTTCCGATTCTTCTTCCGGTTCCGACTCTTCTTCCGGTTCCTCTTCGGGAACTTGTGAATCAGTCCACGAATCATTCCAATTTACATTTGACTCTTCATTATTATTAGGTGAGTCAATGGGACTTGTTCTAGAGGTAGACATCTATCACATAATATCAAACGCGTTAAGAGATTAATATATCACATAATATTCACATGTTAAAAATATATAGTTTCCAACAAAATTTGTTAAGCAATCATTTTTCAAGTAAACACGGTCGAAGTCCAGACTCACTAATGCATCCTAACAAACTCGATAAGACACACTAATGCAAAATTCTGGTTCTCTAAGACCAACGCTCGGATACCAACTGAAATGTCCCGTTCTTATTGATTAAAAACGTTCCATATTAATTGATTTCGTTGCGAGGTTTTGACCTCTATATGAGACGTTTTTCAAAGACTGCATTCATTTTAAAAACAAACCATAACCTTTATTTCATAGATAAAGGTTTTAAAAAGCTTTACGTAGATTATCAAATAATGATAATCTAAAATATCCTGTTTACACATGACCATTACATAATGGTTTACAATACAAATATGTTACAACAAAATAAGTTTCTTGAATGCAGTTTTTACACAATATCATACAAGCATGGACTCCAAATCTCGTCCTTATTTAAGTATGCGACAACGGAAGCTCTTAATAATTACCTGAGAATAAACATGCTTAAAACGTCAACAAAAATGTTGGTGAGTTATAGGTTTAACCTATATATATCAAATCATAATAATAGACCACAAGATTTCATATTTCAATACACATCCCATACATAGAGATAAAAATCATTCATATGGTGAACACCTGGTAACCGACATTAACAAGATGCATATTTAAGAATATCCCCATCATTCCGGGACACCCTTCGGATATGATATAAATTTCGAAGTACTAAAGCATCCGGTACTTTGGATGAGGTTTGTTAGGCCTAATAGATCTATCTTTAGGATTCGCGTCAATTAGGGTGTCTGTTCCCTAATTCTTAGATTACCAGACTTAATAAAAAGGGGCATATTCGATTTCGATAATTCAACCATAGAATGTAGTTTCACGTACTTGTGTCTACTTTGTAAATCATTTATAAAACCTGCATGTATTCTCATCCCAAAAATATTAGATTTTAAAAGTGGGACTATAACTCACTTTCACAGATTTTTACTTCGTCGGGAAGTAAGACTTGACCACCGGTTGATTCACGAACCTATAACAATATATACATATATATAAAAGTATGTTTAAAATATATTTACAACACTTTTAATATATTTTGATGTTTTAAGTTTATTAAGTCAGCTGTCCTCGTTAGTAACCTACAACTAGTTGTCCACAGTTAGATGTACAGAAATAAATCGATAAATATTATCTTGAATCAATCCACGACCCAGTGTATACGTATCTCAGTATTGATCACAACTCAAACTATATATATTTTGGAATCAACCTCAACCCTGTATAGCTAACTCCAACATTCACATATAGAGTGTCTATGGTTGTTCCGAAATATATATAGATGTGTCGACATGATAGGTCGAAACATTGTATACGTGTCTATGGTATCTCAAGATTACATAATATACAATACAAGTTGATTAAGTTATGGTTGGAATAGATTTGTTACCAATTTTCACGTAGCTAAAATGAGAAAAATTATCCAATCTTGTTTTACCCATAACTTCTTCATTTTAAATCCATTTTGAGTGAATCAAATTGCTATGGTTTCATATTGAACTCTATTTTATGAATCTAAACAGAAAAAGTATAGGTTTATAGTCGTAAAAATAAGTTACAAGTCGTTTTTGTAAAGGTAGTCATTTCAGTCGAAAGAACGACGTCTAGATGACCATTTTAGAAAACATACTTCCACTTTGAGTTTAACCATAATTTTTAGATATAGTTTCATTTTCATAATAAAAATCATTTTCTCAGAATAACAACTTTTAAATCAAAGTTTATCATAGTTTTTAATTAACCAACCCAAAACAGCCCGCGGTGTTACTACGACGGCGTAAATCCGGTTTTACGGTGTTTTTCGTGTTTCCAGGTTTTAAATCATTAAGTTAGCATATCATATAGATATAGAACATGTGTTTAGTTGATTTTAAAAGTCAAGTTAGAAGTATTAACTTTTGTTTGCGAACAAGTTTAGAATTAACGAAACTATGTTCTAGTGATTACAAGTTTAAACCTTCGAATAAGATAGCTTTATATGTATGAATCGAATGATGTTATGAACATCATTACTACCTTAAGTTCCTTGGATAAACCTACTGGAAAAGAAAAAAATGGATCTAGCTTCAATGGATCCTTGGATGGCTCGAAGTTCTTGAAGCAGAATCATGACACGAAACAAGTTCAAGTAAGATCATCACTTGAAATAAGATTGTTATAGTTATAGAAATTGAACCAAAGTTTGAATATGATTATTACCTTGTATTAGAATGATAACCTACTGTAAGAAACAAAGATTTCTTGAGGTTGGATGATCACCTTACAAGATTGGAAGTGAGCTAGCAAACTTGAAAGTATTCTTGATTTTATGAAACTAGAACTTTTGGAATTTATGAAGAACACTTAGAAATTGAAGATAGAACTTGAGAGAGATCAATTAGATGAAGAAAATTGAAGAATGAAAGTGTTTGTAGGTGTTTTTGGTCGTTGGTGTATGGATTAGATATAAAGGATATGTAATTTTGTTTTCATGTAAATAAGTCATGAATGATTACTCATATTTTTGTAATTTTATGAGATATTTCATGCTAGTTGCCAAATGATGGTTCCCACATGTGTTAGGTGACTCACATGGGCTGCTAAGAGCTGATCATTGGAGTGTATATACCAATAGTACATACATCTAAAAGCTGTGTATTGTACGAGTACGAATACGGGTGCATACGAGTAGAATTGTTGATGAAACTGAACGAGGATGTAATTGTAAGCATTTTTGTTAAGTAGAAGTATTTTGATAAGTGTATTGAAGTCTTTCAAAAGTGTATAAATACATATTAAAACACTACGTGTATATACATTTTAACTGAGTCGTTAAGTCATCGTTAGTCGTTACATGTAAGTGTTGTTTTGAAACCTTTAGGTTAACGATCTTGTTAAATGTTGTTAACCCAATGTTTATAATATCAAATGAGATTTTAAATTATTATATTATCATGATATTATCATGTATGAATATCTCTTAATATGATATATATACATTAAATGTCTTTACAACGATAATCGTTACATATATGTCTCGTTTAAAAATCATTAAGTTAGTAGTCTTGTTTTTACATATGTAGTTCATTGTTAATATACTTAATGATATGTTTACTTATCATAGTATCATGTTAACTATATATATATCCATATATATGTCATCATATAGTTTTTACAAGTTTTAACGTTCGTGAATCACCGGTCAACTTGGGTGGTCAATTGTCTATATGAAACATATTTCAATTAATCAAGTCTTAACAAGTTTGATTGCTTAACATGTTGGAAACATTTAATCATGTAAATATCAATCTCAATTAATATATATAAACATGGAAAAGTTCGGGTCACTACACCAAAAGCATTGTCCGTAATCTCACACTAAAACCTCCGCGTGCGGGAGTGTAACTCCCCACTTGGAACTACGTTCCAATATTACAACTCGTACAACCGTACAATGCTACTAAAGGTAGACTTTACCAACAATCGGGTTCACACGGCCCTTCACCATGTCTTGCTTCAACTTTGAGCATACCAAGGATCCTAACCTATCTTTAAACACTTCGAACCAAAAGTGTACCACAAATTACACGAATTATACACTCGCAATCATCCAATTGCTTTAGTTTGTCGAATTTCACCCGATCACTCATGTACCTAAGGGTTTCACTTCGGTACCCTAAGTACAATGTAACCGCAACATAATCAGAGTCGAACACCACGCTAGTAGGTATAAAAAGGCACCTAATGTCGCGTTACATAGACTCCTTTACCAAAATACATCGAGATCAACACTCGATTTCAAGAATTTCAATCCCCCCGACGAACCTCATGGTTCATGAACTTCAACGCAAAAGCGAACACGCGCTTAACGACCGAACACCAAAACCCATTTCCATGGTTTGGTAGAAACATTTCCCAAATACAAAGGAATGCTTGGTTGCACCAAGTCTTACACCCTTCGCCCTACAATCCAACGTCACTATAGGGTACTTCCATTAGGAACGTCACCCATATCAATAATATGCACAACACAATTGAGACCTTAAGGGTCTCACTCGAACGAGCTTAACGACCCGATACCAACCAAAATGCCTAAGCGCCCAAGGATTCGTACCATAGAGTCAAGGCTCAACACACCACTTATACGCTCTACTGAGAGCAAACCGGAGCCATAAACGTAAACCCCCCGCTCGCTACGAATTATCTCCAACGGAGAATAAAGTTTAGCTAAGACTTACGCACTTACCGCATGTTATTACAAGTGAACAACATATAATTTTGTACTAAAAGTACCTGATGTAGCGTTGTTGGGCTTCCGCACTCCACTACCCATCATGTATTCGCGCTCTAACCTCCTGACCCGATCGTCATGCGATTCGGAACACTCTGACTTCCGGTGTCCCTCCA
This sequence comes from Rutidosis leptorrhynchoides, assembly GCF_046630445.1. Lineage (NCBI taxonomy): Eukaryota > Viridiplantae > Streptophyta > Magnoliopsida > Asterales > Asteraceae > Rutidosis > Rutidosis leptorrhynchoides. The sequence goes on along the minus strand of NC_092342.1, from coordinate 173,976,889 downwards.
TTCGGCAAATGAAACACCTGATTGAGCATAAAGGCACCACCGTACAATCTTGTGCCAAATGACCCCGTTCCCCACACTTAAAGCACATAAGCTTGTAACCCTTCTTACTCTTCTTCTTCACATTCCCGACGCCTTCAGGCGTACTTCGTGCCCTTTTACCATGAGCACCATGTAATCCTAACCTTGCAAGTATATCTTCATCATCACTACCTCGAGGTTTGGGAAACCTCTTTTCAAACTCTTCCTTTACAAATTTAGTCACTTGGTCTCGGACCATTTTCGTCATTTGTCCTTCGACCAACTCCTTGGTTACTTCCCTAAATTTGCCGGTGAAAACTGAGACATATTGTTCAAACATGGCCTCAATCTTTAACGTTAACTCATCCTTCTCTTCGTGAATAGGCTCACTCGTTCCGCATCCATCTTCCGTTTTCATTCTAAGGAATGCAAACGATTAGATCACGAACGTATAAACCACACACACATCACCGCCCCATCTTGCTAAACACTCATCGTACATCACTTGTTAGACACGATTTGCACCCGTAATAAGGTTTGCAAGTCCTTATTACGCACACACGCCGTATCAGCTCGTTAGTACAATGAACGCCTCGCTCGATGATATAAACAAACACAAACTAAATTCTACGCGATATGCACATACGCGAGAATTATTATCACAACACAATTAATATATTAATAATATTCGTATTACTAATATAAACGTTAGTCCACCTATAATCAAGGAACTAACTATAACCCATTCCGACCCGTACTCCTACAAGTCCTGCAACAATTTAGCACACACAAAAGTCTAAGTCTAGGAACCTATCTCAAGTCACCTAAATCCCTTAGACCATGCTCTGATACCACTTGTAACAACCCAACCCGTTAACCAACCAATAACGCGAAATAAAAAATAATTTTTTTTGCTGGAACAGCATATGGCGCGGCGCGCCAAACTGGCCTGTCCAAAAAGTCATGAAATGCGAAAATGTTTGACCACTTCCCGACGTATTTAGACAAAACGCTTTTCACAACCTATTCATATATGAAAAACTAACAAGTTCCATTCATAAAATAAGTTTTACGAGGCCGGGCCCACATCGGCCGTTTTACGACTTTCATACGAAAATACAAGTTTTCAATCACACGACTATTAACACAAAATAAATCCAAGCATGGCGATTGGGGATACGCTACCCAATCCTAATCAATCCAAAAGCAAGCCTTCTAAAGCAACTACGCGAGTCCACTAGTCCCACGCTTACCCGAGCCACCGCATCCATGCAAATCTATAAAAAGGTAAACAACGAGAGGGTAAGCTAACACTTAGTGAGTGAGAATATACTACATACATATATATGCATAAAATGGACACGCCATACAAAACCAAATACCGTATACCGGAGCATCCAAGCATAAAGGCAAGCTAGTCTAAGCATACCGTAAGATCACTATGCAACGAGCTAAAGATACATCAATAAAATATAAGTTCACCAACAACGATGTGAACAATGCCAATAAGCTACACCCGGAAGGTTAGCTACATCACGACAATACAACATTATATAAATACAATATATATATATATATATATATATATATATATATATATATATATATATATATATATATATATATATATATATATATATATATATATATATATATCGAATAGCATAATTTGCTTACTCTTACAACACAATAACCATGATTAACCAAATCTTCGCAAGGGAATGACTTCGCGAAACAAGTCATCGATGTTCATAACATCCGTTAGGGTACTTAACACCTCGTATCACTAACCCATAGGGTGGCACCTTAACACCTCGGCACTTCACCCCGAGTGGCATCTTAACACCTCGATGCTTCACTCATTATTTTACGGAGTGGTTTCTTAACACCTCGACACTACACCCCTAGGTGGAATCTTAACACGTCGATGCTTCACCCCGAGTCGCATCTTAACACCTTGATACTTCACTCGTCACGTGAAACGTGGTGTCTTAACACCTCGACACTACACATTTCACGTTACAACAAATAGATACATTATATACCTACACATATAATTATTCCAATCACTATATTAACCCTTCGTCATTGGGGTTATATAAGTCCACATCACACGCCCATGTGATAACGTACACACAAAGTGTGCACCTCGCCAAAGTGGTCAACCAAAATGCACAACCGTGCCAATTGGACCTATACACAAGTCCAACAATTCTACCTATACGAGAAGCGAGCTCTACAAGCAAGAACCCCTCCTCCCGACCCGCACCCATTCTACACATACATATGCATATAGGATATTAACACTCACCTTGTCGCCTTGAAGAATGCTACCGAAATCCGCAATCGCCGATGGAATGTACCTAATCCATTTATCACATAACAAGTAACACAATTAGGGTGGATATACAAATCAACCCAAATTGACAGCTAGTGCAATTTCGACCCAAATGCACTTCCAAGCAAAAACCGCTCCCAAACTAACTAATAATCACTAACACAAGTGAGAATGGTCCTAATATGCCAATCAAACCCAATCATAGGTGTTAAACACTTATCTTGCCCAAAATGACACTTAAACCCTAATTTGACTCATAAGAAGTCAATATCACGCCATTAGCAAGTTTTGACACCAAAACATATTTAATTCGGTTCTATGCTTCAACTTAATCCATTTTAAGTTTATAAACCTTATTAAATCGGCAATTGAGTCATAAACATCAACAAACCCTAATTTTGACTCAAGTCAAAATTAGTCAACCCAAATTCACTTAAAGTGGTTCCAACACTTCCATAATCACTAAACCTAGTGATTAAACTCAAGATTAAAGCCTAATCAAGGCTAAATCATCAACCAACCCAAAACCCGCCAAGTGACAAGAATAACTAGTCACCATAAACCCATTTCATCATCTAAGAGGGTTTCACTACAAATCAAACTCAAACCCTAACTTGAATATCAAATCTAACAAATGTAATTCGGAGTTTGGATTACCAATACCACCAAAATGATGCCGTTGACGAGTAGAACAACTTTAAAACCCGAGCTTTGGTGAGAATCCAACTCCTTCTTCTCCAAATCAAGCTCTCTCTCACTAAAAGTGGGTTTCTCTCACTCGGGTTTGAAGAGAGTGTTTGTGTGGGTGAGAAATGAGCTCCAATGGAGTTCTAGATCAGTTTTGGTGACCCTAAACCGACCCTAAATGAAAAGACCAAAGTACCCCACATTTAAACCTTTTAAAAAGGCTGAAAATTTCATCAGACGGGTTCGGTGCGTCGCGCCAAAAGGTGGAGCGACGCTCCAACCTACAGGTCAGTTTTCAGAAGCTTGTTTTGGCCATAACTTTTTGGCCGTAGCTCTGTTTTCGATGAATCAAATATTGTTGGAAACGTAATAAGATTTCCTTTCCAATGGTAAGGCTTTGAAACATCAACACAAAATTTATTTGGGGTTGAAAAGATACGTACACACCTTGTCACTTCAGACAACGTCCAGTTTCCTTCGGCGTTCGATCAAGCAACACGTACATGCGTCGTACACTTCATACACGCATCGTACACCATAAATATATTATGTACATTAAATATTTGGGTCTTACATACGAGTACGAATAAGGGTGCATATGAGTAGAATTGTTGATGAAACAGAACGAGGATGTAATTGTAAGCATTTTTATTAAGTAGAAGTACTTTGATATGTGTCTTGAAGTCTTTCAAAAGTGTAACAATACATATCAAAACACAACATGTATATACATTCTAATGGAGTCGTTAAGTCTTCGTTAGTCGTTACATGTAAGTGTTGTTTTGAAACCTTTAAGTTAACGATCTCAATTAATGTTGTTAACCCAATGTTTATTATATCAAATGAGATGTTAAATTATTATATTATCATGATATTATGATGTATGAATATCTCTTAATATGATACATACATTAAAATATCGTTACAACGATAATCGTTACATATAAGTCTCGTTTCGTAATTCTTGAGTTAGCAGTCTTGTTTTTACATATGTAGTTCATTGTTAACACACTTAATGATATATTTAAATATCATTTTATCATGTTAAATATAGTGTATCAATATCTTAATATGATACATATGTATTTAGTAGAGGTTATCATAACGATAATCGTTATATATATCATTTCGAGTTTCTTAACTTAGTAAACTCATTTCTTATGTATTTAGTAGAGGTTATCATAACGATAATCGTTTAATGATATTTAAATATAATATTAGCCTCATTTGATTTTCGATTTGAGCTAGAATAAGTAATCTCTAAAACTATTAGGAACCACATATTCTTCGCAGAATATTAATGAAGTTATGGATCAATACTTCATCGTTAATTGCTATTGGTACTCCTTGGTATCTATGGTACGTATGATGTTGATGTTCGTGGGATAGATTGTGAAATTGAGGCTTGGGATGCGGATGTTGTTGTTGGTGGTACTGTTGATGCTGGTAATGTTGCTGAAGCTGGTACATTTTGCACCATATTTTTCAAGGCTACAACTCGGGTGCGAAGCTCGTTGACTTATTACTCCAGGATGATTGTCGGAAGGAACAAGCGGGTGAATAAGGTTTTGAATTTGAGATAGTATATAATCATAGCGAAATATTCTGGAAGTGAGAGAAAATGGTATTACGGACAGGTTCGTCGGTAAGTGCTTCAGGTTCTTCGTCAAGAGGGGGATGTGGTGGATGGAAAGGATCGCCTTCTTCGTGTCTCCATCGGTTAAGTCATCTACGAACCCATCAGATGAATTGAGGATGACTGATTGATTGATTGATTCTGGTGACGCTGTTTTCGGAGCTGGAGTGGGACTCCATATCAGAATCCGAGGGACTTGAACTAGTTGTGAGTTCCATTGCATACGATTGGATAAAGGATTTTTCGATATGAAATGATTTTTGGATATCGGATGATATTCTAATTACATAGAATACCTATACATAGTACAGAAGATCCCGTAGATTACGAAGTGAATTAAGGAAACGTGTCAGATAAAGTCAACAGTAACAGATACACTAAGATATGGATTTTGTCTATACACTATTTATGCAATCAATGCAGTAAGATGTGTCTAGACTAGGAATGATAAGCAGGTATTTTTTCAACAAGAAATGATAAGCAAAACTTTTGACATGCAGACCAGGTTCAAGTCCAGACTTATTAATATATCCTAACAACTACTAGGCCGAAGTCCAGACTCATTAATGCATCCTAACAACTACTAGTTAGACATACTAATGCAAGACGTGGTTCGCTACGACCACCGCTCTGATACCACCTGTAGGGACCCGTTCTAATCCATCGGGATGAAGTCTTTAACAGTTGGTCCCATTGTGAGGTTCTAACCTCTATATGCCATGAACGACTCCATGTAATATGAGCAAATGCACATCGGAAGATTTCTTTCATACCTGAGAATAAACATGCTTTAAAGTGTCAACCAAAAGGTTGGTGAGTTCATAAGTTTATCATAAAATAATAAAATTCATCATTTTGATAGACCACAAGATTTAAATGTTGCATGGTACAAATGGGCCCCAATCCTATACCCACCTGTAATGTACATGCGATATCTTTAGAATACAGTACACCTTTCTTGTGTGCGAAACCATTTTTCATAAATCTTAGTAACCGTGCACATATCTCGTGCACAAAATAACATACACATAACCTGTATATTAAAATCATTCTCTCGATACATAACATTCATATCAATTGGTGGCAATTGGTGGCAATTATCATGTCCACATAATTCAACGGTGGCAATTATCATGTCCACATAATTCAACGGTGGCAATTATCATGTCCACATAATTCAATGGTGGCAATTATCATGTCCACATAATTCAATAATAATCCGTAAAACTTCTGTCTGCATAATAATTCATTCGAGGAATGTTTTGCTTGTGTATATCTCGTCAAATATTTATAAAAACATTTCATGTATTCGCAGTTCAAAATATATTTCAAAGGCATTTAATAAAGCAGTTGTAAAAAAATAGCGCATGTATTCTCAGTCCCAAAAATTTAAAGAGTAAAAGGGAATCAAATGAACTCACGCATATAAATATTGTAAAATAGTTAATAAAGCATTTGCATGTATTCTCAGCCCAAAAATGTAATGAGTAAAAAGGGAGCAAATGAACTCACGCATATAAATATTGTAAAACAGTTAATAAAGCATTTGCATGTATTCTCAGCCCAAAAATGTAATGAGTAAAAAGGGAGCAAATGAACTCACGCATATAAATATTGTAAAACAGTTAATATAACATTTGCATGTATTCTCCGCCCAAAAATGTAATGAGTAAAAAGGGAGCAAATGAACTCACCATACTGTATTTTGTAGTAAAAATACATATGACGACATTGAACAAAAGTAGGGTTGACCTCGGATTCACGAACCTATATCAATTATATATATTAACACATATATTTGTAATCGAACAAATTTATTATATCTTAAATTATATATTATATATTATATATTTAATTTGTATGTATCTTTAAAAATGACTAATATTCATATAGTTATATTAATATTTATATATGATTTAAAATACATCATTTGTTATATATGAATGTTTATATAAAAATATATGTTTATTATATGTAATATTATTATAAGTATGACTTTATATGCATAATATTTATTTGTTGTAAAATAATAATAATGATAATACTAGTAATAAAAATAATGATGATAATAATAATGATAATAATTTTTAATAATAATAATACTTATGTTCATAATAATAATGGTAATAATAATAATAATAATATTGAAAACTACCTTTAAAGCTTTTCTAAAAAATAAATGCCTATGCCCGGGCTCGAACCCGCGACCTCCCGCTAACCCGATACAACGCATAACCATTACACCATCTTGTTCTTCCTGGATTAATTATGATTTCAAATCGTTTTATCCATGTTCAGTTTTTCTTCTTCTTCATAATCACTCTCATTTTTCATCAATTCACTCATAACTTCATCATTATCATTCGTAAATGTTTTAACTGTATCCTCACGATCTTCGTTATCAATATCATACGTATCATTATTATTAACTTTAACATTTTATCGTTTCACAAAAATCATGATCATAATCATAAAATCATCCTAATACTCTGATAATCATCACAATATTACCAACACAACTTGTTATCATCATTTTAATTTTGAAACAATTGTGTGAGTTTCGGCCCAATAAGCTAAGCAATTACTCGGTCCAGCAGTAGAATGGATCCCAGCCCAAGCAAAATCTCTAAGCAGTCCCTCAGTCCACCAGTCAGCCTAAACAGGCCACGGCCCACATCATTCTTACAGCCCATTAAAACATAAATTAACGGCCTACAGTTTAAATTACACTATTTGCCCTGAATAAAATATCTACGTAGCTGTTTGGGTGTTACATGAAGCATCAATCAAGGACACTTGTAGTAACAACATATATCTATCATAACATCTCTATATCCCATTTCACTTTGTCGGCCATACACTAATATAATATTAAGATGGCTAAAGTAGTAGTGATCATACATGTTTCCCACTCATAATTGCTTTATCTATTATTATAACTATCCATGATACATGTCACGATTGGAAAGAAAAATATATAAGGAAGCACAGCCATTTTGTTGTTCGAAGTGAAGCAGGTAAACACATTAGTTTGTTAACATTTTATGTTGGTGGTTCACTAGGATGATCAAGGTGAATCGAAGGTGATCGAGAGTGATGGCGGGTGAGGGTTTTCTATGTGTTTATGTATATAATCTTTATGTTTATATATACATAAATATATAGAAAATGTGATTGATTGAAAATAAAAAGAAAAGGAAAATAACGATGGTGACAAGTGAGTGATCAAATGGTTATGAGTTTTAGTTCACAAGGGAATATCAAGAAAGAAAGTGGTTTCTGTGGTGGCTATGGTTTCCTAATCAATATTGAAGAGAGGGATAGATGAGAGAGTTAGCGAGAAGGATTTGGTAGGTGTCTCTGGTTTGTGTCTATGAACTTTCGAATGCTAACGATGACAAGGTGATTGAAGTGGTTGTGTTATGGTGATGATGGTGGAGTGATGAAAGTCTCGGTGGTTAATGGTTACAAGGTGATGGTGACAGCAAGTTGTTCAATGGTTTCAAATGGTGGAAGTGATTTGTGCTTGATAAAAATCGGAACCAAGTAAGTAGTAGTTCAGTTTGTAACGTAGTTTTAATAGAAAAGTATATAGATGCAGCAACAAGAAACGTGTCTTAGTATAATTATTGGTTGTTTGATCAAACCCAAAAATAGAAACAGAACTGCAGCAATGATCGATTGTTTGTTTGATGATAATCAGTAATGATAGTTAAAGGGTAGTTTGTGGTTGTTTGAATGATAAGATGATGTTTGTCATGGTTGTCTTCGACAAGAAACATGTAATATAATTAGTTTATGTGGTAAGTTTCATTGGTGTTCATAGTTATGTTTGTTGAAATCTACCGAATTAAGAAGAAGTTGGTGAATGATAGATATGATCATTGAATATGTATATAGAAAAGAAAGATAAATAAAGATGGAAATTGATGGAAAGGTGTTATTAAGTCAACATGTAAATCAATTAAACACAGTAACCTATAACACAGTGACCTATGATTCAATATTGAAAGTATTACGGATGAAACAATGATTTGTAGATTTTTGTGAAATCATAAAGTTAGAATGACATAACAGAATGAAGAAAATAAGAAAAGTTGGATCGTGATGTTTACCAGATTTTGTTTTGTATCTAAGATGAGATCGACATTAGGAAAAATCAGAGATTGGAAAAGAGAGATTAAAAGTGAAAATCAGAGATTGGAAAAGAAAAAGTGAAAGGGACAAAAAACAGATTCAGTATTTTATATATATTACATTTAATAAATATAATTATTAATAATAGTAATACCTTTAATATTAACAAAAATAATAATAAGTTTGTATTTTAACAACAATAACATTATTTAAAAAAAAATTGATAATTTTGATAATAATGATATCACTAACAATGTTAATAATAATATTAGTAATTATATTACTGTTAATATATAAAAAAAATAATTTTAGTAATCATATTAATAATGATAATTTTAATAATAATATTTAATAATATTCAAATCATAACTAAATTATGATTTTACTCATTCTTATAATAATATTTGTATTTAGAATATTGTTAATCATCTTCAAGTTATCAAGTTATAATATATATATATATATATATATATATATATATATATATATATATATATATATATATATATATATATATATATATATATATATATATATATATATATATATATTAAATATATATATATATATATATATATATATATATATATATATACACATACATATATTCATATACTCATATCTATTTAATATTAATTGTTCGTGATTTGTCGAAAATGGTCGAAGGGTAAATGAATACATGAACACCGTTCAAAGTTTTTGAGACTCAATCTTACAGACTTTGCTTATCGTGTCAAAAATGTAATATCATATCGAGAGTTTGGTTTAAAATTAGTCGAAATTTTCCGGGTCACTACATGCCAGAACCTTGAAACAAATCTACCATCCCTATCAGAAATAATAGAGACAGGTATTCCATGTCTGGAGACAACCTCCTTCAAATACAATCGTGCCAACTTCTCCATTTTGTCATCTTCTCTTATTGGCAGGAAGTGTGCTGACTTGGTGAGACGATCAACTATTACCCAAATATTATCATAACCACTTGCAGTCCTTGGCAATTTAGTAATGAAATCCATGGTAATGTTTTTCCATTTCCATTCCGGGATTTCAGGTTGTTGTAGTAGACCTGATGGTTTCTGATGTTCAGCTTTGACCTTAGAACACGTCAAACATTCTCCTACATATTTAGCAATATTGGCTTTCATACCAGGCCACCAAAAGTGTTTCTTGAGATCTTTATACATCTTCCCCGCTCCGGGATGTATTGAATATCTGGTTTTATGTGCTTCTTTAAGTACCATTTCTCTCACATCTTCAAACCTTGGTACCCAAATTCTATCATCCCTATATCGGGTTCCGTCTTCCCGAATATTAAGATGTTTCTCTGATCCTTTGGGTATCTCATTCTTCAACTTTCCTTCTTTTACAACCCCCTGTTGCGCCTCCTTTATTTGAGTAGTAAGGTTAGTACGAATAATTATATTCATAGCTTTTACCCGTATTGGTTCTATGTCCTTTCTACTCAAAGCGTCGGCTACCACATTCGCCTTCCCCGGGTGGTATCGAATCTCAAAATCATAATCATTCAACAGTTCAATCCACCTGCGTTGTCTCATATTCAGTTGCTTATGATTAAATATATGTTGGAGACTTTTGTGGTCGGTATATATAATACTTTTGACCCCATATAAATAATGCCTCCAAGTCTTTAATGCAAAAACAACAGCACCCAATTCCAAATTGTGAGTTGTATAATTTTGCTCGTGAATCTTCAATTGTCTAGACGCATAAGCAATCACCTTCGTTCATTGCATTAATATACAACCGAGACATTGCTTTGATGCGTCACAATAAATCACAAAATCATCATTCCCTTAAGGCAATGACAATATAGGTGTCGTAGTTAGCTTTTTCTTCAATAACTGAAACGCCTTCTCTTGTTCATCCTTCCTTTCAAATTTCTCCCCTTTATGCGTTAATGCATTCAAGGGTTTTGCTATTTTGGAGAAATCTTGGATGAATCTTCTGTAGTAACCAACCAATCCTAAAAATTGACGTATATGCTTCGGGGTTTTTGGGGTTTCCCACTTTTCAACGGTTTCGATCTTTGCCGGGTCTACCTGGATACCTTCTTTGTTCACTATGTGACCGAGGAATTGAACTTCTTCCAACCAAAATGCACACTTTGAAAACTTAGCGTACAGTTTTTCTTTCCTCAATACTTCTAGCACTTTTCTTAAATGTTCTTCTTGTTCTTGATCATTCTTTGAGTAAATAAGTATGTCATCGATGAAAACAATGAAAAACTTGTCAAGATATGGCCCACACACTCGGTTCATAAGGTCCATGAACACAGCTGGTGTGTTAGTCAATCCAAATGGCATAATCATAAACTCGTAATGACCATAACGCGTCTTAAAAGCAGTTTTTAGAATATCATCCTCCTTTACTCGCATTTGATGATATCCAGAACGTAAATTGATTTTCGAATAAACCGACGAGCCTTGTATGAAATGTCCCGTTCATATTGATTATAAACGTTCCATATTAATTGATTTCGTTGCGAGGTTTTGACCTCTATATGAGACGTTTTTCAAAGACTGCATTCATTTTTAAAACAACCATAACCTTTATTTTATCAATAAAGGTTTCAAAAGCATTACGTAGATTATCAAATAATGATAATCTAAAATATAGTGTTTACACGCGACCATTACATAATGGTTTACAATAAAAATATATTACATCGACATATGTTTCTTGAATGCAGTTTTTACATAATATCATACAAACATGGACTCCAAATCTTGTCCTTATTTTAGTATGCAACAGCGGAAGCTCTTAATATTTACCTGAGAATAAACATGCTTTAAACGTCAACAAAAATGTTGGTGAGTTATAGGTTTAACCTATATATATCAAATCGTAACAATAGACCACAAGATTTCATATTTCAATATACATCCCATACATAGAGATAAAAATCATTCATATGGTGAACACCTGGTAACCGACATTAACAAGATGCATATATAAGAATATCCCCATCATTCCGGGACACCCTTCGGATATGATATAAATTTCAAAGTACTAAAGCATCCGGTACTTTGGATGGGGTTTGTTAGGCCCAATAGATCTATCTTTAGGATTCGCGTCAATTAGGGTGTCTGTTCCCTAATTCTTAGATTACCAGACTTAATAAAAAGGGGCATATTTGATTTCGATAATTCAACCATAGAATGTAGTTTCACGTACTTGTGTCTATTTTGTAAATCATTTATAAAACCTGCATGTATTCTCATCCCAAATATATTAGATTTTAAAAGTGGGACTATAACTCACTTTCACAGTTTTTTACTTCGTCGGGAAGTAAGACTTGGCCACTGGTCGATTCACGAACCTATAAAAAATATGTACATATATATCAAAGTATATTCAAAATATATTTACAACACTTTTAATACATTTTGATGTTTTAAGTTTATTAAGTCAGCTGTCCTCGTTAGTAACCTACAACTAGTTGTCCAACGTTAGATGTACAGAAAAAATTGATATATATTATCTTGAATCAATTCACGACCCAGTGTATACACGTCTTAGGCTAGATCACAACTCAAAGTATATATATTTTTGGAATCAACCTCAACCCTGTATAGAATACATGTATAATACAATATAAGTTAGCTAGGATATGATTAATATAGATTTGTTACCAATTTTCACGTTGCTACAACAAGAAAAATTATCCAATATTGTTTTACCCATAACTTCTTTATTTTAAATCCGTTTTGAGTGAATCAAATTGCTATGGTTTCATATTGAACTCTATTTTATGAATTTAAACAGAAAAAGTATAGTTTTATAGTCAGAAATATAAGTTACAAGTCATTTTTGTAAAGGTAGTCATTTCAGTCGAAAGAACGACGTCTAGATAACCATTTTAGAAAACATACTTCCACTTTGAGTTTAACCATGATTTTTGGATATAGTTTCATGTTCATAAGAAAAATCATTTTCCCAGAAGAACAACTTTTAAATCATAGTTTATCATAGTTTTTAATTAACTAACCCAAAACAGCCCGCGGTGTTACTACGACGGCGTAAATCCGGTTTTACGGTGTTTTTCGTGTTTCCAGGTTTTAAATTATTAAGTTAGCATATCATATAGATATAGAACATGTGTTTAGTTGATTTTAAAAGTCATGTTAGAAGGATTAACTTTTGTTTGCGAACAAGTTTAGAATTAACTAAACTATGTTCTAGTGATTACAGGTTTAAACCTTCGAATAAGATAGCTTTATATGTATGAATCGAATGATGTTATGAACATCATTACTAACTCAAGTTTTCTGGATAAAGCTACTGGAAATGAGAAAAATGGATCTAGCTTCAAAGGATCCTTGGATGGCTTGAAAGTTCTTGAAGCAGAATCATGACACGAAAACAGTTCAAGTAAGATTTTCACTCGAAATAAGATTGTTATAGTTATAGAAATTGAATCAAAGTTTGAATATGAGTATTACCTTGTATTAGAAGGATATCTTACTGTAATTAAGAAAGATTTCTTAAGGTTGGATGATCACTCTACAAGATTGGAAGTAAGCTAGCAAACTTGGAAGTATTCTTGATTTTATGAAACTAGAACTTGTAGAATTTATGAAGAACACTTAGAACTTGAAGTTAGAACTTGAGAGAGATCAATTAGATGAAGAAAATTGAAGAATGAAAGTGTTTGTAGGTGTTTTTGGTCATTGGTGTATGGATTAGATATAAAGGATATGTAATTTTGTTTTCATGTAAATAAGTCATGAATGATTACTCATATTTTTGTAATTTTATGAGATATTTCATGCTAGTTGCCAAATGATGGTTCCCACATGTGTTAGGTGATTCACATGGGCTGCTAAGAGCTGATCATTGGAGTATATATACCAATAGTACATTGATGTTTCGCGAGGTGTATACGAAATAGCTTATATTTTTGCAGGAAAAACTATTAAATACGATACATTTTTACACAAGATATTTATTTATTTAGAGAATGGATATACTTAAACCTTGCTACAACACTTATAGGCAGTGTACCTAATCGTACAGTAGTGTAGTTTTTAGTAAGTCCGGTTCGTTCCACAGGGAAATCTTTAAACAAAGCTTAACGCTATATTAGTTTACTTTTATAAAAATACAAATATATATATAAGTAATATTATTATTATAAAGGGGGGGGGGGGTTTACCATTTAATGACCGGTTTGTCGATTTTAAAACTTTAGTCGCAGTTAAAACCAAATGTAAAATAATAAATATAAATACAAGACTTAAATTAAAGCGTAAAGTAAATAACAATAATGAAATTGTGAATAATAAAAGTGCGATAAAATAAACTTGCGATAATTAAAAAGTACGATAATTAAAAGTGCAATTAAATACAATAACAATAAAAATGCGATAATTAGAAGTGCAATTAAATATAAAATAAAGGAATTAAATATGAAATAAAAGAATTATGCTTATTTAAACTTCCGTAATCATGATGTTTGACGTGTTGATTTTAAGCCCATGGGTTAATTATCCTTTGTCCTGGATTATTTAATATGTCCATACGGATTTGTCCATAATAGTCCATCAGTCATAAATATAAAGAGCGAAAGCCTTCGTCAAATTATTCTTATTCCCGAAGTCAAATATTCCAACTAATTGGGGATTCGAATTGTAACAAGGTTTTAATACTTTGTTTAATGAATACACCAGGTTATCGACTGCGTGTAAACCAAGGTTTTATTACTTTGTTAACAATTACACCAATTACCCTTGAATGTAATTCACCCCTGTTTCAACAAGTCTATTAACTATTAATCCAGTTCCGTATCCGGTAAAATGAATAATTATTGGTATTTATAGATATCCCGCCCACCGTACCCAGTCAAGCGTATGTGGTTATATATAAATACGTCGAATTATAAGTTTGTATATTAAATTAACAAGGTATTGTTTAATTAATATAAAACCCATTAATAACCCATAGTCTAATTTCCACAAGTGTCATTTTTTTTATCCAAACCCCAATTATGGTACAAAGCCCAATTACCCAATTTTAGTAATTAGCCCAACATCATGATTACTTCGGATTAAATAAGCATAATAATAACTTAGCTACGAGACATTAATATAAAAGGTTGAACATAACTTACAATGATTAAAAATAGCGTAGCGTTACACGGACAGAATTTCGACTTACACCCTTACAATATTCGCTAACATACCCTTATTATTAGGATTTAAAATTAAAATTAAAATTAAAATATAAATTATATATATATATTACGTATATATTGAGAGAAGAAGGAAAAAAAGATGATGAAAAATGCTCAGAATTCGGTTGGCTTTATAGGGAGTTTCAAAGTTTGGGGCTCCGCGACTCGCGACATTTTTGGCCTTCAAACTCCGCGAGTCGCGGAGTTTGAAATTACAGCTCACTCATTTTGGAGTTTCTCTTGCCGACGGTTTTTATATATTTATATAATATATAAATAATTATAAGAATTATTTAAATATTATATTATATTTATGTGCATAGTTGACTTGTAATTTTTAGTCCGTTGTGTCGAGCGTTGAGAGTTGACTCTGGTCCCGGTTCCGGATTTTCGAACGTCCTTGCGTACAATTTAATATCTTGTACTTTGCGTTTTGAATCTTGTACTCTTGTAATTTCGAGACGTTTCTTATCAATAATTGGAACCTCTTTGATTGTCTTTTGTACTTTTGAGCTTTTTGGTCGTTTGCGTCTTCAATTCGTCGAATCTGTCTTTTGTCTTCACCTTTTATTATTTAAACGAATATCACTTGTAAATAGAACAATTGCAACTAAAAGCTTGTCTTTCTTGAGGAATAATGCTATGAAATATATGTTCGTTTTTAGCATTATCAAATATTCCCACACTTGAGCGTTGCTTGTCCTCAAGCAATATCGTCTTGAAATACTAGAATCACTTCTTTATTCTTCACACTTTGTACATCAGTGATTTCTTTATGGCGGTATAAACAATGGTAGTAACGATATGCTTTACAGTCCCACATGACTATAAAAATTTAGATCCATGAAGGAAATTGGATCTTTATGAAAACATTTGATCTTTTGAAAATTAAATCTAGTTTTTACCCTAGATAAGTTTTCCGGAATAACCCTTTACCGGTGTTTGCAAAATATTTTTGTGGGTTTGGTGGGTTTCAGATTTGAAAATTTTAGCTCAAAACTTGCGGTTTTGTGTCACCCACTTGCTAACCTTGTATTTGGAAAGCAACACGTCCAGTTTACTTGTCCCGTATATTACCTTTCGGTAAACTACCGTCCGGTTGTAAAGGAAAGCGTTAAACAAGCAACTGTTAAGGCAATGTCCCCTGACATGCTTTTACTTATGGTCTATAACGTGTCGGACGCAATTACTATCCTTGGTAGGAGCAATAGTAAAGCTCACCCTTATGATTTTTCGGTCTGGCACAAGGTCCTGTCTTTGACCATGCTATGCAACCACCGTTCTTACGGTTAACACCCAATTTAGTTCAGGTGACCTAATGAATTCCAGGTGAATTCCTAGGATTTTATGTTCAATGGTAATGAACGCATTGAAAATAGGGTTTTCAGAAAACAAATCGGTTTGTAATTTTGATCAAAATATTTTCTCGTTCAAGCTCGAGTTTAGATATCATTGAATTCCATGAGTTTGTAATTCTCAATCTTTAAGGTCAATCTCAAGGATTGAGTAATATCAGGCTTAAAAGCTGATTTTTAATCTTTAAGGAGATTATCCTTTCTGGGGATCTGATTCATTAGTCTTATCAAGCTAATTTGCATGGTGCCCCCCTATTGTATGAGATAAATCCTTCTCATGGTTAGGATAAATCTGACCACTTGGCGACCCTGTTTAATGCTGAGGTCCATGGATTTCCTGCTGATTTTAGTGATGACTTTTCTAGATTTTTCGTCAACCTACAGCTGGTCTGGACGACAACTTCATGACCTAAATAAAGAAGCGCGTGTCTTTTTCGGAAGACTTTACTTCCTTTTAATGATGGAATTGATTCATCGTGTAGATCCATCTTTCTTTTCTTTCATTGGGTAAAACAGTTTAGTTTAGTCCAAAGCAAAAGTATTTTCAGTTATTTGTTACAGATATATGTGACATATGTTTAATATAACTTGGTAAATTTTCTCACACTTGGCTTTTATTTTCCTTTTTATCGTCCTCTATTCCATTTTATATGAATTTTAACATTTTGGTTTGTTTCTCAATTTATGTCCTTTCCGAGGTAACAATAATTTCAGTGTTAAAACCTAGTTTTATCGTTCATAAATATGTATAAACATGATTTTGAGTTCATTTAATTGAAAATTTTTAAAAATTTTACTAGAATTGGGTAGTCAGTATATAAGACTAGGGCTGTTTTTTATTATCAGAGACCACTAGATTCTAATACAACTACTGCTTTACTAGTATTTTTAATGGTAACCAAGTGTATAAAGTAAAAAATTTTAAAATCCGAAAGAATTTAACCCCTTCCCACACTTAAGATCTTGCAATGCCCTCATTTGCAAGAAATCAGTAACAATTTAAATTATTGAGGGTGATTTGTGTGAAAATGATTAAATTTTTACCAAAGTTTCCAAATATATTGGCGTTTGTTTGCTGAATGATAAATGGTGCACATCATTTGTTCATTCCGTCTTGTTATGATTTCACATATATTTTGCATCTTGTCGTCAAAATTAGTTGCTTTTGCTGAACTTAATGCCAGTCTTTGAAAATACGTTGTTTTACCCTGTTGTGTACATAAGATAAACTGCAAACATATATACATATTTTTGATGTTTGGTATATTACCCCACATTTAAAAATTATTAAAATCTAAAAAGTTAGAAAATTATAAAAAATATTACAATATTAACATAAGTATTAAACGTATCAATATTACAAATTACAAAATAAATAAAACTAAGTAGACTAGGGATGATACCGGTACCAATAGGGGTTCCAAGCATAACCATAGGTGCTATAGAATGCTTCGGTAGGGTTATACGTAGGATACGGTGGTTGCATCTCTATAGACCAGGGAGGGAATATGGGTTTCGGTGTAGGAATATAGTTTCTACCTATATGTTGGCAATGAGCTATGATTTGGTTCTGATGAAGTTGCCAATCTTCAAATGCTCTCTGTCTAGCATTTTCGTACTCCTGTGAAGCTATAAACCTTTGCATTTCTTGCATCTCATTTCCCCCTCCTACATTACCTTGCTGTTGGTTTCTCTCAACCTGTGGATGTCTACCATGGTATTGTACTGCGGCGTTATTTCGCCTCTTCAAAACTTTCGCACCATGGTATACATTTAAACCTATAGTATCGCGGGGTTCTGGTTCTTCTACTAATAATCCCCCCCGACTTATATCCACACCGAGATATTCAGCAATCAAAGTAATAAAAATACCACCTCCTATTATGCTATGCGGTCTCATCCCCCTAACCATAGCTGATAAATAATAACCCACACAATAAGTTATACTTACAGCGCTTTGTGGGTCTCGAATACACATATGGTAAAACAAATCCTGTTCATTTACCTTTTCCTTGTTCTTACCCCTTTGTGTAATCGAATTAGCTAAAAACCTATGAATTACTCTTAATTCAGCTCTATCTATATCCAAATAAGAGTAATTTCCCCCTTTGAAACGGTGATGGCTTGTCATTTGACTCCACACACCGTGTGTATCAAAATTTTCATCTATCTTTCTACCATTTAGTATCAACCCTCTACAATCGACAGATGCTAACTCCTCAGGCATATATATACGTAAAGCCTGAGCCATGTCTAGTAAAGACATGTGGCGCATCGAACCTCCTAACAAAAATCTAATAAAAGATCGATCGGTTAAACTAGCTACCCGATCGTTTAATTCTATACTACACAACAATTCTTCACACCATACTTTATATACAGGTCTACGCATGGTGAATAAACGTACCCAATCATTAAAAGTGGAATTACCATACCTCTGTACAAGTAATTCCCTAATTGGCCCGGCCAATTCTACAGCTTCTAAGGGTCCCCATTCTATGACCCTAGGTACCTCAACAACTTTGGAATGAAGAGTATGCAAACCCCTTTGATATTTTGGATAATCTATCCAAAGTCTGTCAAATCTCAGGTTCGGGTGCAAATCTTCCAAGTGCATATCAGAAAAGGTCATGACTGGATGAGGTATATCTTGCTTGTAGTAGTTATCCACCTCCTGTTGTTCCGCATTCTCAGCAGGAGCATTGCGAGCTTGGGATGAAGATTCACCCCTTTCAGTCTGCAAAACACATCAAACACAATTTTTGTGCATCCAAATATGCATTAGTGTCAGCAAAATCATTAATCAAAATAATTACAATGACATGATCAATTTATATCAAACTTAAGCTTATTTTCATATTTTCATCAAATCTACACTTTTTCAAATAAGCATATACGAAAATGTTCGCCAAGTTCATAAGCATTCAACTCAAATAACATGTCAAAATAATCATTACTAGCAATTAAACAAGTTTCAAATGGCATTATCTCTCAAAAATCAAGTTCATGAATTTTAGACTTGAAAAAGTCCACTTTAATTCTCAAAATCATGTTTAGGCTCAAAGTTTGGATCATTTAACTACCTAGACATGTTACACTACTTAATTTAGCAACAATTCATGACAAAAATCGGCCATAACCTGTTTATATCAAAAAGCCCCAAATTGCTCAAGAACACAAACCCTAGATTACTCAAAATTTGAAGTTTAAGGCTTCTAATCATGTTAAATAGCATCAATCTAGGTTATACAAGCATAATACATAAACAATTTAAGCCTAATTACAATAAAAAGTATCAAAATCAAATTGGGGAAAAAATTGCTCAAGAACACTAATTTTCGAATTAAATGGTGTTTAGGTGTAGAAATTTACCGTTTTTCTTGAGTAATTCCTTGATAGCATCTTTCTCAACATGATTTTAGTAAAAGATTTGATGATTAACGGTTAAAAATTATGATTTTGGGGTGTATTTTTTGTGTTTTTTCGAGGGTTTTCGCAGTGTTTTTTGGTTTGTGGTGTGGACTGATCAGTTATTTGCGTTATATTTTTTTCTGCATTTCGGTCCTCCCGCGACTCGCGGTGTTTAAAGCTTCAAACTCCGCGAGTCGCGGAGTTTGCTTTTTTTTTTTTTTTTTTTTATAACATCTTATACTAATTAAAACAATTAATTAATTAATTTTAAAATTTTGTTTCCCTTGTTATTTAGGAAGAGGTCGTTTCGGATCGATGTCCTAGTCCATCCTTCGACAAAATTTTAAAATTTGTCTTTTTGTAGCGATTGTTTTAAAAGCTAAGATTTTTGGGTTTTTTAATGTTTTTGGCATACTTTAATTCAATAAGATTAAAAATAATGATAATAAAAGTTCTCGTCCCTCCCTCGGGTAAAGCAATTTCGGTTTAAAGACCTAGTCTTCAACTTACGACGAATTTTAAAAATCATATTTTTAACTTAATGAGATAAAGTAAATTTTTGTTTTTAAATTCACACAATTTAAATATAAATTCAAAATTAATATTAAAAATTCACACCAAACTTACAACTTGAAATGCATAAAATTAAAAATTCATATTTTTTTAAAAATTAAAAAATTACACCAAACTTAATTTAAAAATTTATATTATAAATTCACACCAAACTTATATTAATTTTTCAAATATTCATAATTTTAAATATATTGATTTTACAAAGTTTACAATATTAATTTAAGATTTAAATATTAATTTTAAAAACATGGTAAAAATAAAATTAAAAATCTTTTTGGCTTTTTATCCCACTTTAATCAATCAAATATTATCAAAAATATGCGCCTTTCTTTTCAGTAAAGTAATTTCGGTTCCAAAACCTAATTTAACTCATGACGAATTTTTGAAATTTTTTGGGTTGATTGATTAAAGATATTTATACCTTAAGAATAAACGTTAAATTTCGCAGTGATGTAATAAATTTTTGAATGATATCAATAATTTCGGTCGCCAAACCTAATTTTATTCAATACCAATTTAATACTTTTTAGCGAACAAATTAGCGTTTATTATCAAAAGGTTAAAAATAAAAATAAATAAAATAAAAACTGTACAGACATACCTTTGAAATAGATTTCTTAGTTATATGATCTATCCCATTCATAAGATAGTCGGTTTAATTAGTTTTCCATAGCTACATAGGCGTAACCTCGAGCATTCAGTGTCTTTTCTTCTAAACATACGAACGGTCCGTCTCTGCATAAAGTAACAAATTTGGTATTTGAATAGGTTTGATTATTTGAACATTTACCTCCCTGTGACCATTTTCCGCATTTGTGACATCTTTCTAGGTGTCGTTCTCTTCTTTTCGCTGCGGATTTTGATTTTCCTTTACCAAATTGTAACTTATTATCTTCGCATCTGGATTCTTTTCTAACTCCGTCCATTCTTTCTCTGATTACTGATACTATTTCACTCGGTAGTGTGTCATTATTACGTTTAGTGATCAAAGCGTGTAGTATTAGACCATGGTTTAGTTCACAGGCAGTCTTCATTTTGTAAAAACCTAAAAAAAATAAAAATTCAGAATGGGGGAGAAGACTAGTTCTTTAGGGTCTGCTAGGGAAAGACCATTCGGGTTCCATTTTCGAGAACTACACGAAAACAGACAATCTAACTCTAACAGGAATACATAAACCCCCTATACTTAGTTGAAATTGTGATTAACATTATTTTCAATTGAATCATCAACAACTTGTATATCTTTGACTTTTACTTCAATCCATTTGTTGATTTCCTCCGTAACTTTCACAAGTTTAACTAACATTGCCTTTTCTTTTGACGATAAATTGGATATTAATCGGTTATATAACTTAAAGTTTCCTTTAATCTTAGCATCGTGAATCCGTTTATAAAGTTTCTTCGTTGAACTGTTAAAAATGGATTCATCTAATTTCGTATCATCAACGGCATTCTTTGTGATTGGATCATCATTAAGTGTTTCTTCATCTTCCCCACACTTATGCGTTTTTATTGGTCTAACAGTTTTGGTTTGTGGAGATCTAAACTTTCGGTTCACAAAGGTGATCGATGTATCACCGTCCCTAAGTGTCATTCTACCTTCTCTTACATCAATGAATGCCTCGGTGGTTGCTAAAATTGGACGACCTAGAATTAGAGGAATATCAAGGTTTTCCTCCATATTAATCACTATGAAGTTTGCAACAAAGGTCAAACTTCCCACGTTAACAAGTAAATTATCTGCTATTCCAACCGGGTGTTTAATGGTTTGGTCAAATGATTGAACACCTATTTTGGTTGGTTTTAATTTACCCATGCCTAATCTTTTGTATAAGGAAAGAGGCATAATATTTGCACTTGCTCCTAAATCTGCGAGTCCATTATATACAGCACCATCATTAAGTAAGCAAGAAATGATAAATTCACCCGGGTCTCCTGCTTTAGTAAGTCGAGTTGGTTTGTAAACCTTTTTCGGGTGTTCTTTCCTTGGTTCTTTCATTTCTATTTGAATTTCTTGTTCACATTTTTCTTCGTTTCTTGGAATGGGGGGTTTGTATAGGAATTCTTCTTCATCACTCAAATTTGAATCCTCCCTATATTCCAGTTTTGATTTTTCATATGTTGTTGATAACATATTTATGTTTTCGTTTTGAAGGTTTTCTTGAGTGGTGAAATAATGATTAACTTCATTGTCAACTTCCATCGGACCATGTATGTAATGTTTAACTCTGTGACCATTAACTTTAAATTCAATCCCATTTGAATTTATTAATTCTATCGTTCCGTATGGGAAAACTCTTTTGACTATGAATGGTCCAGACCATCTTGATTTCAATTTTTCCAGGAAATAGCTTGAATCGTGAATTGAAAAGAAGAACTCTGTCTCCTTCTTTAAATTCTTTTGAACTTCTGATTCTTTTATCATGCCATTTCTTCGTTCTTTCTTTATAGATTAACGAATTATCGTATGCTTCATGTCTTAATTCTTCTAATTCGTTTAGTTGACTTAATCGTAGACGTCTGGCTTCATGTAAATCAAGATTACATGTCTTCAAAGCCCAAAATGCTTTGTGTTCAATTTCTACTGGAAGATGACATGCTTTTCCATAAACAAGTCTAAAAGGTGTGGTTCCAATTGGAGTTTTGTAGGCTGTTCTAAAAGCCCAGAGTGCATCCTGCAATTTAATGGACCATTCCTTTGGATTTGATCCTACGGTTTTCTCTAGAATACGTTTTAAAGCTCGGTTCGTATTTTCAACTTGTCTACTTGTTTGTGGATGATATGCGGTGGAGATTTTATGAGTTACTCCATATCTTTTAAGAATTTTCTCAAGTTGATTATTACAGAAATGAGTACCCCGATCACTTATTAAAGCTTTCGGTGTTCCAAACCTTGCAAAAAGACGTTTTAAAAAGTTGACTACAACTCATGCATTGTTAGTTGGGAGAGCTTGTACTTCCGCCCATTTAGATACATAATCAATGGCTACGAGTATGTATAGATTATTATGAGATTTTGGAAATGGACCCATAAAGTCAATACCCCAAATGTCAAATACTTCACATACTTGGATGACATTTTGTGGCATTTCATCACGTTGACTTATTTTCCAGCTCTTTGACAAGCATCACAGGATTTGCAAAGAAGGTGTGCATCTTTGTAAATTGTAGGCCAATAGAATCCAGCATCATAAACTTTTCTTGCTGTTAGTTGAGGCCCATAATGCCCTCCTGTTGGTCCTGTGTGACAATGGTTTAATATTTTACTGGCTTCATTTCCAAATACACATCGGCGTATTATTCCATCGGGACAACTTTTAAACAGATGTGGATCTTCCCAAAAATAGTGTTTTATATCACTGAAGAATTTCTTTCGTCTTTGGTACGATAATCCTTTTTCAAGGAATCCACAAACTAAGTAGTTTGCATAGTCTGCAAACCATGGAATTTCTTTATAATCTATCTTCAATAGATATTCATCAGGAAAGTTGTCTTGTATGGCCGATTCATTTAGAACTTCTAATTCGGGATTTTCAAGACGAGAAAGATGATCAGCGGCGAGATTTTCTGCTCCTTTTTTATCTTGAATTTCAATATCAAACTCTTGTAAGAGTAAGATCCAACGGATTAATCTTGGTTTAGCATCTTGTTTTGAAAATAGGTATCTAAGAGCAGAATGGTCGGTATAGACCACCGTTTTTGCTAGAACGAGATATGATCGAAATTTGTCAAAAGCAAAGACAATAGCAAGGAGTTCTTTTTCAGTAGTTGTATAGTTCGTTTGTGCTCCTTGTAACGTCTTACTAGCATAATATATAGGTTGAAATCATTTTTCAATCCTTTGTCCTAAAACGGCTCCCATTGCAAAATCACTTGCATCGCACATTAGTTCAAACGGTAGATTCCAATTTGGTGTTATCATGATCGGCGCATTAGTGATTTTCTCTTTAAGAATATTAAAAGATTTGATACACTCATCTGAAAAGATGAATGGAGCATCCTTTTCTAGGAGTTTATTCATAGGAGTGGCAATTTTAGAAAAATCTTTTATGAAACGTCGGTAAAAATCGGCATGCCCTAGAAAACTCCTAACTCCTCTAACATTGGTGGGATGTGGAAGTTTAGCAATTACATCTACTTTAGCTCTATCCACTTCAATTCCTTCTTTTGAAATTTTATGACCAAGAACGATGCCTTCTTTAACCATGAAATGGCATTTCTCCCAATTAAGTACTAGATTTGATTGTTCGCATCTAATAAGCATTCGTTCCAGATTAACTAGACATGATTCAAATGTATCACCGAAGACTGAAAAGTCATCCATGAAAACTTCCATGCATTCTTCTATCATGTCGTGAAAAATCGCCATCATACACCTTTGAAAGGTTGCAGGGGCGTTGCAAAGTCCAAATGGCATGCGTTTGTAAGCAAAAGTACCATAAGGGCACGTGAATGTGGTTTTCTCTTGATCTTCGGGTGCTATTGGAATTTGAAAATATCCGGAAAATCCATCTAGAAAACAATAGTAACTATTTCCGGCTAATCTTTCCAACATTTGATCTATGAAAGGTAAAGGAAAGTGATCTTTTCTGGTGGCGTCATTTAATTTTCTATAATCAATACATACACGCCATCCTGTTACAGTCCTAGTAGGAATAAGCTCATTTTTCTCATTTGTAATGACAGTCATGCCACCCTTCTTAGGTACTTATTGAACTGGGCTTACCCATGGACTATCTGAGATTGGATAAATTAGACCTGCGTCTAGCAGTTTAATAATCTCTTTCTTAACTACATCTTGCATATTAGGATTTAGTCTTCGTTGGCGTTGCACATACGTTTTATGACCTTCTTCCATAAGGATTTTATGTGTGCAATAAGAAGGACTTATTCCTTTAATATCATGAATCTTCCATGCAATGGCTGGTTTATGAGCTTTCAACACAGAAATGAGTTGTGATTTCTCATTTTCAGTAAGAGAAGACGATATTATTACAGGTAATTCAGATTCACCATGTAAATAAGTGTATTCCAAATGGTTTGGAAGTGGCTTTAACTCTAATTTCGGAGGTTCTTCTATCGATGATTTATATCGATATCAGTCTTCTTCTTTTAGCATTTGAATTTCTTCTGTTGTTGGTTCATATCCATTAGCTATAAGTGTAGCTAACATTTCAGCTTCATCAATTAGTTCATTACCTTCTCCTAAAGAACATTCTCCTGTTCCTTGTAATTCTGGAAATTCTTCTAATAATTCTGCATGTGCATCTATAGTTTGAATATAATAACATGTATCATCTGCAGATTGCGGTTGTTGCATTGCTCTATCAACTAAAAAGGTAACACTCTCGTCCTCTATACTTAGGGTCAATTTCTTACCGAACACGTCTATCATTGCTTTAGCCGTGTTTAAGAATGGTCTTCCTAATATGAGAGGAACTTGAGAATCTTCTTCCATGTCCAAAACAACAAAATCTACTGGAAATACTAAAGTACCAACTTTAACTAGCATGTTCTCCATTATCCCTGTAGGATATTTATTAGATCTATCGGCTAGTTGTATGCTTATTCTGGTTGGTTTCAATTCTCCAAGGTCTAGTTTAACGTATAGTGAATACGGCATTAGATTTATACTAGCACCTAAGTCTGCCAATGCTTCTATTGAACTAAGACTACCCAGAAAACATGGAATTGTGAAACTTCCTGGATCAGATAGTTTTTCTGGTATCTTATTCAACAGCACTGCTGAACAATTAGCGTTCATAGTAACAGCCGAGAGTTCTTCCATTTTCTTTCTATTTGAGATTAGATCTTTCAAGAATTTAGCATATCTAGGCATTCCTGAAATCACATCAATGAAAGGAAGATTTACATTTATCTGTTTAAACATATCCAAGAATTTGGATTGCTCGGCTTCAAGTTTCTCTTTCTTCATTTTACTCGGGTAAGGAAGTGGTGGTTGGTATGGTTTAACATAAGGTTTAGCCTTAACTGTGTTATCTTCATTAACCTTTTCAACTACTGGTTCTTTTTCCTTATCTTGATTAGGTTGGGCTTCTTGTGGAGTAGGAATAGCTTCATCAGAAGTTACAGGTATTTCAGGTGGTTTAAGTGTTGTACCACTTCTTGTGGTAATGGCTTTAGCTGTTTCATTCTGGGGGTTAGCATTTGTATCACTAGGTAGACTTCCCGGTTTTCTTTCACCTATTAACCTTGCTAGGTTACTTACTTCTTGTTCCAGATTTTGAATAGAAGCTTGTTGATTTCTAAATGCTTGAGCATTTTGTTCATTGGTTTGTTTCTAAGATGTGAAAAACTGCGTTTGAGTTTCAACTAGCTTCGTCATCATATCTTCTAAATTCGGCTTTTTATCATCGGTTTGTTGTGGTGGCTTGTTTTGAAAATTAGGTCTTTGCTGATTATAAGTATTATTGGATACTTGTTGATTGCTAGGACCTTGTTGGTTGTTGTATGGAATATTTCTGTTATAATTCTGGTTTTGATTGTAAATAGGTCTTGGTGGTTGATAATTATTCTGATAATTATTTCCAGGCCTTTGGTTTATGTATGAAATATTCTCTCTTTGTTCCATTGTTAATTCAATACTGAGACAATCTTTTGTCAAATGTGGTCCTCCACACTGCTCACAACTAATTCGTATTGAGTGAATATCCTTAGTCATCTTTTCCATTCGTCTCTCCACAGCATCTATCTTTGCGGAAATGGAATCTAAGTCATGGCTAGAATCGGCTCTAGCTGCTTTAGATGATCTAACGATATCTTTTTCTTGGTGCCACTCATGTGAGTGGGAAGCAGTGTTATCAATAATTTTGTAAGCATCAGTTTCGGTTTTCTTCATAATAGAACCACCAGCTGCTATATCTATGTCTTTTCTTGTAGTGATGTCGCATCCTTGGTAGAATATTTGTACTATTTGACAGGTGTCTAAACCATGTTGCGGACATCCTCTTAACAACTTTCCATATCTTGTCCATGCCTCATATAGAGTTTCATTTGGTTTCTGTGTAAACGTAACAATTTCTGCTTGAAGTCTTACGGCTTTAGATGCAGGAAAGAATTGTTTAAGAAATTTTTCATCTAAAACGTCCCATGTATCAATCGCCCCTTCAGGTAACGATTCCAACCAATCTTTGGCTTCTCCCTTTAAAGTCCAGGGAAATAACATGAGATATATCTGTTCATCCTCCACTTCTCGGATTTTAAATAGTGTGCAGATCCTATTGAAGGTACGTAGATGTTCATTTGGATCTTCCTTCGGCGCACCACTAAATTGGCATTGATTAGTCACCATGTGTAGAATTTGTCCTTTGATTTCATAATCTGGCGCATTAATGTCTGGATGAGTAATTGTGTGACCTTGGCCAGTGTGTTTAGCTCTCATTCGGTCTTCCATACTTAAAGGTTCCAGATTCTCCATAATTGAATTTGTTGAATCGGAATCACTAGAGGATTCTGATTTAATGGTTCGTTCCTCAACAATCTCTGTTTGAATGATTGGTGGTTCCGGAGGAAAGTTTAGTGGTTCAGGATCTACGAATCGTTCCTGAATATTCTCCGGATTCTCAATTGTGAGGTCGGGTTCAAAAAATGGATTATCGGAAATTTGAACTGAAGTACTTAGTCGACTGGATGACGATTCTAAAGAGAAATCAACGGCAGTAATATTTGCTAAATGTCTTGATCTAGTTACAGGTGGTGAACGTACAAAAGGTGGTGAACGTCTTGCTCGGTGCATTCACTGAATATCCTATTAGTTTTTAAAAGGAAAGAAAAATTATAATAAGTTATCCAATCAATAGACTTTTCTGATTTTGCCCACATTTCGAATAGCCAAAAGATGCAGCAGAGGGGCAGGATTCGTTTGGTCTCAATATAATTGAGGACTGTTTGGCTCCAATAACCCGGTCCACGTACAAATCCAACTATTACTACGAACCAGAAAATTTTGATGTCTATCAATTTAACCACTTAAAATAAATTTTCGAAATTTTAAGAAATTTAGATAAGAAGTAGAATAAAAATCTATGTCCTAAAACTAGAATAGCGAGAAATAAGAAAGAAAAAGAGCGTGTCGAAAAAGGTCGAAAAAGGTCGAAAAAGGAAAATGGTTGAAAAATAAAAGGTGACGGAAAAATAAAAGAAACTTATAAAACTTAAAAACACTTGACTAACCTAACCTTATTACTACAACTAACTTAAAATTATAATCGCAAATTGAGATTACTAATTGGAATGATAATTGATACATAGGTAAAAGTCGTCTAAAATATTAAAGCTTACAGGAAAAACTAAATCCCAAATGGAAATAACTTAAAAAGAAACTAAAACTTAAAAAGGTGTCGCAAAATTCTAAAGCACCTAAATCTTAGTCTAAAGAAAAAGCACTTAAGGATTCTACGGCAAAGCCTAAAAATCTAGAAATAAAAATAACTATGGCAAAAACTAAGTTTAAAACTAAATATGAGCTAAAAATACAAATATTACGTTAAAATGATTAAAAAGGGACAAAATATAAAAATATACAAAAAGTTGTAAAAAGTACAATTTTTATAAAAATATTATTTTTATATTATTTATTTATTAAAACTATTAATTTTACAATTTAATTAAACTAATTTAACTAAATAAAACAAATTAAATAAAAAGTAACTAAACTAATTAATAAATAAATAAAACCTATTTAGGGTTTTTAATTAAATAATAATAATAATAATTACACCGTAATTAATGCCTGATTAGGGCTTCTGTCGCGTGTCAGAGTACCTCCGCGAGTCTCGGTATTCCAAGCAACAAACCCCGCGAGTCGCGGGGATCCAAATTTCAACTCTGGCACAGTTTTAAATCGACGCGTTTTTTTTTTTTTTTTTTTATTTTCTGTTTTAAATTTTTCTGTTTTATAATCTAAAATTTATATATAATAAAAACTTTTATTTAAAAACTAAAATAAAAATAGAATTACTTTATAATTTTATAAATAAAAATCGTAAAACTAGATTTATATATATATTTTTTTTTTCGGTTTTTATATTTATAAAATATATTTATAAAATAAATTAAATAAAACTTATATTTTTACAAACTAAAGAAACTTTATAAAACTTAAATATTTATCAAACTCCTAAAAATATTTATATTTTTGTTTTTCTTTTTATATTTTCGAATATTTAAAACGTATTTTTATAAAAACGAATTTTAATAAAAGTAAACTAAAAATATTTTTTTTTTCTATTAGCGTTGCGCTTCCGGCTTTTAAGAGATTCCCCGGCAGCGGCGCCAAAAATACTTGATGTTTCGCGAGGTGTATACGAAATAGCTTATATTTTTGCAGGAAAAACTATTAAATAAGATACATTTTTACACAAGATATTTATTTATTTAGAGAATGGATATACTTAAACCTTGCTACAACACTTATAGGCAGTGTACCTAATCGTACAGTAGTGTAGTTTTTAGTAAGTCCGGTTCGTTCCACAGGGAAATCTTTAAACAAAGCTTAACACTATATTAGTTTACTTTTATAAAAATACAAATATATATATAAGTAATATTATTATTATAAAGGGGGGGTTTTTACAGTTTAATGACCGGTTTATCGATTTTAAAACTTTAGTCGCAGTTAAAACCAAATGTAAAATAATAAATATAAATACAAGACTTAAATTAAAGCGTAAAGTAAATAACAATAATGAAATTGCGAATAATAAAAGTGCGATAAAATAAACTTGCGATAATTAAAAAGTACGATAATTAAAAGTGCAATTAAATACAATAACAATAAAAATGCGATAATTAGAAGTGCAATTAAATATAAAATAAAGGAAATTAAATATGAAATAAAAGAATTATGCTTATTTAAACTTCCGTAATCATGATGTTTAACGTGTTGATTTTAAGCCCATGGGTTAATTGTCCTTTGTCCTGGATTATTTAATATGTCCATACGGATTTGTCCATAATAGTCCATCAGTCATAAATATAAAGAGCGAAAGCCTTCGTCAAATTATTCTTATTCCCGAAGTCAAATATTCCAACTAATTGGGGATTCGAATTGTAACAAGGTTTTAATACTTTGTTTAATGAATTCACCAGGTTATCGACTGCGTGTAAACCAAGGTTTTATTACTTTGTTAACAATTACACCAATTACCCTTGAATGTAATTCACCCCTATTTCAACAAGTCTATTAACTATTAATCCAGTTCCGTATCCGGTAAAATGAATAATTATTGGTATTTATAGATATCCCGCCCACCGTACCCAGTCAAGCGTATGTGGTTATATATAAATACGTCGAATTATAAGTTTGTATATTAAATTAACAAGGTATTGTTTAGTTAATATAAAACCCATTAATAACCCATAGTCTAATTTCCACAAGTGTCGTTTTTTTTATCCAAACCCCAATTATGGTACAAAGTCCAATTACCCAATTTTAGTAATTAGCCCAATATCATGATTACTTCGGATTAAATAAGCATAATAATAACTTAGCTACGAGACATTAATATAAAAGGTTGAACATAACTTACAATGATTAAAAATAGCGTAGCGTTACACGGACAGAATTTTGACTTACACCCTTACAATATTCGCTAACATACCCTTATTATTAGGATTTAAAATTAAAATTAAAATTAAAATTAAAATATATATATATATTACGTATATATTGAGAGAAGAAGGAAAAAAAAGATGATGAAAAATTCTCAGAATTCGGTTGGCTTTATAGGGAGTTTCAAAGTTTGGGGCTCCGCGACTCGCGGCATTTTTGGCCTTCAAACTCCGCGAGTCGCGAAGTTTGAAATTACAGCTCACTCATTTTGGAGTTTCTCTTGCCGACGGTTTTTATATATTTATATAATATATAAATAATTATAAGAATTATTTAAATATTATATTATATTTATGTGCATAGTTGACTTGTAATTTTTAGTCCGTTGCGTCGAGCGTTGAGAGTTGACTCTGGTCCCGGTTCCGGATTTTCGAACGTCCTTGCGTACAATTTAATATCTTGTACTTTGCGTTTTGAATCTTGTACTCTTGTAATTTCGAGACGTTTCTTATCAATAATTGGAACCTCTTTGATTGTCTTTTGTACTTTTGAGCTTTTTGGTCGTTTGCGTCTTCAATTCGTCGAATCTGTCTTTTGTCTTCACCTTTTATTATTTAAACGAATATCACTTGTAAATAGAACAATTGCAACTAAAAGCTTGTCTTTCTTGAGGAATAATTCTATGAAATATATGTTCGTTTTTAGCATTATCATACATACATCTAAAAGCTATGTATTGTACGAGTACGAATACGGGTGCATACGAGTAGAATTGTTGATGAAACTGAACGAGGATGTAATTGTAAGCATTTTTGTTAAGTAGAAGTATTTTGATAAGTGTCTTGAAGTCTTTCAAAAGTGTATGAATACATATTAAAACAATACATGTATATACATTTTAACTGAGTCGTTAATTCATCGTTAGTCGTTACATGTAAGTGTTGTTTTGAAACCTTTAGGTTAACGATCTTGTTAAATGTTGTTAACCCAATGTTTATAATATCAAATGAGATTTTAAATTATTATAATATCATGATATTATGATGTACGAATATCTCTTAATATGATATATATACATTAAATGTCATTACAACGATAATCGTTACATATATGTCTCGTTTCAAAATCATTAAGTTAGTAGTCTTATTTTTACATATGTAGTTCATTATTAATATACTTACTGATATGTTTACTTATCATAATATCATGTTAACTATATATATAACCATATATATGTCATCATATAGTTTTTACAAGTTTTAACGTTCGTGAATCACCGGTCAACTTGGGTGGTCAATTGTCTATATGAAACCTATTTCAATTAATCAAGTCTTAACAAGTTTGATTGCTTAATATGTTGCAAACACTTAATCATGTAAATAACAATTTTATTTAATATATATATAAACATGTAAAAGTTCGGGTCACTACATTGTAGTTGATCAAATAAGTCGTCAATTCTCGGCAGTGGATAACGGTTTTTGATGGTAAGTTTATTCAACTCTCTGTAATCAATGTACAACCTAAATGTACCATCCTTCTTCTTGACAAACAAAACAGGAGCTCCCCATGGTGATGTGCTTGGTCGAATGAAACCACGTTCTAATAGTTCTTGCAGTTGGCTTTGCAGTTCTTTCATCTCGCTGGGTGCGAGTCTGTAAGGAGCACGAGCTATTGGTGCAGCTCCTGGTATAAGATCTATTTGAAATTCAACAGATCGATGTGGAGGTAGTCCCGGTAATTCTTTCAGAAATACATCGGGAAATTCTTTTACGACGGGAACATCATTGATGCTCTTTTCTTTAGTTTGTACTTTCTCGACGTGTGCTAGAATAGCATAACAACCTTTTCTTATTAGTTTTTGTGCCTTCAAATTACTAATAAGATGTAGCTTCGTGTTGCCCTTTTCTCCGTACACCATTAAGGGTTCTCCTTCTTCTCGTACAATGCGAATTACATTTTTGTAACATACGATCTCTGCTTTCATCTCCTTCAGCCAGTCCATGCCAACTATTGAAATGTCCCGTTCTTATTGATTAAAAACGTTCCATATTAATTGATTTCGTTGCGAGGTTTTGACCTCTATATGAGACGTTTTTCTAAGACTGCATTCATTTTAAAACAAACCATAACCTTTATTTCATCAATAAAGGTTTAAAAAGCTTTACGTAGATTATCAAATAATGATAATCTAAAATATCCTGTTTACACACGACCATTACATAATGGTTTACAATACAAATATGTTACAACAAAATAAGTTTCTTGAATGCAGTTTTTACACAATATCATACAAGCATGGACTCCAAATCTCGTCCTTATTTAAGTATGCGACAGCGGAAGCTCTTAATAATCACCTGAGAATAAACATGCTTAAAACGTCAACAAAAATGTTGGTGAGTTATAGGTTTAACCTATATATATCAAATCATAATAATAGACCACAAGATTTCATATTTCAATACACATCAAATACATAGAGATAAAAATCATTCATATGGTGAACACCTGGTAACCAACATTAACAAGATGTATATATAAGAATATCCCCATCATTCCGAGACACCCTTCGGATATGATATAAATTTTGAAGTACTAAAGCATCCGGTACTTTGGATGGGGTTTGTTAGGCCCAATAGATCTATCTTTAGGATTCACGTCAATTAGGGTGTCTGTTCCCTAATTCTTAGATTACCGGACTTAATAAAAAGGGGCATATTCGATTTTGATAATTCAACCATAGAATGTAGTTTCACGTACTTGTGTCTATTTTGTAAATCATTTATAAAACCTGCATGTATTCTCATCCCAAAAATATTAGATTTTAAAAGTGGGACTATAACTCACTTTCACAGATTTTTACTTCGTCGGGAAGTAAGACTTGGCCACTGGTCGATTCACGAACCTATAACAAATATGTACATATATATCAAAGTATGTTCAAAATATATTTACAACACTTTTAATACATTTTGATGTTTTAAGTTTATTAAGTCAGCTGTCCTCGTTAGTAACCTACAACTAGTTGTCCACAGTTAGATGTACAGAAATAAATCGATAAATATTATCTTGAATCAATCCACGACCCAGTGTATACGTATCTCAGTATTGATCACAACTCAAACTATATATATTTTGGAATCAACCTCAACCCTGTATAGCTAACTCCAACATTCACATATAGAGTGTCTATGGTTGTTCCGAAATATATATAGATGTGTCGACATGATAGGTCGAAACATTGTATACATGTCTATGGTATCTCAAGATTACATAATATACAATACAAGTTGATTAAGTTATTGTTGGAATAGATTTGTTACCAATTTTCACGTAGCTAAAATGAGAAAAATTATCCAATCTTGTTTTACCCATAACTTCTTCATTTTAAATCCGTTTTGAGTGAATCAAATTGCTATGGTTTCATATTGAACTCTATTTTATGAATATAAACAGAAAAAGTATAGGTTTATAGTCGGAAAAATAAGTTACAAGTCGTTTTTGTAAAGGTAGTCATTTCAGTCGAAAGAACCACGTCTAGATGACCATTTTAGAAAACATACTTCCACTTTGAGTTTAACCATAATTTTTGGATATAGTTTCATGTTCATAATAAAAATCATTTTCTCAGAATAACAACTTTTAAATCAAAGTTTATCATAGTTATTAATTAACCAACCCAAAACAGCCCGCGGTGTTACTACGACGGCGTAAATCCGGTTTTACGGTGTTTTTCGTGTTTCCAGGTTTTAAATCATTAAGTTAGCATATCATATAGATATAGAACATGTGTTTAATTGATTTTAAAAGTCCAGTTAGAAGGATTAACTTTTGTTTGCGAACAAGTTTAGAATTAACTAAACTATGTTCTAGTGATTACAAGTTTAAACCTTCGAATAAGATAGCTTTATATGTATGAATCGAATGATGTTATGAACATCATTACTACCTTAAGTTCCTTGGATAAACCTACTAGAAAAGAGAAAAATGGATCTAGCTTCAACGGATCCTTGGATGGCTCGAAGTTCTTGAAGCAGAATCATGACACGAAAACAAGTTCAAGTAAGATCATCACTTGAAATAAGATTGTTATAGTTATAGAAATTGAACCAAAGTTTGAATATGATTATTACCTTGTATTAGAATGATAACCTACTGTAAGAAACAAAGATTTCTTGAGGTTGGATGATCACCTTACAAGATTGGAAGTGAGCTAGCAAACTTGAAAGTATTCTTGATTTTATGTAACTAAAACTTGTAGAATATATGAAGAACACTTAGAACTTGAAGATAGAACTTGAGAGAGATCAATTAGATGGAGAAAATTGAAGAATGAAAGTGTTTGTAGGTGTTTTTGGTCGTTGGTGTATGGATTAGATATAAAGGATATGTAATTTTGTTTTCATTTAAATAAGTCATGAATGATTACTCATATTTTTGTAATTTTATGAGATATTTCATGCTAGTTGCCAAATGATGGTTCCCACATGTGTTAGGTGACTCACATGGGCTGCTAAGAGCTGATCATTGGAGTGTATATTGAAAGGACCCGTTCATATACATTATAAACGATTCACAATAGTTGATTACATTGCGAGGTATTTGACCTCTATATGATACATTTTACAAACATTGCATTCGTTTTTAAAAGACAATCTTTCTTTACATCGAAAATTGACAGGCATGCATACCATTTCATAATATCCACTATCCAACTATAAATTGATTTAATAATAATCTTTGATGAACTCAATGACTCGAATGCAACGTTCTTCGAAATATGATATGAAAGACTCCAAGTAATATCTTTAAAATGAGCAAATGCACAGCGGAAGATTTCTTTAACACCTGAGAATAAACATGCTTTAAAGTGTCAACCAAAAGGTTGGTGAGTTCATTAGTTTATCATAATCATTTATTTCCATCATTTTAATAGACCACAAGAATTTCATTTCCAGTTCTCATAAATATACGTCCCATGCATAGAGACAAAAATAATCATTCATATGGTGAACACCTGGTAACCGACATTAACTAGATACATATAAGAATATCCCCTATCATTCCGGGATCCTCCTTCGGACATGATATAAATTTCGAAGTACTAAAGCATCCGGTACTTTGGATGGGGTTTGTTAGGCCCAATAGATCTATCTTTAGGATTCGC
Organism: Rutidosis leptorrhynchoides; assembly: GCF_046630445.1. Lineage (NCBI taxonomy): Eukaryota > Viridiplantae > Streptophyta > Magnoliopsida > Asterales > Asteraceae > Rutidosis > Rutidosis leptorrhynchoides. The sequence continues at coordinate 173,940,798 of NC_092342.1, read as the reverse complement.
GTCAATTAGGGTGTCTGTTCCCTAATTCTTAGATTACCAGACTTTAATAAAAAGGGGCATATTCGATTTCGATAATTCAACCATAGAATGTAGTTTCAATTACTTGTGTCTATTTCGTAAAACAGTTATAAAAACAGCGCATGTATTCTCAGTCCCAAAAATATATATTACAAAAGCATTTAAAAAGGGATTAATGAAACTCACCATACTGTATTTCGTAGTAAAAATACATATAACGTCATTGAACAAGTGCAAGGTTGGCCTCGGATTCACGAACCTAAATTAATTATATATATTTATGTGTTGGTCAATATTTGTCTAACAAATTAGGTCAAGTCATAGTGTACCACAATCCTAATGCTCGAGACTAATATGCAAAAGTCAACCAAAGTAAATTTGACTCAAAATAATTTCCAAAAATCTGTACATGATTAATATATACTTTAAATATCGTTGTTTTATATTTTTAAATATTTTTAAAAGATTTATTAGAGTAAATAATATAATTTATTTATTAATAAATAAAATTTTATATTAAATTTATATAATAAAATATACTTTTATATATATTAAGTAATAAAATTTATAGGGTTCATTTAATATCATAAAGATAATATGATAGGTATTATTAAAGTAAGTTATTACACGTAGTAAAATATGTTTGTATCACATATTTATTTTATAAAATAATATCTATAATGATAGTAAGTAAAAGTTGTATTATTTTGTAATAATAATTATTATTATAAAAATATCAATATTTATAATTACTAAGATGACGTTATGATAAAACGATAATTCTAATTATGATAACTTTAATATTTACGATAATTTTTAATATTATCTTTAAAATAATAATTCTATTTAAAATAATAATAATAATAATAATGATATTTTATAGTAACAATGACATTTCTATTAAAATGATAATTTTTGTTAAAATGATAGTTTTAATACTAACGATACTTTTAATAATAATAGTAATGATAAAAATAATAAGAACGATAATTTTATCTAAATCAATATCTTATAATATTTTAATTTCATCATGATACTCTTACCCATTATTTCCTAATCGTTTCGTTTAATAGCTTTTAATCGTCTTTTATATCGTGTTCATAGTAATGATAATAATAGTAATCAAAATAATTAGGTGTTACAAATATTTGTTTTAATTACACTAATATTAATGATGATAGTTACTATAACATTATTAACGATAATACTAATAATTATCTTAATGATGATATAGTAATAATAATAATAACAATAACAATAACAATAACCATTTTTAAATAATGATATATATATTAATAATGATAATAATAATAATAATACCAATAATAATAATAATAATAATAATAATTGGATAATAATAATAATACTAATTATAACTTTAACGATAATAACGATAGTAATAATAAAAAAAAATAACAATTTTTAATGATAAATCCCTTTTATTGATAAAGATAATAATAATGATAATAATAAGATAAAACTAGAACGACGATAAAAACGACGATAATAATAATCATTTTTAATAAAAATATCAAAAATTCAATTGATTATAACTTCTAATCCGTTCATTGAAACCATTCGATATCTAAAGGAAAAGTTCTTAATTTTTCGCTAGCTTTCCAAGGACATGCATATCTTATACCTTATCTCAACCGCAAGTGTAACTAATTCAACATTCAACCTAACCTGTCTAATGGCAATATCAAAAGTACAAGCATGCATAATCCTAAATACTCGAGCACTAGTCAGGGATACACTATTAGTATGTAAAAGTTAAATTATGAGTACTCACGTATCAATATTGAGATTCAATATTGCAGGAAAGGTACGTAGACGCAACGGAAATGATAAACACTATATTGACCTCACGAGCATACCCATGAACCATACTCAATCACCTCCATAGCTATAACCCATAATTTCCTTAATCCTATCCCACTCGAAAAACAATTTCGAAATCACTCGGACACCACTCCTTCGTAATATTTTATGTATACTAATAATATCTTGAAATAATACGGAGTAAATATATATATGTAAATCGATTGAGAGAGTTTAGAGAAAAATATTTTCAAGTTTCTATGAAATAATGAAACCTATTGAATTCTATTTATAATAGATTTTTGAATTATTAAAGTATGAATTATTAAAGTGAATTATTAAAGTATGAATTATTAAAGTATGAATTATTAAAGTGAATTATTAAAGTATGAATTATTAAAGTGAATTATTAAAGTATGAATTATTAAAGTGAATTATTAAAGTTAAAGTAAAGTAAAAATAAAGTAAAGGTAAAGTTTAAGTATAGTAAAAGTATAAAACTATGTACGTATAATACGCGTATAAATATATAATATTAATTTAAATCGTTATATATATTTAATAAAATAAAATATAAATATCATTATCTTTATCATACTAGTTAAGTAATGAGTTGTCAAAAGTGGTTCTAGATATTTATAAAAGTTATATACGTTTTAATAATAAAGTTCTTTTTAAACTGAAAACGTTTTTGTACGTTTGAAACTAAATAGATCAATCGAGTCTTTATGAGATTCAATCTTCCACTATCCTTTGTCTAGTTCTCAATGATCGACAATTTGTTCTTATTTATAAATCACTTTACCATTTTCTGAATATTGTTAAAATGGAAAGATTTCTCAAATCAACGTGGGCCTTTCAACAGAGACTTGTAATCATAATTCAATATATCTGATAATTCAATCATTTGATCTTATCTTCTAATTCCATTGATAAACATTTTGAAATAGATACAATCATATAAAGTATTTAATCTAATATTTTGTTTACGTTTCAAGTTATAATATATATACACATATACATATATAATCATATTCGTTTAATGGTTCGTGAATCGTTGGAACTTGGTCGAGGTTGAATGAATGTATGAACATAGTTTAAAATTCTTGAAATTTAACTTAACAAATATTGCTTATCGTGTCGGAAACATATAAAGATTAAAGTTTAAATTTGGTTGGAAATTTCCGGGTTGTCACAGTACCTACTCGTTAAAGAAATTTCGTCCCGAAATTTGAGTGGAAAGGTCGTGAATGATAATAAGTATGTTTTCATGATGCATACGGGCTGAAAATTAGAGTTTTATCATCAGCGAATAATTTGGATAAACAATCCATTTATATGAAGAGTACGAATGAAGCTAACATAGAAGAGTGAAATGAGTAAGTGTAGATTCATCTTATCATTTGACGTAGATATGATTGATTCCCAGATTTCAAGGGATTTAAAGAAAATCTTCTTAATAAGATTTGACTCTCCGGTTATCAAGGGAATTAGGATCCGCTTTAAATGCGATCGTCCATTTTAATTGTTCTGTCGGAGATTTTCTTATAAATTCACCTCCTTCGTTTCCTTACAACTCACACCTTCTGTTGATGCATTTTATGCAAGTCCCTAGACATCTACCCACGTCCATTGCAGGTACAACAGTTTATAGGCCACCATGATTGCTCGTTATTATCCTCTCCGTGTTTTTATGTGGTTACAGGAACTGCAGGAACGAGATTTAGATGTTTGACTATGTTAGACTTAGTCAGACGTACGAGTGAAGCCTCACTAGTACGGCTGACAGGCTCATACGCACGGTTGAAGCGGAGCTAAGTCACAATTACAACCTAAATGAGAAGACACGAGTGAGTGATCACCCGTACGGCTGATGAAGCCAACTCGTACGTGTGATGAATGAATCGTATGGGTGAGTCAACATCAGGGGTATATAAAGTCTTATGTTCTTCATTTTAGGTTAAGCCTCTCATTTGTTACACACACTCAGATCTAGTGAGCTCCTCCGATTTTCTCTCAGTCCAAATCACCCAGGTGGTGAATAATAGCTCTAGGTGTTGATCTAATCACACTTGATTTAGTTGTGGTTTGACTAAATTAATCAAAAAAAAACTTAACCTATTCAGTAGAGGGTTTGATTCACTTATTCCGCCATTGTGTGAGTTAAATCTGTTAATTTCTAAGTTCCTAGTCATGTTTCATCACCTTCTATTCTTTCCCCCTCAACTCATATTTTAAAGTATTCATCAATATGCTCCATCCAGTTCTGATTCTCGATATACTTCTAACTTTTATATCAGTCATTCTTCTTTTTCATCTACCGCCGGAAGAATCTATTTACTTCTACTATATTCTTGGGTTTATAGTGTTTCTAGTTCTCTCGTGTCTTTATATTGCTATATGCATCGATATATATTGTTTATAATTTCTGGTTTATCGTTGGGCTTTATATGTTCCCTTATATTTCAAAGTCTCTGCTTCTGTCTTCTATAATCATTATCATTCACAGTTAATGCTCTCTTTTATTTGCTGCAATTTATACCCCAATTTCTATTTCGGAGTTTTGTCCTTTTGTTTCTTATTTTTGCGATTAAGCACCGCTTGTAATGGTCCAGAATTCACAGATCTTGGACTTGTCAAATTACTAGAATACCTTGGAAAATGCCGAATCATCAAGAAATATTTTCTTGATATTTTAGAGGTTAAATAGAATACAAGAGTCGTATAACATGGCACATGATGATATTATGATCTGTGAATCATCACGTTCCATTTAGAAACTCAGCATGACTTACTGTAATATAATCACGTTGATCAAGTGTCATTATATTATACTAATTCATGCTTCAGTTCCCAACACTACTTCAAAATATTCCTATTTTAAACTTGAATGTTTCAGAATTTAGAAACTAAAATAGTTTCTTTTATGATGTAATACAAATAGTGCGAAGAGGTAAATGATTTCAAATAAGAAAAATTAAGAAAATATCTTCAGAAATATGGAGGATATTTATAATGAAAGATATGATGATATTTTAGAATTTCTAATATCAGAGGATGATGAAGAATATTGTCCGCGGGGGTTTAGAGTCAGGAGCAAGGTATTCGTTAATGACTTCAGCAGGTACTGAATCATTTGGATCCTTTAAAGTCAGGTTCAGTCTTTGTAATTTGTCCACAGCCTCCTTCCTACTTTGCTCAATCCGTTTTCCAGTTCCAAAACTTCTCTTTTTCTGCGCTTTGCCAGCACACTTCATCATTATCATCCAGCTTTTACCATTTAAAGTCGTTTATAGTTTTTGCTGCTTCATCAGCATTTTTTCCATTTTCGGAGAACCAATTCGTAGTTCGGAGTGTTTTTCAGAAACTTCACATTCAAATTAAGTCCAGAAGATAGACGTTATATATACACATATAACTGTTGGCGCAGACATGCTGCAAGATTTCAAAATACTGATTGCTAATTCCCAATGATTCGTATGGCAATTCTCATTACAAGATGCGAATGAGTAAATGATGGGGTTTCAATGAATAATTATAATGACTTTTTGGAGAGGCTAAAGTCAAAGGGTAATGAAGTTGTTGGTACATCTGCTGATAATATGGTAGAATGTAAAAGGTTCCCTGGTAACGATGGTGTATATCTCAAGGTTATAATAAGGTTAGTCTGACTGAAAAGTCGAAGTTAACTTGCTGGAGCTGTGACAAAACTGGCTACTTTGAATAGGAGTCGCAAAGTTATTTTTGCTAATAAATGCCAAAGAATCTGACGCGGATACGTTTTTTAAACTTTTACTTTGGTTTCAAGAGTTTTTCGGGTACATAACTGTGGGTAACATGTGGTTGGATCATCATCTCGATTGCTCATCATTCGAAGTGTCTTCAGAAATTTTCGAAGGGTTTGAACACAGATTGTAATCGTTAACATACATTTGATGTTCTAACACAGTTTTGAAGTCAAAATATAGCTTGTGAAAGATGTAAGGATCTAAGAGTGATGATTTTGGTCATATCTCAAGTTAAATTTTGAGATTTCAAAATCAGAATATGTAATTAAATTTTGAATGAGTATGGTTGTTTTGATTTCTATAAAAGAATGTATATTGTTGTGAAAGTAGGGAGTATAATGGATGATTTGCTGAATCAGATTCGAAGAATGTAACATATTAATTGTGAATTTATATATCTCTCGGGTATTACCTACCCGTTAAAAAAAAATTTCACAATTAATATTTTGTACAAAAGAATTTTATTACAGTCTTTATGAAAATATATATATGTATATTTTCTTCAGATGTAACATAGATTTAATGAGTTAATGTTAAATTAAACTCATTTAATTTACGGTTGAAACTAGAATTGAATAATCCCTAAAGGCTTTAAAAAGTACATAACTTTTACGCAGTATTTCTTTAATGACATTAAAATTATGAATCAATACTTCGTTATTTGTTGATGTATGGTGTTCGGTTCGTGGAATTCTTGTGAATTTCGAAAAGTACGAATGATGTTATCTGAAAAGTTTCGGGTACATTGATGATGAAAGTGTAAAATCAAATATATACTTGATTTATTATGAATTGGAATTTGTTGAATTGCGACAGAGATTGTAGTTAACGCTGGTTAAGTTGCAGCTGAAGGACGTACATTATTGCATATTTGTACTATGAATTAACCGAGTAGTTAAGATTCACACACAATAGCTTAGCACTGAAAGATTTATTTCAATATATATATATATATATATATATATATATATATATATATATATATATATATATATATATATATATATATATATATATATATATATATATATATATATATATATATATATAATATAATTTCTTCAGAGGAAATGAGTTAATTCTTCATAACTCGTTGATACAATATAAACGTTATTGATTCGTAATGATGTCCACAGTGATTCTTGAACTGACGGAGTTTGTGATGTTATCGGTGTTGTTGATTCGGATATTGACTGTACTGACGATGCTGGTAACGCTGATGGTACTATTGATGTTGTTGGTAAAGCAAGTTTAGCTTGTTAATCACACACCATTTTTGTCAGGGTTTCTACTCTTCCTTCCATCATTTTGGTTCGCTTAACTGATTTATGGTTAGGGCTAGATTAGATAATCTCTAAGACTTTAGAGATTACATAATCGCCGCGGAATGTTTCTCCAACGAAGTTATGAATTAATACTTCGTCAGTTATTGTTGTTGGTACTCCTTGGTATCTATGGTGCGTATGACGTTGATGCTCGTGGGACAGATTGTGAAGTTGAGGTTTACGACGCGGTTGTAGTTGGAGGTGGTAATGGTACTGTTGGTGTTGATGATGGTGGTACTGGTTATGCTGCTGATGCTGCTGCTGGTGTTTGTAATCTCTGCACCATATTCTCCAAAGCCACTACCCGAGCGCGAAGCTCGTTGACTTCTTCTATTACACCGGGGTGATTGTCGGTTTGGACGAGCGGATAAATAAAACCTAAAATTTGATGTAATATATAATCGTGACGAGATACTCTGGAAATGAGTGAGAAAATGGTGTTTCGGACAGGTTCGCCGATAAGTGCTTCAGGTTCTTCATCAAGAGGGCAATGTGGTGGATGGAAGGGATCACCTTCTTCTTGTCTCCAATGATTGAGGAGGCTACGAACCTATCCCCAATTCATCCAGAATAGGTGATGACTGATTGGTTGATCTATTCCGGTCACACTGCTTTCGGAGCTTGAATGGGATTCCATTTCGGAATCTGAGTGACTTGAACTGATGACGAATTCCATTTCGTACGATTGGATAAAGGATTTTTTTTTTCGATATGAAATGATTTTGGCTAACGGATGGTATTCTAATTACATAGAATATATATATATATATATATATATATATATATATATATATATATATATATATATATATATATATATATATATATATATATATATATATATATATATATATATATATATATAGATCAAAAGATTCCGTAGATTACGGAGGACTTTGCGGAATATGTCAGGCAAAGGTTAAAGTAACAGATACGATAAGATATGATTTAGCAGATATGCTAAGATATGAATATTTGATTATACACTATTCATGCAATCAATACAGCAAGACGTGTCTTAGACTAAAAATGATAAGCATGTAATTTTCTGAGGATGATAAGTAGTTAATTTTCGACACAAAATGATAAGCAAAACTTTTGACATGCAGATACGGTCGAAGTCCAGACTCACTAATGCATCCTATCGACTTATCAGTTAGACACACTAATGCAGACCTGGTTCGCTAAGACCACCGCTCTGATACCAACTGAAAGGACCCGTTCATATACATTATAAACGATTCACAATAGTTGATTACATTGCGAGGTATTTGACCTCTATATGATACATTTTACAAACATTGCATTCGTTTTTAAAAGACAATCTTTCTTTACATCGAAAATTGACAGGCATGCATACCATTTCATAATATCCACTATCCAACTATAAATTGATTTAATAATAATCTTTGATGAACTCAATGACTCGAATGCAACGTTCTTCGAAATATGCTATGAAAGACTCCAAGTAATATCTTTAAAATGAGCAAATGCACAGCGGAAGATTTCTTTAACACCTGAGAATAAACATGCTTTAAAGTGTCAACCAAAAGGTTGGTGAGTTCATTAGTTTATCATAATCATTTATTTCCATCATTTTAATAGACCACAAGAATTTCATTTCCAGTTCTCATAAATATACGTCCCATGCATAGAGACAAAAATAATCATTCATATGGTGAACACCTGGTAACCGACATTAACTAGATACATATAAGAATATCCCCTATCATTCCGGGATCCTCCTTCGGACATGATATAAATTTCGAAGTACTAAAGCATCCGGTACTTTGGATGGGGTTTGTTAGGCCCAATAGATCTATCTTTAGGATTCGCGTCAATTAGGGTGTCTGTTCCCTAATTCTTAGATTACCAGACTTTAAAAAAAAGGGGCATATTCGATTTCGATAATTCAACCATAGAATGTAGTTTCAATTACTTGTGTCTATTTCGTAAAACAGTTATAAAAACAGCGCATGTATTCTCAGTCCCAAAAATATATATTACAAAAGCATTTAAAAAGGGATTAATGAAACTCACCATACTGTATTTCGTAGTAAAAATACATATAACGTCATTGAACAAGTGCAAGGTTGGCCTCGGATTCACGAACCTAAATTAATTATATATATTTATGTGTTGGTCAATATTTGTCTAACAAATTAGGTCAAGTCATAGTGTACCACAATCCTAATGCTCGAGACTAATATGCAAAAGTCAACCAAAGTAAATTTGACTCAAAATAATTTCCAAAAATCTGTACATGATTAATATATACTTTAAATATCGTTGTTTTATATTTTTAAATATTTTTAAAAGATTTATTAGAGTAAATAATATAATTTATTTATTAATAAATAAAATTTTATATTAAATTTATATAATAAAATATACTTTTATATATATTAAGTAATAAAATTTATAGGGTTCATTTAATATCATAAAGATAATATGATAGGTATTATTAAAGTAAGTTATTACACGTAGTAAAATATGTTTGTATCACATATTTATTTTATAAAATAATATCTATAATGATAGTAAGTAAAAGTTGTATTATTTTGTAATAATAATTATTATTATAAAAATATCAATATTTATAATTACTAAGATGACGTTATGATAAAACGATAATTCTAATTATGATAACTTTAATATTTACGATAATTTTTAATATTATCTTTAAAATAATAATTCTATTTAAAATAATAATAATAATAATGATATTTTATAGTAACAATGACATTTCTATTAAAATGATAATTTTTGTTAAAATGATAGTTTTAATACTAACGATACTTTTAATAATAATAGTAATGATAAAAATAATAAGAACGATAATTTTATCTAAATCAATATCTTATAATATTTTAATTTCATCATGATACTCTTACCCATTATTTCCTAATCGTTTCGTTTAATAGCTTTTAATCGTCTTTTATATCGTGTTCATAGTAATGATAATAATAGTAATCAAAATAATTAGGTGTTACAAATATTTGTTTTAATTACACTAATATTAATGATGATAGTTACTATAACATTATTAACGATAATACTAATAATTATCTTAATGATGATATAGTAATAATAATAATAACAATAACAATAACCATTTTTAAATAATGATATATATATTAATAATGATAATAATAATAATAATACCAATAATAATAATAATAATAATAATAATAATTGGATAATAATAATAATACTAATTATAACTTTAACGATAATAACGATAGTAATAATAAAAAAAAATAACAATTTTTAATGATAAATCCCTTTTATTGATAAAGATAATAATAATGATAATAATAAGATAAAACTAGAACGACGATAAAAACGACGATAATAATAATCATTTTTAATAAAAATATTGAAAATTCAATTGATTATAACTTCTAATCCGTTCATTGAAACCATTCGATATCTAAAGGAAAAGTTCTTAATTTTTCGCTAGCTTTCCAAGGACATGCATATCTTATACCTTATCTCAACCGCAAGTGTAACTAATTCAACATTCAACCTAACCTGTCTAATGGCAATATCAAAAGTACAAGCATGCATAATCCTAAATACTCGAGCACTAGTCAGGGATACACTATTAGTATGTAAAAGTTAAATTATGAGTACTCACGTATCAATATTGAGATTCAATATTGCAGGAAAGGTACGTAGACGCAACGGAAATGATAAACACTATATTGACCTCACGAGCATACCCATGAACCATACTCAATCACCTCCATAGCTATAACCCATAATTTCCTTAATCCTATCCCACTCGAAAAACAATTTCGAAATCACTCGGACACCACTCCCTCGTAATATTTTATGTATACTAATAATATCTTGAAATAATACGGAGTAAATATATATATGTAAATCGATTGAGAGAGTTTAGAGAAAAATATTTTCAAGTTTCTATGAAATAATGAAACCTATTGAATTCTATTTATAATAGATTTTTGAATTATTAAAGTGAATTATTAAAGTATGAATTATTAAAGTGAATTATTAAAGTATGAATTATTAAAGTATGAATTATTAAAGTGAATTATTAAAGTATGAATTATTAAAGTGAATTATTAAAGTATGAATTATTAAAGTGAATTATTAAAGTTAAAGTAAAGTAAAAATAAAGTAAAGGTAAAGTTTAAGTATAGTAAAAGTATAAAACTATGTACGTATAATACGCGTATAAATATATAATATTAATTTAAATCGTTATATATATTTAATAAAATAAAATATAAATATCATTATCTTTATCATACTAGTTAAGTAATGAGTTGTCAAAAGTGGTTCTAGATATTTATAAAAGTTATATACGTTTTAATAATAAAGTTCTTTTTAAACTGAAAACGTTTTTGTACGTTTGAAACTAAATAGATCAATCGAGTCTTTATGAGATTCAATCTTCCACTATCCTTTGTCTAGTTCTCAATGATCGACAATTTGTTCTTATTTATAAATCACTTTACCATTTTCTGAATATTGTTAAAATGGAAAGATTTCTCAAATCAACGTGGGCCTTTCAACAGAGACTTGTAATCATAATTCAATATATCTGATAATTCAATCATTTGATCTTATCTTCTAATTCCATTGATAAACATTTTGAAATAGATACAATCATATAAAGTATTTAATCTAATATTTTGTTTACATTTCAAGTTATAATATATATACACATATACATATATAATCATATTCGTTTAATGGTTCGTGAATCGTTGGAACTTGGTCGAGGTTGAATGAATGTATGAACATAGTTTAAAATTCTTGAAATTTAACTTAACAAATATTGCTTATCGTGTCGGAAACATATAAAGATTAAAGTTTAAATTTGGTTGGAAATTTCCGGGTTGTCACATATATACCAATAGTACATACATCTAAAAGCTGTGTATTGTACGAGTACGAATACGGGTGCATACGAGTAGAATTGTTGATGAAACTGAACGAGGATGTAATTGTAAGCATTTTTGTTAAGTAGAAGTATTTTGATAAGTGTATTGAAGTCTTTCAAAAGTGTATAAATACATATTAAAACACTACATGTATATACATTTTAACTGAGTCGTTAACTCATCGTTAGTCGTTACATGTAAGTGTTGTTTTGAAACCTTTAGGTTAACGATCTTGTTAAATGTTGTTAACCCAATGTTTATAATATCAAATGAGATTTTAAATTATTATATTATCATGATATTATCATGTATGAATATCTCTTAATATGATATATATACATTAAATGTCTTTACAACGATAATCGTTACATATATGTCTCGTTTAAAAATCATTAAGTTAGTAGTCTTGTTTTTACATATGTAGTTCATTGTTAATATAATTAATGATATGTTTACTTATCATAGTATCATGTTAACTATATATATATCCATATATATGTCATCATATAGTTTTTACAAGTTTTAACGTTCGTGAATCACTGGTCAACTTGGGTGGTCAATTGTCTATATGAAACATATTTCAATTAATCAAGTCTTAACAAGTTTGATTGCTTAACATGTTGGAAACATTTAATCATGTAAATATCAATCTCAATTAATATATATAAACATGGAAAAGTTCGGGTCACTACAGTACCTATCCGTTAAATAAATTTCGTCCCGAAATTTTAAGCTGTTGAAGGTGTTGACGAATCTTCTGGAAATAGATGCGGGTATTTCTTCTTCATCTGATCTTCACGCTCCCAGGTGAACTCGGGTCCTCTATGAGCATTCCATCGAACCTTAACAATTGGTATCTTGTTTTGCTTAAGTCTTTTAACCTCACGATCCATTATTTCGACGGGTTCTTCGATGAATTGAAGTTTTTCGTTGATTTGGATTTCATCTAACGGAATAGTGACATCTTCTTTAGCAAAAAATTTCTTCAAATTCGAGAAGTGGAAAGTGTTATGTACAGCCGCGAGTTGTTGAGGTAACTCAAGTCGGTAAGCTACTGGTCCGACACGATCAATAATCTTGAATGGTCCAATATACCTTGGATTTAATTTCCCTCGTTTACCAAATCGAACAACGCCTTTCCAAGGTGCAACTTTAAGCATGACCATCTCTCCAATTTCAAATTCTATATCTTTTCTTTTAATGTCAGCGTAGCTCTTTTGTCGACTTTGGGCGGTTTTCAACCGTTGTTGAATTTGGATGATCTTCTCAGTAGTTTCTTGTATCATCTCCGGACCCGTAATCTGTCTATCCCCCACTTCACTCCAACAAATCGGAGACCTGCACTTTCTACCATAAAGTGCTTCAAACGGAGCCATCTCAATGCTTGAATGGTAGCTGTTGTTGTAGGAAAATTCTGCTAACGGTAGATGTCGATCCCAACTGTTTCTGAAATCAATAACACATGCTCGTAGCATGTCTTTAAGCGTTTGTATCATCCTTTCACTCTGCCCATCAGTTTGTAGATGATAGGCAGTACTCATGTCTAGACGAGTTCCTAATGCTTGCTGTAATGTCTGCCAGAATCTTGAAATAAATCTGCCATCCCTATCAGAGATAATAGAGATTGGTATTCCATGTCTGGAGACGACTTCCTTCAAATACAGTCGTGCTAACTTCTCCATCTTGTCATCTTCTCTTATTGGCAGGAAGTGTGCTGATTTGGTGAGACGATCAACTATTACCCAAATAGTATTAAAACCACTTGCAGTCCTTGGCAATTTAGTGATGAAATCCATGGTAATGTTTTCCCATTTCCATTCCGGGATTTCGGGTTGTTGAAGTAGACCTGATGGTTTCTGATGCTCAGCTTTGACCTTAGAACACGTCAAACATTCTCCTACGTATTTAGCAACATCAGCTTTCATACCCGGCCACCAAAAATGTTTCTTGAGATCCTTGTACATCTTCCCCGTTCCAGGATGTATTGAGTATCTGGTTTTATGAGCTTCTCTAAGTACCATTTCTCTCATATCTCCAAATTTTGGTACCCAAATCCTTTCAGCCCTATACCGGGTTCCGTCTTCCCGAATATTAAGATGCTTCTCCGATCCTTTGGGTATTTCATCCTTTAAATTTCCCTCTTTTAAAACTCCTTGTTGCGCCTCCTTTATTTGAGTAGTAAGGTTATTATGAATCATTATATTCATAGATTTTACTCGAATGGGTTCTCTGTCCTTCCTGCTCAAGGCATCGGCTACCACATTTGCCTTCCCCGGGTGGTAACGAATCTCAAAGTCGTAATCATTCAACAATTCAATCCACCTACGCTGCCTCATATTCAGTTATTTCTGATTAAATATGTGTTGAAGACTTTTGTGGTCAGTATATATAATACTTTTGACCCCATATAAGTAGTGCCTCCAAGTCTTTAATGCAAACACATTAGCGCCTAATTCCAAATCATGTGTCGTATAATTTTATTCGTGAATCTTCAATTGTCTAGACGCATAAGCAATCACCTTCGTTCATTGAATTAATACACAACCGAGACCTTGCTTTGATGCGTCACAATAAATCACAAAATCATCATTCCCTTCAGGCAATGACAATATAGGTGCCGTAGTTAGCTTTTTCTTCAATAGCTGAAACGCTTTCTCTTGTTCATCATTCCATTCAAATTTCTTTCCTTTATGCGTTAATGCAGTCAAGGGTTTTGCTATTCTGGAAAAGTCTTGGATGAACCTTCTGTAGTAACCAGCTAGTCCTAAAAACTGGCGTATGTGTTTCGGAGTTTTCGGGGTTTCCCACTTTTCAACAGTTTCTATCTTTGCCGGATCCACCTTAATACCTTCTTTGTTCATTATGTGACCGAGGAATTGAACTTCTTCCAACCAAAATGCACACTTTGAAAACTTAGCGTACAATTCTTCCTTCCTCAATACTTCTAACACCTTTCTCAAATGTTCACCGTGTTCTTGGTCATTCTTTGAGTAAATAAGTATGTCATCAATGAAAACAATGACAAACTTGTCAAGGTATGGTCCACACACTCGGTTCATAAGGTCCATGAACACGGCTGGTGCATTAGTTAAACCAAACGGCATGACCATAAACTCGTAATGACCGTAACGTGTTCTGAAAGCAGTCTTTGGAATATCATCTTCTTTCACCCGCATTTGATGATACCCGGAACGTAAGTCAATCTTTGAATAAACAGACGAGCCTTGTAGTTGATCAAATAAGTCGTCGATTCTCGGTAGTGGGTAGCGGTTCTTGATGGTAAGTTTTTTCAACTCTCGGTAGTCGATACACAACCTGA
Organism: Rutidosis leptorrhynchoides; assembly: GCF_046630445.1. Lineage (NCBI taxonomy): Eukaryota > Viridiplantae > Streptophyta > Magnoliopsida > Asterales > Asteraceae > Rutidosis > Rutidosis leptorrhynchoides. The sequence goes on along the minus strand of NC_092342.1, from coordinate 173,925,611 downwards.
ATGTACCATCTTTCTTCTTGACAAACAAAACAGGAGCTCCCCACGGTGATGTGCTTGGTCAAATGAAACCACGCTCTAAAAGTTCTTGTAATTGGCTTTGCAGTTCTTTCATCTCGCTGAGTGTGAGTCTGTAAGGAGCACGAGCTATTGGTGCAGCTCCTGGTACAAGATCTATTTGAAATTCAACGGATCGATGTGGGGGTAATCCCGGTAATTCTTTCAGAAATACATCGGGAAATTCTTTTGCAATGGGAACATCATTGATGCTCTTTTCTTCAGTTTGTACTTTCTCGATGTGTGCTAGAACAGCATAGCAACCTTTTCTTATTAGTTTTTGTGCCTTCAAATTACTAATAAGATGTAGCTTTGTGTTGCCCTTTTCTCCGTACACCATTAAGGGTTTTCCTTTTTCTCGTATAATGCGAATTGCATTTTTGTAACAAACGATCTCTGCTTTCACTTCTTTCAACCAGTCCATACCAATTATCACATCAAAACTCCCTAACTCTACTGATATCAAATCAATCTTAAATGTTTCGCTAACCAGTTTAATTTCTCGATTCCGACATATATTATCTGCTGAAATTAATTTACCATTTGCTAATTCGAGTAAAAATTTACTATCCAAAGGCGTCAATGGACAACTTAATTTAGCACAAAAATCTCTACTCATATAGCTTCTATCCGCACCCGAATCAAATAAAACGTAAGCAGATTTATTGTCAATAAGAAACGTACCCGTAACAAGCTCTGGGTCTTCCTGTGCCTCTGCCGCATTAATATTGAAAACTCTTCCGCGGCCTTGTCCATTCGTGTTCTCCTGGTTCGGGCAATTTCTAATAATGTGGCCCGGTTTTCCACATTTATAACAAACTACATTGGCATAACTTGCTCCGACACTACTGAAATGTCCCGTTCTTATTGATTAAAAACGTTCCATATTAATTGATTTCATTGCGAGGTTTTGACCTCTATATGAGACGTTTTTCAAAGACTGCATTCATTTTAAAACAAACCATAACCTTTATTTCATCAATAAAGGTTTAAAAAGCTTTACGTAGATTATCAAATAATGATAATCTAAAATATCCTGTTTACACACGACCATTACATAATGGTTTACAATACAAATATGTTACAACAAAATAAGTTTCTTGAATGCAGTTTTTACACAATATCATACAAGCATGGACTCCAAATCTCGTCCTTATTTAAGTATGCGATAGCGGAAGCTCTTAATAATCACCTGAGAATAAACATGCTTAAAACGTCAACAAGAATGTTGGTGAGTTATAGGTTTAACCTATATATATCAAATCATAATAATAGACCACAAGATTTCATATTTCAATACACATCCCATACATAGAGATAAAAATCATTCATATGGTGAACACCTGGTAACCGACATTAACAAGATGCATATATAAGAATATCCCCATCATTCCGGGACGCCCTTCGGATATGATATAAATTTCAAAGTACTAAAGCATCCGGTACTTTGGATGGGGTTTGTTAGGCCCAATAGATCTATCTTTAGGATTCGCGTCAATTAGGGTGTCTGTTCCCTAATTCTTAGATTAGCAGACTTAATAAAAAGGGGTATATTCGATTTCGATAATTCAACCATAGAATGTAGTTTCACGTACTTGTGTCTATTTTGTAAATCATTTATAAAACCTGCATGTATTCTCATCCCAAAAATATCAGATTTTAAAAGTGGGACTATAACTCACTTTCACAGATTTTTACTTCGTCGGGAAGTAAGACTTGGCCACTGGTTGATTCACGAACCTATAACAATATATACATATATATCAAAGTATGTTCAAAATATATTTACAACCCTTTTAATATATTTTGATGTTTTAAATTTATTAAGTCACCTGTCCTTGTTAGTAACCTACAACTAGTTGTCCACAGTTAGATGTACAGAAATAAATCGATAAATATTATCTTGAATCAATCCACGACCCAGTGTATACATATCTCAGTATTGATCACAACTCAAACTATATATATTTTGGAATCAACCTCAACCCTGTATAGCAAACTCTAACATTCACATATAGAGTGTCTATGGTTGTTCCGAAATATATATAGATGTGTCGACATGATAGGTTGAAACATTGTATACGTGTCTATGGTATCTCAAGATTACATAATATACAATACAAGTTGATTAAGTTATGGTTGGAATAGATTTGTTACCAATTTTCACGTAGCCTAAATGAGAAAAATTATCCAATCTTGTTTTACCCATAACTTCTTCATTTTAAATCCGTTTTGAGTGAATCAAATTGTTATGGTTTCATATTGAACTCTATTTTATGAATATAAACAGAAAAAGTATAGGTTTATAGTCGTAAAAATAAGTTACAAGTCGTTTTTGTAAAGGTAGTCATTTCAGTCGAAAGAACGACGTCTAGATGACCATTTTAGAAAACATACTTCCACTTTGAGTTTAACCATAATTTTTGGATATAGTTTCATGTTCATAATAAAAATCATTTTCTCAGAATAACAACTTTTAAATCAAAGTTTATCATAGTTTTTAATTAACTAACCCAAAACAGCCCGCGGTGTTACTACGAAGGCGTAAATCCGGTTTTACGGTGTTTTTCGTGTTTCCAGGTTTTAAATCATTAAGTTAGCATATCATATAGATATAGAACATGTGTTTAGTTGATTTTAAAAGTCAAGTTAGAAGGATTAACTTTTGTTTGCGAACAAGTTTAGAATTAACTAAACTATGTTCTAGTGATTACAAGTTTAAACCTTCGAATAAGATAGCTTTATATGTATGAATCGAATGATGTTATGAACATCATTACTACCTTAAGTTCCTTGGATAAACCTACTGGAAAAGAGAAAAATGGATCTAGCTTCAACGGATCCTTGGATGGCTCGAAGTTCTTGAAGCAGAATCATGACACGAAAACAAGTTCAAGTAAGATCATCACTTGAAATAAGATTGTTATAGTTATAGAAATTGAACCAAAGTTTGAATATGATTATTACCTTGTATTAGAATGATAACCTACTGTAAGAAACAAAGATTTCTTGAGGTTGGATGATCACCTTACAAGATTGGAAGTGAGCTAGCAAACTTGAAAGTATTCTTGATTTTATGTAACTATAACTTGTAAAATATATGAAGAACACTTAGAACTTGAAGATAGAACTTGAGAGAGATCAATTAGATGAAGAAAATTGAAGAATGAAAGTGTTTGTAGGTGTTTTTGGTCGTTGGTGTATGGATTAGATATAAAGGATATGTAATTTTGTTTTCATTTAAATAAGTCATGAATGATTACTCATATTTTTGTAATTTTATGAGATATTTCATGCTAGTTGCCAAATGATGGTTCCCACATGTGTTAGGTGACTCACATGGGCTGCTAAGAGCTGATCATTGGAGTGTATATACCAATAGTACATACATCTAAAAGCTGTGTATTGTACGAGTACGAATACGGGTGCATACGAGTAGAATTTTTGATGAAACTGAACGAGGATTTAATTGTAAGCATTTTTGTTAAGTAGAAGTATTTTGATAAGTGTCTTGAAGTCTTTCAAAAGTGTATGAATACATATTAAAACACTACATGTATATACATTTTAACTGAGTCGTTAAGTCATCGTTAGTCGTTACATGTAAATGTTGTTTTGAAACCTTTAGGTTAACGATCTTGTTGAATGTTGTTAACCCATTGTTTATTATAACAAATGAGATGTTAAATTACTATATTATCATGATATTATGATATATAATATATCTTAGTATGATGTATATACAGTTAAATGTCGTTACAACGATAATCGTTACATATATGTCTCGTTTCGAAATCATTAAGTTAGTAGTCTTATTTTTACATATGTATTTCATTGTTAATACACTTAATAATATATTTACTTATCATTTAACATAATTAACCAAGTGTATCAATATCTTAATATGATTCATATGTACCTATTAAGACGTTGTTATAACGATAATCGTTATATATATCGTTTTCGAGTTTCTTAAATTAATAGTCTCATTTTTATGTATATAACTCATTGTTAAAATACCTAATGAGATACATACTTATAATAAAAACATGTTAACTATATATATAACTATATATATGTCATCGTATAGTTTTTACAAGTTTTAACGTTCGTGAATCACCGGTCAACTTGGGTGGTCAATTGTCTATATGAAACATATTTCAATTAATCAAGTCTTAACAAGTTTGATTGCTTAACATGTTGGAAACATTTAATCATGTAAATATCAATATCAATTAATATATATAAACATGGAAAAGTTCGGGTCACTACAGTACCTACCCGTTAAATAAATTTCGTCCCGAAATTTTAAGCTGTTGAAGGTGTTGACGAATCTTCTGGAAATAGATGCGGGTATTTCTTCTTCATCTGATCTTCACGCTCCCAGGTGAACTCGGGTCCTCTACGAGCATTCCATCGAACCTTAACAATTGGTATCTTGTTTTGCTTAAGTCTTTTAACCTCACGATCCATTATTTCGACGGGTTCTTCGATGAATTGAAGTTTTTCGTTGATTTGGATTTCATCTAACGGAATAGTGAGATCTTCTTTAGCAAAACATTTCTTCAAATTCGAGACGTGGAAAGTGTTATGTACAGCCGCGAGTTGTTGAGGTAACTCAAGTCGGTAAGCTACTGGTCCGACACGATCAATAATCTTGAATGGTCCAATATACCTTGGATTTAATTTCCCTCGTTTACCAAATCGAACAACGCCTTTCCAAGGTGCAACTTTAAGCATGACCATCTCTCCAATTTCAAATTCTATATCTTTTCTTTTAATGTCAGCGTAGCTCTTTTGTCGACTTTGGGCGGTTTTCAACCGTTGTTGAATTTGGATGATCTTCTCGGTAGTTTCTTGTATAATCTCCGGACCCGTAATCTGTCTATCCCCCACTTCACTCCACCAAATCGGAGACCTGCACTTTCTACCATAAAGTGCTTCAAACGGCGCCATCTCAATGCTTGAATGGTAGCTGTTGTTGTAGGAAAATTATGCTAACGGTAGATGTCGATCCCAACTGTTTCCGAAATCAATAACACATGCTTGTAGCATGTCTTCAAGCGTTTGTATCGTCCTTTCGCTCTGCCCATCAGTTTGTGGATGATAGGCAGTACTCATGTCTAGACGAGTTCCTAATGCTTGCTGTAATGTCTGCCAGAATCTTGAAATAAATCTGCCATCCCTATCAGAGATAATAGAGATTGGTATTCCATGTCTGGAGACGACTTCCTTCAAATACAGTCATGCTAACTTCTCCATCTTGTCATCTTCTCTTATTGGCAGGAAGTGTGCTGATTTGGTGAGACGATCAACTATTACCCAAATAGTATCAAAACCACTTGCAGTCCTTGGCAATTTAGTGATGAAATCCATGGTAATGTTTTCCCATTTCCATTCTGGGATTTCGGGTTGTTGAAGTAGACCTGATGGTTTCTGATGCTCAGCTTTGACCTTAGAACACGTCAAACATTCTCCTACGTATTTAGCAACATCGGCTTTCATACCCGGCCACCAAAAATGTTTCTTGAGATCCTTGTACATCTTCCCCGTTCCAGGATGTATTGAGTATCTGGTTTTATGAGCTTCTCTAAGTACCATTTCTCTCATATCTCCAAATTTTGGTACCCAAATCCTTTCAGCCCTATACCGGGTTTCGTCTTCTCGAATATTAAGATGCTTCTCCGATCTTTTGGGTATTTCATCCTTTAAATTTCCCTATTTTAAAACTCCTTGTTGCGCCTCCTTTATTTGAGTAGTAAGGTTATTATGAATCATTATATTCATAGATTTTACTCGAATGGGTTCTCTGTCCTTCCTGCTCAAGGCATCGGCTACCACATTTGCCTTCCCCGGGTGGTAACGAATCTCAAAGTCGTAATCATTCAACAATTCAATCCACCTACGCTGCCTCATATTCAGTTGTTTCTGATTAAATATGTGTTGAAGACTTTTGTGGTCGGTATATATAATACTTTTGACCCCATATAAGTAGTGCCTCCAAGTCTTTATGCAAAAACAACCGCGCCTAATTCCAAATCATGCGTCGTATAATTTTGCTCGTGAATCTTCAATTGTCTAGAGGCATAAGCAATCACCTTCGTTCGTTGCATTAATACACAACCGAGACCTTGCTTTGATGCGTCACAATAAATCACAAAATCATCATTCCCTTCAGGCAATGACAATATAGGTGCCGTAGTTAGCTTTTTCTTCAATAACTGAAACGCTTTCTCTTGTTCATCCTTCCATTCAAATTTCTTCCCTTTATGCGTTAATGCAGTCAAGGGTTTTGCTATTCTGGAAAAGTCTTGGATGAACCTTCTGTAGTAACCAGCTAGTCCTAAAAACTGGCGTATGTGTTTCGGAGTTTTCGGGGTTTCCCACTTTTCAACAGTTTCTATCTTTGCCGGATCCACCTTAATACCATCTTTGTTTACTATGTGACCGAGGAATTGAGCTTCTTCCAACCAAAATGCACACTTTGAAAACTTAGCGTACAATTCTTCCTTCCTCAATACTTCTAACACCTTTCTCAAATGTTCACCATGTTCTTGGTCATTCTTTGAGTAAATAAGTATGTCATCAATGAAAACAATGACAAACTTGTCAAGGTATGGTCCACACACTCGGTTCATAAGGTCCATGAACACAGCTGGTGCATTAGTTAAACCAAACGGCATGACCATAAACTCGTAATGACCGTAACGTGTTCTGAAAGCAGTCTTTGGAATATCATCTTCTTTCACCCGCATTTGATGATACCTGGAACGTAAGTCAATCTTTGAATAAACAGACGAGCCTTGTAGTTGATCAAATAAGTCGTCGATTCTCGGTAGTGGGTAGCGGTTCTTGATGGTAAGTTTGTTCAACTCTCGGTAGTCGATACACAACCAGAATGTACCATCTTTCTTCTTGACAAACAAAACAGGAGCTCCCCACGGTAATGTGCTTGGTCGAATGAAACCACGCTCTAAAAGTTCTTGTAATTGGCTTTGTAGTTCTTTCATCTCACTGGGTGCGAGTCTGTAAGGAGCACGAGCTATTGGTGCAGCTTCTGGTACAAGATCTATTTGAAATTCAACGGATCGATGTGGGGGTAATCCCGGTAATTCTTTCGGAAATACATCGGGAAATTCTTTTGCAATGGGAACATCATTGATGCTCTTTTCTTCAGTTTGTACTTTCTCGACGTGTGCTAGAACAGCATAGCAACCTTTTCTTATTAGTTTTTGTGCCTTCAAATTACTAATAAGATGTAGCTTCGTGTTGCCCTTTTCTCCGTACACCATTAAGGGTTTTCCTTTTTCTCGTATAATGCGAATTGCATTTTTGTAACAAATGATCTCTGCTTTCACTTCTTTCAACCAGTCCATACCGATTATCACATCAAAACTCCCTAACTCTACTGGTATCAAATCAATCTTAAATGTTTCGCTAACAAGTTTAATTTCTCGATTCCGACATATATTATCTGCTGAAATTAATTTACGATTTGCTAATTCGAGTAAAAATTTACTATCCAAAGGCGTCAATGGACAACTTAATTTAGCACAAAAATCTCTACTCATATAGCTTCTATCCGCACCCGAATCAAATAAAACGTAAGAAGATTTATTGTCAATAAGAAACGTACCCGTAACAAGCTCCGGGTCTTCCTGTGCCTCTGCCGCATTAATATTGAAAACTCTTCCGCGACCTTGTCCATTCGTGTTCTCCTGGTTCGGGCAATTTCTAATAATGTAGCCCGGTTTTCCACATTTATAACAGACTACATTGGCATAACTTGCTCCGACACTACTTGCTCCGCCATTACTAGTTCCGACACCATTTATTCCTTTTGTTCTATTAACCCCTGGTCCGTAGACCTCACACTTCGCCGCGCTATGACCATTTCTTTTACACTTGTTGCAAAATTTGGTGCAGAATCCCGAGTGATACTTTTCACACCTTTGGCATAGCTGCTTCTGATTGTTGTTGTTGTTGTTGCGGTTATTATTGTTGTTGGGATGATTGTTGTAGTTGCTGTTGTTGTTGTTGTTGTTGTTGTTGTTGTTGTTGGGCCGTTTGTTGTGGTTGCGATTGATGTTGCGATTGTTGGGATAATTGTTGCGATTATTGTTGTAATTGCTGTTGTTGTTGTATTGGTGATTCTTATCACCGCTTTCCTCCCACTTTCTTTTGACTTGCTTCACATTGGCCTCTTCAGCAGTATGTTCTTTAATTCTTTCTTCAATCTGGTTCACTAGTTTGTGAGCCATTCTACATGCCTGTTGTATAGAGGCGGGCTCGTGTGAACTTATATCTTCTTGGATTCTTTCCGGTAATCCTTTCACAAATGCGTCGATCTTCTCTTCCTCATCTTCGAATGCTCCCGTACACAATAGGCACAATTCTGTGAATCGTCTTTCGTACGTGGTAATATCAAATCCTTGGGTTCGTAAACCTCTAAGTTCTGTCTTGAGCTTATTGACCTCGGTTCTGGGATGGTACTTCTCGTTCATCAAGTGCTTGCATGCTGACCACGGTAGTGCGTACTCATCGTCTTGTCCCACTTGCTCTAGATAGGTATTCCACCATGTTAACGCAGAACCTGTGAAGGTATGCGTAGCGTACTTCACTTTGTCCTCTTCAGTACACTTACTTATGGCAAACACCGATTCGACCTTCTCGGTCCACCGTTTCAATCCGATCGGTCCTTCGGTTCCATCAAATTCCAAAGGTTTGCAGGCAGTGAATTCTTTGTAGGTGCATCCTACACGATTTCCTGTACTGCTAGATCCAAGGTTATTGTTGGTATATAGCGCAGCCTGTACTGCGGCTATGTTTGAAGCTAGAAAAGTACGGAATTCCTCTTCATTCATATTCACGGTGTGTCGAGTAGTCGGTGCCATTTCCTTCAAAATAGTCAAATGGAACAAGTTAATCATACAGAATATTAAGAGTAGTTAATAGTATTTCGTAGCATAATATGAACTCATTTATAAAAGCTTTTTCTTCATATTAGCGTTTTATAAGTTTAAATTCGGGTAGTACCTACCCGTTAAGTTCATACTTAGTAGCTAATATACAATTCAACTACTACAATTCTATATGAAAAACTGATTATAATAATATTTCGCGTTCAAACTTTTATACAATATTTTACAAACTTACAATACCGCTTATTTTACATAAAGCATGAAATATAGCACACAATAACTTTGATACAAGATAGTTGTGAAGATAATTCTAGCTAGTACACAAGTCGTTCAGTAAAGGCAATAAAGACACGTAATTCATACGTCCAGAAACAAGTCATGCATTCTGGTTTTACTAGGACTACTTCCCATCCTTGGTCTTGTGGAACATAACCGTTATGGCCGTTGATAAGACAGCGTGTTGTAACGTCGTCAAAGGGACGAGGGTTACGTAATGACCAACAGTCTCGTAATAACCTAAAAACCTCATTTCTTACCCCAATTACCGACTCCGTCACTTGTGGGAACGTTTTGTTTAATAGCTGTAGCCCGATGTTCTTGTTCTCACTTTGGTGAGAAGCGAACATTACTAACCCGTAAGTATAACATGCTTCTTTATGTTGCATGTTAGCCGCTTTTTCTAAATCACGAAGTCCTATATTCAGATATACTGAGTCAAAATAATTTCTTAACCCGTTGCGTAAAATAGCATTTGGGTTCCCCGCAATATATGCGTCAAAGTAATTACATCGTAACTTATGGGTTTCCCAATGTGATATCCCCCATCTTTCAAACGAAAGTCTCTTATAAACCAAGACATTCTTGGAACGTTCTTCGAATGTCTTACAAACTGATCTCGCCTTAAATAGTTGTGCCGAGGAATTCTAACCGACTCTAGACAAGATTTCATCAATCATGTCTCCGGGTAGGTCTCTTAAAATATTGGGTTGTCTATCCATTTTGTGTTTTTAAACTGTAAAATAGACAAGAGTTAGATTCATAAAAAAATACTTATTAATACAAGCAATTTTTACATATATCATAAAGCATAAGCACACTATATTACATATATTACACCACACGAATACAACTATCTTATTCTGACTCGCTCGTTTCTTCTTCTTCGGTTTTGGTTCGTTTTGCCAAGTTTCTAGGGATATATGATGTTCCCCTAATACTAACTGTCATTTTCCACAACGGTTTAGAAAAACCTGGTGGTTTAGAGGTTCCCGGGTCATTGTTACAACTTAAGGACTTCTGGGGTTGACGATACATATAAAGTTCATCGGGGTTGGAATTAGATTTCTCTATTTTTATGCCCTTTCCCTTATTATTTTCTTTTGCCTTTTTAAATTCAGTTGGGGTAATTTCTATAACATCATCGGAATTCTCGTCGGAATCCGATTCATCGGAGAATTGGTAATCCTCCCAATATTTTGCTTCCTTGGCGGAAACACCATTGACCATAATTAACCTTGGTCGGTTGGTTGAGGATTTTCTTTTACTTAACCATTTTATTATTTCCCCCACCGGTTCTACTTCTTCATCCGGTTCCGATTCTTCTTCCGGTTCCGATTCTTCTTCCGGTTCCGACTCTTCTTCCGGTTCCTCTTCGGGAACTTGTGAATCAGTCCACGAATCATTCCAATTTACATTTGACTCTTCATTATTATTAGGTGAGTCAATGGGACTTGTTCTAGAGGTAGACATCTATCACATAATATCAAACACGATAAGAGATTAATATATCACATAATATTCATATGTTAAAAATATATAGTTTCCAACAAAAATGTTAAGCAATCATTTTTAAAGAAAACACGGTCGAAGTCCAGACTCACTAATGCATCCTAACAAACTCGATAAGACACACTAATGCAAATTTTCTGGTTCTCTAAGACCAACGCTCTGATACCAACTGAAATGTCCCGTTCTTATTGATTAAAAACGTTCCATATTAATTGATTTCGTTGCGAGGTTTTGACCTCTATATGAGACGTTTTTCAAAGACTGCATTCATTTTAAAACAAACCATAACCTTTATTTCATAAATAAAGGTTTAAAAATCTTTACGTAGATTATCAAATAATGATAATCTAAAATATCATGTTTACACACGACCATTACATAATGGTTTACAATACAAATATGTTACAACAAAATAAGTTTCTTGAATGCAGTTTTTACATAATATCATACAAGCATGGACTCCAAATCTCGTCCTTATTTAAGTATGCGACAGCGGAAGCTCTTAATAATCACCTGAGAATAAACATGCTTAAAACGTCAACAAGAATGTTGGTGAGTTATAGGTTTAACCTATATATATCAAATCATAATAATAGACCACAAGATTTCATATTTCAATACACATCCCATACATAGAGATAAAAATCATTCATATGGTGAACACCTGGTAACTGACATTAACAAGATGCATATATAAGAATATCCCCATCATTCCGGGACACCCTTCGGATATGATATAAATTTCGAAGTAATTAGGGTGTCTGTTCCCTAATTCTTAGATTACCAGACTTAATAAAAAGGGGCATATTCGATTTCGATAATTCAACCATAGAATGTAGTTTCACGTACTTGTGTCTATTTTGTAAATCATTTATAAAACCTGCATGTATTCTCATCCCAAAAATATTAGATTTTAAAAGTGGGACTATAACTCACTTTCACAGATTTTTACTTCGTCGGGAAGTAAGACTTGGCCACTGGTTGATTCACGAACCTATAACAATATATACATATATATCAAAGTATGTTCAAAATATATTTACAACCCTTTTAATATATTTTGATGTTTTAAATTTATTAAGTCAGCTGTCCTTGTTAGTAACCTACAACTAGTTGTCCACAGTTAGATGTACAGAAATAAATCGATAAATATTATCTTGAATCAATCCACAACCCAGTGTATACGTATCTCAGTATTGATCACAACTCAAACTATATATATTTTGGAATCAACCTCAACCCTGTATAGCTAACTCCAACATTCACATATAGAGTGTCTATGGTTATTCCGAAATATATATAGATGTGTCGACATGATAGGTCGAAACATTGTATACGTGTCTATGGTATCTCAAGATTACATAATATACAATACAAGTTGATTAAGTTATGGTTGGAATAGATTTGTTACCAATTTTCACGTAGCCTAAATGAGAAAAATTATCCAATCTTGTTTTACCCATAACTTCTTCATTTTAAATCCGTTTTGAGTGAATCAAATTGCTATGGTTTCATATTGAACTCTATTTTATGAATCTAAACAGAAAAATTATAGGTTTATAGTCGTAAAAATAAGTTACAAGTTGTTTTTATAAAGGTAGTCATTTCAGTCGAAAGAACGACATCTAGATGACCATTTTATAAAACATACTTCCACTTTGAGTTTAACCATAACTTTTGGATATAGTTTCATGTTCATAATAAAAATCATTTTCTCAGAATAACAACTTTTAAATCAAAGTTTATCATAGTTTTTAATTAACTAACCCAAAACAGCCCGCGGTGTTACTACGACGGCGTAAATCCGGTTTTACGGTGTTTTTCGTGTTTCCAGGTTTTAAATCATTAAGTTAGCATATCATATAGATATAGAACATGTGTTTAGTTGATTTTAAAAGTCAAGTTAGAAGGATTAACTTTTGTTTGCGAACAAGTTTAGAATTAACTAAACTATGTTCTAGTGATTACTAGTTTAAACCTTCGAATAAGATAGCTTTATATGTATGAATCGAATGATGTTATGAACATCATTACTACCTTAAGTTCCTTGGATAAACCTACTGGAAAAGAGAAAAATGGATCTAGCTTCAACGGATCCTTGGATGGCTCGAAGTTCTTGAAGCAGAATCATGACACGAAAACAAGTTCAAGTAAGATCATCACTTGAAATAAGATTGTTATAGTTATAGAAATTGAACCAAAGTTTGAATATGATTATTACCTTGTATTAGAATGATAACCTACTGTAAGAAACAAAGATTTCTTGAGGTTGGATGATCACCTTACAAGATTGGAAGTGAGCTAGCAAACTTGAAAGTATTCTTGATTTTATGTAACTAGAACTTGTAAAATATATGAAGAACACTTAGAACTTGAAGATAGAACTTGAGAGAGATCAATTAGATGAAGAAAATTGAAGAATGAAAGTGTTTGTAGGTGTTTTTGGTCGTTGGTGTATGGATTAGATATAAAGGATATGTAATTTTGTTTTCATGTAAATAAGTCATGAATGATTACTCATATTTTTGTAATTTTATGAGATATTTCATGCTAGTTACCAAATGATGGTTCCCACATGTGTTAGGTGACTCACATGGGCTGCTAAGAGCTGATCATTGGAGTGTATATACCAATAGTACATACATCTAAAAGCTGTGTATTGTACGAGTACGAATACGGGTGCATACGAGTAGAATTGTTGATGAAACTGAACGAGGATGTAATTGTAAGAATTTTTGTTAAGTAGAAGTATTTTGATAAGTGTCTTGAGGTCTTTCAAAAGTGTATGAATACATATTAAAACACTACATGTATATACATTTTAACTAAGTCGTTAAGTCATCGTTAGTCGTTACATGTAAATGTTGTTTTGAAACCTTTAGGTTAACGATCTTGTTGAATGTTGTTAACCCATTGTTTATTATAACAAATGAGATGTTAAATTATTATATTATCATGATATTATGATATATAATATATCTTAGTATGATGTATATACAGTTAAATGTCGTTACAACGATAATCGTTACATATATGTCTCGTTTCGAAATCATTAAGTTAGTAGTCTTATTTTTACATATGTATTTCATTGTTAATACACTTAATAATATATTTACTTATCATTTAACATAATTAACCAAGTGTATCAATATCTTAATATGATTCATATGTACCTAGTAAGACGTTGTTATAACGATAATCGTTATATATATCGTTTTCGAGTTTCTTAAATTAATAGTCTCATTTTTATGTATATAACTCATTGTTTAAATACCTAATGAGATACATACTTATAATAAAAACATGTTAACTATATATATAACCATATATATGTCATCGTATAGTTTTTACAAGTTTTAACGTTCGTGAATCATCGGTCAACTTGGGTGGTCAATTGTCTATATGAAACATATTTCAATTAATCAAGTCTTAACAAGTTTGATTGCTTAACATGTTGGAAACATTTAATCATTAAAAATATCAATCTCAATTAATATATATAAACGTGGAAAAGTTCGGGTCACTACAACTACTTGCTCCGCCATTACTCGTTCCGACACCATTTGTTCCTTTCGTTCTATTAACCCCTGGTCCGTAGACCTCACACTTTGCCGCGCTATGACCATTTCTTTTACACTTGTTGCAAAATTTGGTGCAGAACCCCGAGTGATACTTTTCACACCTTTGGCATAGCTGCTTCTGATTGTTGTTGTTGTTGCGGTTATTATTGTTGTTGGGATGATTGTTGTAGTTGCTGTTGTTGTTGTTGTTGTTGTTGTTATTGTTGGGCCGTTTGTTGTAGTTGCGATTGATGTTGCGATTGTTGGGATAATTGTTGCGATTATTGTTGTAATTGCTGTTGTTGTTGTATTGGTGATTCTTATCACCGTTTTCCTCCCACTTTCTTTTGACTTGCTTCACATTGGCCTCTTCAGCAGTCTGTTCTTTAATTCTTTCTTCAATCTAGTTCACTAGTTTGTAAGCCATTCTACATCCCTGTTGTATGGAGGCGGGCTCGTGTAAACTTATATCTTCTTGGATTCTTTCCGGTAATCCTTTCACAAACGCGTCGATCTTCTCTTCCTCATCTTCGAATGCTCCCGGACACAATAGGCACAATTCTGTGAATCGTCTTTCGTACGTGGTAATATCAAATCCTTGGGTTCGTAACCCTCTAAGTTCTGTCTTGAGCTTATTGACCTCGGTTCTGGGACGGTACTTCTCGTTCATCAAGTGCTTGAATGCTGACCACGGTAGTGCGTACGCATCGTCTTGTCCCACTTGCTCTAGATAGGTATTCCACCATGTTAACGCAGAACCTGTAAAGGTATGCGTAGCGTACTTCACTTTGTCCTCTTCAGTACACTTACTTATGGCAAAAACCGATTCGACCTTCTCGGTCCACCATTTCAATCCGATCGGTCCTTCGGTTCCATCAAATTCCAAAGGTTTGCAGGCAGTGAATTCTTTGTAGGTGCATCCTACACGATTTCCTGTACTGCTATGTAGTGACCCGAACTTTTCCATGTTTATATATATTAATTGAGATTGATATTTACATGATTAAATGTTTCCAACATATTAAGCAATCAAACTTGTTAAGACTTGATTAATTGAAATAGGTTTCATATAGACAATTGACTACCCAAGTTGACCGGTGATTCACGAACGTTAAAACTTGTAAAAACTATATGATGACATATATATGGTTATATATATAGTTAACATGATATTATGATAAGTAAACATATCATTAAGTATATTAACAATGAACTACATATGTAAAAACAAGACTACTAACTTAATGATTTTGAAACGAGACATATATGTAACGATTATCGTTGTAACGACATTTAATGTATATATATCATATTAAGAGATATTTGTACATCATAATATCATGATAATATAATAATTTAAAATCTCTTTTGATATTATAAACATTGGGTTAACAACATTTAACAAGATCGTTAACCTAAAGGTTTCAAAACAACATTTACATGTAACGACTAACGATGACTTAACGACTCAGTTAAAATGTATATACATGTAGTATTTTAATATGTATTCATACACTTTTGAAAGACTTCAAGACACTTATCAAAATACTTCTAGTTAACAAAAATGCTTACAATTACATCCTCGTTCAGTTTCATCAACAATTCTACTCGTATGCACCCGTATTCGTACTCGTACAATACACAGCTTTTAGATGTATGTACTATTGGTATATACACTCCAATGATCAGCTCTTAGCAGCCCATGTGAGTCACCTAACACATGTGGGAACCATCATTTGGCAACTAGCATGAAATATCTCATAAAATTACAAAAATATGAGTAATCATTCATGACTTATTTACATGAAAACAAAATTACATATCCTTTATATCTAATCCATACACCAACGACCAAAAACACCTACAAACACTTTCATTCTTCAATTTTCTTCATCTAATTGATCTCTCTCAAGTTCTATCTTCAAGTTCTAAGTGTTCTTCATAAATTCCAAAAGTTCTAGTTTCATAAAATCAAGAATACTTTCAAGTTTGCTAGCTCACTTCCAATCTTGTAAGGTGATCATCCAACCTCAAGAAATCTTTGTTTCTTACAGTAGGTTATCATTCTAATACAAGGTAATAATCATATTCAAACTTTGGTTCAATTTCTATAACTATAACAATCTTATTTCAAGTGATGATCTTACTTGAACTTGTTTTCGTGTCATGATTCTGCTTCAAGAACTTCGAGCCATCCAAGGATCCGTTGAAGCTAGATCCATTTTTCTCTTTTCCAGTAGGTTTATCCAAGGAACTTAAGGTAGTAATGATTTTCATAACATCATTCGATTCATACATATAAAGCTATCTTATTCGAAGGTTTAAACTTGTAATAACTAGAACATAGTTTAGTTAATTCTAAACTTGTTCGCAAACAAAAGTTAATCCTTCTAACTTGACTTTTAAAATCAACTAAACACATGTTCTATATCTATATGATATGCTAACTTAATGATTTAAAACCTGAAAACACGAAAAACACCGTAAAACCGGATTTACGCCGTCGTAGTAACACCGCGGGCTGTTTTGGGTTAGTTAATTAAAAACTATGATAAACTTTGATTTAAAAGTTGTTATTCTGAGAAAATTATTTTTATTATGAACATGAAACTATATCCAAAAATTATGGTTAAACTCAAAGTGGAAGTATGTTTTCTAAAATGGTCATCTAGACGTCGTTCTTTCGACTGAAATGACTACCTTTACAAAAATGACTTGTAACTTATTTCTCTGACTATAAACCTATACTTTTCTGTTTAGATTCATAAAATAGAGTTCAATATGAAACCATAGCAATTTTATTCACTCAAAACGGATTTAAAATGAAGAAGTTATGGGTAAAACAAGATTGGATAATTTTTCTCATTTTAGCTACGTGAAAATTGGTAACAAATCTATTCCAACCATAACTTAATCAACTTGTATTGTATATTATGTAATCTTGAGATACCATAGACACGTATACAATGTTTCGACCTATCATGTCGACACATCTATATATATTTCGGAACAACCATAGACACTCTATATGTGAATGTTGGAGTTAGCTATACAGGGTTGAGGTTGATTCCAAAATATATATAGTTTGAGTTGTGATCAATACTGAGATACGTATACACTGGGTCGTGGATTGATTCAAGATAATATTTATCGATTTATTTCTGTACATCTAACTGTGGACAACTAGTTGTAGGTTACTAACGAGGATAGCTGACTTAATAAACTTAAAACATCAAAATATATTAAAAGTGTTGTAAATATATTTTAAACATACTTTGATATATATGTATATATTGTTATAGGTTCGAGAATCAACCAGTGGTCAAGTCTTACTTCCCGACGAAGTAAAAATCTGTGAAAGTGAGTTATAGTCCCACTTTTAAAATCTAATATTTTTGGGATGAGAATACATGCAGGTTTTATAAATGATTTACAAAGTAGACACAAGTACGTGAAACTACATTCTATGGTTGAATTATCGAAATCGAATATGCCCCTTTTTATTAAGTCTGGTAATCTAAGAATTAGGGAACAGACACCCTAATTGACGCGAATCCTAAAGATAGATCTATTGGGCCTAACAAACCCCATCCAAAGAACCGGATGCTTTAGTACTTCGAAATTTATATCATATCCGAAGGGTGTCCCGGAATGATGGGGATATTCTTATATATGCATCTTGTTAATGTCGGTTACCAGGTGTTCACCATATGAATGATTTTTATCTCTATGTATGGGATGTGTATTGAAATATGAAATCTTGTGGTCTATTATTATGATTTGATATATATAGGTTAAACCTATAACTCACCAACATTTTTGTTGACGTTTTAAGCATGTTTATTCTCAGGTGATTATTAAGAGCTTCCGCTGTCGCATACTTAAATAAGGACGAGATTTGGAGTCCATGCTTGTATGATATTGTGTAAAAACTGCAATCAAGAAACTTATTTTGTTGTAACATATTTGTATTGTAAGCCATTATGTAATGGTCGTGTGTAAACAGGATATTTTAGATTATCATTATTTGATAATCTACGTAAAGCTTTTTAAACCTTTATTGATGAAATAAAGGTTATGGTTTGTTTTAAAATGAATGCAGTCTTTGAAAAACGTCTCATATAGAGGTCAAAACCTCGCAACGAAATCAATTAATATGGAACGTTTTTAATCAATAAGAACGGGACATTTCAGTTGGTATCAGAGCGTTGGTCTTAGAGAACCAGAAAATTTGCATTAGTGTGTCTTATCGAGTTTGTTAGGATGCATTAGTGATTCTGGACTTCGACCGTGTTTTCTTTAAAAATGATTGCTTAACATTTTTGTTGAAAACTATATATTTTTAACATATGAATATTATGTGATATATTAATCTCTTAACGTGCTTGATATTATGTGATAGATGTCTACTGAAATGTCCCGTTCTTATTGATTAAAAACGTTCCATATTAATTGATTTCGTTGCGAGGTTTTGACCTCTATATGAGACGTTTTTCAAAGACTGCATTCATTTTAAAACAAACCATAACCTTTATTTCATCAATAAAGGTTTAAAAAGCTTTACGTAGATTATCAAATAATGATAATCTAAAATATCCTGTTTACACACGACCATTACATAATGGTTTACAATACAATTATGTTACAACAAAATAAGTTTCTTGAATGCAGTTTTTACACAATATCATACAAGCATGGACTCCAAATCTCTTCCTTATTTAAGTATGCGACAGCGGAAGCTCTTAATAATCACCTGAGAATAAACATGCTTAAAACGTCAACAAAAATGTTGGTGAGTTATAGGTTTAACCTATATATATCAAATCATAATAATAGACCACAAGATTTCATATTTCAATACACATCCCATACATAGAGATAAAAATCATTCATATGGTGAACACCTGGTAACCGACATTAACAAGATGCATATATAAGAATATCCCCATCATTCCGGGACACCCTTCGGATATGATATAAATTTCGAAGTACTAAAGCATCCGGTACTTTGGATGGGGCTTGTTGGGCCCGATAGATCTATCTTTAGGATTCGCGTCAATTAGGGTGTCTGTTCCCTAATTCTTAGATTACCAGACTTAATAAAAGGGGCATATTCGATTTCGATAATTCAACCATAGAATGTAGTTTCACGTACTTGTGTCTACTTTGTAAATCATTTATAAAACCTGCATGTATTCTCATCCCAAAAATATTAGATTTTAAAAGTGGGACTATAACTCACTTTCACAGATTTTTACTTCGTCGAGAAGTAATACTTGACCACCGGTTGATTCACGAACCTATAACAATATATACATATATATCAAAGTATGTTTAAAATATATTTACAACACTTTTAATATATTTTGATGTTTTAAGTTTATTAAGTCAGCTGTCCTCGTTAGTAACCTACAACTAGTTGTCCACAGTTAGATGTACAGAAATAAATCGATAAATATTATCTTGAATCAATCCACGACCCAGTGTATACGTATCTCAGTATTGATCACAACTCAAACAATATATATTTTGGAATCAACCTCAACCCTGTATAGCTAACTCCAACATTCACATATAGAGTGTCTATGGTTGTTCCGAAATATATATAGATGTGTCGACATGATAGGTCGAAACATTGTATACGTGTCTATGGTATCTCAAGATTACATAATATACAATACAAGTTGATTAAGTTATGGTTGGAATAGATTTGTTACCAATTTTCACGTAGCTAAAATGAGAAAAATTATCCAATCTTGTTTTACCCATAACTTCTTCATTTTAAATCCGTTTTGAGTGAATCTAATTGCTATGGTTTCATATTGAACTCTATTTTATGAATCTAAACAGAAAAGTATAGGTTTATAGTCGGAGAAATAAGTTACAAGTCGTTTTTGTAAAGGTAGTCATTTCAGTCGAAAGAACGACGTCTAGATGACCATTTTAGAAAACATACTTCCACTTTGAGTTTAACCATAATTTTTGGATATAGTTTCATGTTCATAATAAAAATTATTTTCTCAGAATAACAACTTTTAAATCAAAGTTTATCATAGTTTTTAATTAACTACCCCAAAACAGCCCGCGGTGTTACTACGACGGCGTAAATCCGGTTTTACGGTGTTTTTCGTGTTTTCAGGTTTTAAATCATTAAGTTAGCATATCATATAGATATAGAACATGTGTTTAGTTGATTTTAAAAGTCAAGTTAGAAGGATTAACTTTTGTTTGCGAACAAGTTTAGAATTAACTAAACTATGTTCTAGTGATTACAAGTTTAAACCTTCGAATAAGATAGCTTTATATGTATGAATCGAATGATGTTATGAACATCATTACTACCTTAAGTTCCTTGGATAAACCTACTGGAAAAGAGAAAAATTGATCTAGCTTCAACGGATCCTTGGATGGCTCGAAGTTCTTGAAGCAGAATCATGACACGAAAACAAGTTCAAGTAAGATCATCACTTGAAATAAGATTGTTATAGTTATAGAAATTGAACCAAAGTTTGAATATGATTATTACCTTGTATTAGAATGATAACCTACTGTAAGAAACAAAGATTTCTTGAGGTTGGATGATCACCTTACAAGATTGGAAGTGAGCTAGCAAACTTGAAAGTATTCTTGATTTTATGAAACTAGAACTTTTGGAATTTATGAAGAACACTTAGAACTTGAAGATAGAACTTGAGAGAGATCAATTAGATGAAGAAAATTGAAGAATGAAAGTGTTTGTAGGTGTTTTTGGTCGTTGGTGTATGGATTAGATATAAAGGATATGTAATTTTGTTTTCATGTAACTAAGTAATGAATGATTACTCATATTTTTGTAATTTTATGAGATATTTCATGCTAGTTGCCAAATAATGGTTCCCACATGTGTTAGGTGACTCAAATGGGCTGCTAAGAGCTGATCATTGGAGTGTATATACCAATAGTACATACATCTAAAAGCTGTGTATTGTACGAGTACGAATACGGGTGCATACGAGTAGAATTGTTGATGAAACTGAACGAGGATGTAATTGTAAGCATTTTTGTTAAGTAGAAGTATTTTGATAAGTGTCTTGAAGTCTTTCAAAAGTGTATGAATACATATTAAAATACTACATGTATATACATTTTAACTGAGTCGTTAAGTCATCGTTAGTCGTTACATGTAAATGTTGTTTTGAAACCTTTAGGTTAACGATCTTGTTAAATGTTGTTAACCCAATGTTTATAATATCAAAAGAGATTTTAAATTATTATATTATCATGATATTATGATGTACAAATATCTATTAATATGATATATATACATTAAATGTCGTTACAACGATAATCGTTACATATATGTCTCGTTTCAAAATCATTAAGTTAGTAGTCTTGTTTTTACATATGTAGTTCATTGTTAATATACTTAATGATATGTTTACTTATCATAATATCATGTTAACTATATATATAACCATATATATGTCATCATATAGTTTTTACAAGTTTTAACGTTCGTGAATCACCGGTCAACTTGGGTAGTCAATTGTCTATATGAAACCTATTTCAATTAATCAAGTCTTAACAAGTTTGATTGCTTAATATGTTGGAAACATTTAATCATGTAAATATCAATCTCAATTAATATATATAAACATGGAAAAGTTCGGGTCACTACAGTACCTACTCGTTAAATAAATTTCGTCCCGAAATTTTAAGCTGTTGAAGGTGTTGACGAATCTTCTGGAAAGAGATGCGGGTATTTCTTCTTCATCTGATCTTCACGCTCCCAGGTGAACTCGGGTCCTCTACGAGCATTCCATCGAACCTTAACAATTGGTATCTTGTTTTGCTTAAGTCTTTTAACCTCACGATCCATTATTTCGACGGGTTCTTCGATGAATTGAAGTTTTTCGTTGATTTGGATTTCATCTAACGGAATAGTGAGATCTTCTTTAACAAAACATTTCTTCAAATTCGATACGTGGAAAGTGTTATGTACAGCCGCGAGTTGTTGAGGTAACTCAAGTCGGTAAGCTACTGGTCCGACACGATCAATAATCTTGAATGGTCCAATATACCTTGGATTTAATTTCCCTCGTTTACCAAATCGAACAACGCCTTTCCAAGGTGCAACTTTAAGCATGACCATCTCTCCAATTTCAAATTCTATATCTTTTCTTTTAATGTCAGCGTAGCTCTTTTGTCGACTTTGGGCAGTTTTCAACCGTTGTTGAATTTGGATGATCTTCTCGGTAGTTTCTTGTATAATCTCCGGACCCGTAATATGTCTATCCCCCACTTCACTCCAACAAATCGGAGACCTGCACTTTCTACCATAAAGTGCTTCAAACGGCGCCATCTCAATGCTTGAATGGTAGCTGTTGTTGTAGGAAAATTCTGCTAACGGTAGATGTCGATCCCAACTGTTTCCGAAATCAATAACACATGCTCGTAGCATGTCTTCAAGCGTTTGTATCGTCCTTTCGCTCTGCCCATCGGTTTGTGGATGATAGGCAGTACTCATGTCTAGACGAGTTCCTAATGCTTGCTGTAATGTCTGCCATAATCTTGAAATAAATCTGCCATCCCTATCAGAGATAATAGAGATTGGTATTCCATGTCTGGAGACGACTTCCTTCAAATACAGTCGTGCTAACTTCTCCATCTTGTCATCTTCTTTTATTGGCAGGAAGTGTGCTGATTTGGTGAGACGATCAACTATTACCCAAATAGTATCAAAACCACTTGCAGTCCTTGGCAATTTAGTGATGAAATCCATGGTAATGTTTTCCCATTTCCATTCCGGGATTTCGGGTTGTTGAAGTAGACCTGATGGTTTCTGATGCTCAGCTTTGACCTTAGAACACGTCAAACATTCTCCTACATATTTAGCAACATCGGCTTTCATACCCGGCCACCAAAAATGTTTCTTGAGATCCTTGTACATCTTCCCCGTTCCAGGATGTATTGAGTATCTGGTTTTATGAGCTTCTCTAAGTACCATTTCTCTCATATCTCCAAATTTTGGTACCCAAATCCTTTCAGCCCTATACCGGGTTCCGTCTTCCCGAATATTAAGATGCTTCTCCGATCCTTTGGGTATTTCATCCTTTAAATTTCCCTCTTTTAAAAATCCTTGTTGCGCCTCCTTTATTTGAGTAGTAAGGTTATTATGAATCATTATATTCATAGATTTTACTCGAATGGGTTCTCTGTCCTTCCTGCTCAAGGCATCGGCTACCACATTTGCCTTCCCCGGGTGGTAACGAATCTCAAAGTCGTAATCATTCAATAATTCAATCCACCTACGCTGCCTCATATTCAGTTGTTTCTGATTAAATATGTGTTGAAGACTTTTGTGGTCGGTATATATAATACTTTTGACCCCATATAAGTAGTGCCTCCAAGTCTTTAATGCAAAAACAACCGCGCCTAATTCCAAATCATGCGTCGTATAATTTTGTTCGTGAATCTTCAATTGTCTAGACGCATAAGCAATCACCTTCGTTCGTTGCATTAATACACAACCGAGACCTTGCTTTGATGCGTCACAATAAATCACAAAATCATCATTCCCTTCAGGCAATGACAATATAGGTGCCGTAGTTAGCTTTTTCTTCAATAACTGAAACGCTTTCTCTTGTTCATCATTCCATTCAAATTTCTTCCCTTTATGCGTTAATGCAGTCAAGGGTTTTGCTATTCTGGAAAAGTCTTGGATGAACCTTCTGTAGTAACCAGCTAGTCCTAAAAACTGGCGTACGTGTTTCGGAGTTTTCGGGGTTTCCCACTTTTCAACAGTTTCTATCTTTGCTGGATCCACCTTAATACCTTCTTTGTTCACTATGTGACCGAGGAATTGAACTTCTTCCAACCAAAATGCACACTTTGAAAACTTAGCGTACAATTCTTCCTTGCTCAATACTTCTAACACCTTTCTCAAATGTTCACCGTGTTCTTGGTCATTTTTTGAGTAAATAAGTATGTCATCAATGAAAACAATGACAAACTTGTCAAGGTATGGTCCACACACTCGGTTCATAAGGTCCATGAACACAGCTGGTGCATTAGTTAAACCAAACGGCATGACCATAAACTCGTAATGACCGTAACGTGTTCTGAAAGCAGTCTTTGGAATATCATCTTCTTTCACCCGCCTTTGATGATACCCCGAACGTAAGTCAATCTTTGAATAAACAGACGAGCCTTGTAGTTGATCAAATAAGTCGTCGATTCTCGGTAGTGGGTAGCGGTTCTTGATGGTAAGTTTGTTCAACTCTCGGTAGTCGATACACAACCTGAATGTACCATCTTTCTTCTTGACAAACAAAACAGGAGCTCCCCACGGTGATGTGCTTGGTCGAATGAAACCACGCTCTAAAAGTTCTTGTAATTGGCTTTGCAGTTCTTTCATCTCGCTGGGTGCAAGTCTGTAAGGAGCACGAGCTATTGGTGCAGCTCCTGGTACAAGATCTATTTGAAATTCAACGGATCGATGTGGGGGTAATCCCGGTAATTCTTTTGGAAATACATCGGGAAATTCTTTTGCAATGGGAACATCATTGATGCTCTTTTCTTCAGTTTGTACTTTCTCGACGTGTGCTAGAACAGCATAGCAACCTTTTCTTATTAGTTTTTGTGCCTTCAAATTACTAATAAGATGTAGCTTCGTGTTGCCCTTTTCTCCGTACACCATTAAGGGTTTTCCTTTTTCTCGTATAATGCGAATTGCATTTTTGTAACAGACGATCTCTGCTTTCACTTCTTTCAACCAGTCCATACCGATTATCACATCAAAACTCCCTAACTCTACTGGTATCAAATCAATCTTAAATGTTTCGCTAACCAGTTTAATTTCTCGATTCCGACATATATTATCTGCTGAAATTAATTTACCATTTGCTAATTCGAGTAAAAATTTACTATCCAAAGGCGTCAATGGACAACTTAATTTAGCACAAAAATCTCTACTCATATAGCTTCTATCCGCACCCGAATCAAATAAAACGTAAGCAGATTTATTGTCAATAAGAAACGTACCCGTAACAAGCTCCGGGTCTTCCTGTGCCTCTGCCGCATTAATATTGAAAACTCTTCCGCGGCCTTGTCCATTCGTGTTCTCCTGGTTCGGGCAATTTCTAATAATGTGGCCCGGTTTTCCACATTTATAACAAACTACATTGGCATAACTTGCTCCGACACTACTTGCTCCGCCATTACTCGTTCCGACACCATTTGTTCCTTTCGTTCTATTAACCCCTGGTCCGTAAACCTCACACTTCGCCGCGCTATGACCATTTCTTTTACACTTGTTGCAAAATTTGGTGCAGAACCCCGAGTGATACTTTTCACACCTTTGGCATAGCTGCTTCTGATTGTTGTTGTTGTTGCGGTTATTATTGTTGTTGGGATGATTGTTGTAGTTGCTGTTGCTGTTGTTGTTGTTGTTGTTGTTGTTGGGCCGTTTGTTGTAGTTGCGATTGATGTTGCGATTGTTGGGATAATTGTTGCGATTATTGTTGTAATTGCTGTTGTTGTTGTATTGGTGATTCTTATCACCGTTATCCTCCCACTTTCTTTTGACTTGCTTCACATTGGCCTCTTCAGCAGTCTGTTCTTTAATTCTTTCTTCAATCTGGTTCACTAGTTTGTGAGCCATTCTACATGCCTGTTGTATAGAGGCGGGCTCGTGTGAACTTATATCTTCTTGAATTCTTTCCGGTAATCCTTTCACAAATGCGTCGATCTTCTCTTCCTCATCTTCGAATGCTCCCGGACACAATAGGCACAATTCTGTGAATCGTCTTTCGTACGTGGTAATATCAAATCCTTGGGTTCGTAACCCTCTAAGCTCTGTCTTGAGCTTATTGACCTCGGTTCTGGGACGGTACTTCTCGTTCATCAAGTGCTTGAATGCTGACCACGGTAGTGCGTACGCATCATCTTGTCCCACTTGCTCTAGATAGGTATTCCACCATGTTAACGCAGAACCTGTGAAGGTATGCGTAGCATACTTCACTTTGTCCTCTTCAGTACACTTACTTATGGCAAACACCGATTCGACCTTCTCGGTCCACCGTTTCAATCCGATCGGTCCTTCGGTTCCATCAAATTCCAAAGGTTTGCAGGCAGTGAATTCTTTGTAGGTGCATCCTACACGATTTCCCGTACTGCTAGATCCAAGGTTATTGTTGGTATGTAGTGCAGCCTGTACTGCGGCTATGTTTGAAGCTAGAAAAGTACGGAATTCCTCTTCATTCATATTCACGGTGTGTCTAGTAGTCGGTGCCATTTCCTTCAAAATAGTCAAATGGAACAAGTTAATCATACAGAATATTAAGAGTAGTTAATAGTATTTCGTAGCATAATATGAACTCATTTATAAAAGCTTTTTCTTCATATTAGCGTTTTATAAGTTTAAATTCGGGTAGTACCTACCCGTTAAGTTCATACTTAGTAGCTAATATACAATTCAACTACTACAATTCTATATGAAAAACTGATTATAATAATATTTCGCGTTCAAACTTTTATACAATATTTTACAAACTTACAATACCGCTTATTTTACATAAAGCATGAAATATAGCACACAATAACTTTGATACAAGATAGTTGTGAAGATAATTCTAGCTAGTACACAAGTCGTTCAGCAAAGACAATAAAGACACGTAATTCATACGTCCAGAAACAAGTCATGCATTCTGGTTTTACTAGGATTACTTCCCATCCTTGGTCTTGTGGAACATAACCGTTATGGCCGTTGATAAGACAGCGTGTTGTAACATCGTCAAAAGGACGAGGGTTACGTAATGTCCAACAGTCCCGTAACAATCTAAAAACCTCATTTCTTACCCCAATTACCGACTCCGTCACTTGTGGAAACGTTTTGTTTAATAGTTGTAGCCCGATGTTCTTGTTCTCACTTTGGTGAGAAGCAAACATTACTAATCCGTAAGCATAACATGCTTCTTTATGTTGCATGTTAGCCGCTTTTTCTAAATCACGAAGTCCAATATTCGGATATATTGAGTCAAAATAATTTCTTAACCCGTTGCGTAAAATAGCATTTGGGTTCCCCGCAATATATGAGTCAAAGTAAACACATCGTAACTTATGGGTTTCCCAATGTGCTATCCCCCATCTTTCAAACGAAAGTCTCTTATAAACCAAGACATTCTTGGAACGTTCTTCGAATGTCTTACAAACTGATCTCGCCTTAAATAGTTGTGCCGAGGAATTCTGGCCGACTCTAGACAAGATTTCATCAATCATGTCTCCGGGTAGGTCTCTTAAAATATTGGGTTGTCTATCCATTTTGTGTTTTTAAACTGTAAAATAGACAAGAGTTAGATTCATAAAAAAATACTTATTAATACAAGCAATTTTTACATATATCATAAAGCATAAGAACACTATATTACATATATTACACCACACGAATACAACTATCTTATTCCGACTCGCTCGTTTCTTCTTCTTCGGTTTTGGTTCGTTTTGCCAAGTTTCTAGGGATATATGATGTTCCCCTAATACGAGCCGTCGTTGTCCACATTGGTTTAGAAAAACCTGGTGGTTTAGAGGTTCCCGGGTCATTGTTACAACTTAAGGACTTCGGGGGTTGACGATACATATAAAGTTCATCGGGGTTGGAATTAGATTCCTCTATTTTTATGCCCTTTCCCTTATTATTTTCTTTTGCCTTTTTAAATTCAGTTGGGGTAATTTCTATAACATCATTGGAATTCTCGTCGGAATCCGATTCATCGGAGAATTGGTAATCCTCCCAATATTTTGCTTCCTTGGCAGAACCACCATTGACCATAATTAACCTTGGTCGGTTGGTTGAGGATTCTCTTTTACTTAACCGTTTTATTATTTCCCCCACCGGTTCCGATTCTTCTTCCGGTTCCGATTCTTCTTCCGGTTCCGATTCTTCTTCCGGTTCCGACTCTTCTTCCGGTTCCTCTTCGGGAACTTGTGAATCAGTCCACGAATCATTCTAATTTACATTTGACTCTTCATTATTATTAGGTGAGTCAATGGGACTTGTTCTAGAGGTTTTGACCTCTAGAACAAGTCCCATTGACTCACCTAATAATAATGAAGAGTCAAATGTAAATTGGAATGATTCGTGGATTGATTCACAAGTTCCCGAAGAGGAACCAGAAGAAGAGTCGGAACCGGAAGAAGAATCGGAACCGGAAGAAGAATCGGAACCGGAAGAAGAATCGGAACCGGTGGGGGAAATAATAAAACGGTTAAGTAAAAGAGAATCCTCAACCAACCGACCAAGGTTAATTATGGTCAATGGTGTTTCCGCCAAGGAAGCAAAATATTGGGAGGATTACCAATTCTCCGATGAATCGGATTCCGACGAGAATTCCAATGATGTTATAGAAATTACCCCAACTGAATTTAAAAAGGCAAAAGAAAATAATAAGGGAAAGGGCATAAAAATAGAGGAATCTAATTCCAACCCCGATGAACTTTATATGTATCGTCAACCCCCGAAGTCCTTAAGTTGTAACAATGACCTGGGAACCTCTAAACCACCAGGTTTTTCTAAACCAATGTGGACAATGACGGCTCGTATTAGGGGAACATCATATATCCCTAGAAACTTGGCAAAACGAACCAAAACCGAAGAAGAAGAAACGAGCGAGTCGGAATAAGATAGTTGTATTCGTGTGGTGTAATATATGTAATATAGTGTTCTTATGCTTTATGATATATGTAAAAATTGCTTGTATTAATAAGTATTTTTTATGAATCTAACTCTTGTCTATTTTACAGTTTAAAAACACAAAATGGATAGACAACCCAATATTTTAAGAGACCTACCCGGAGACATGATTGATGAAATCTTGTCTAGAGTCGGCCAGAATTCCTCGGCACAACTATTTAAGGCGTGATCAGTTTGTAAGACATTCGAAGAACGTTCCAAAAATGTCTTGGTTTATAAGAGACTTTCGTTTGAAAGATGGGGGATAGCACATTGGGAAACCCATAAGTTACGATGTGTTTACTTTGACGCATATATTGCGGGGAACCCAAATGCTATTTTACGCAACGGGTTAAGAAATTATTTTGACTCAATATATCCGAATATTGGACTTCGTGATTTAGAAAAAGCGGCTAACATGCAACATAAAGAAGCATGTTATGCTTACGGATTAGTAATGTTCGCTTCTCACCAAAGTGAGAACAAGAACATCGAGCTACAACTATTAAACAAAACGTTTCCACAAGTGACGGAGTCGGTAATTGGGGTAAGAAATGAGGTTTTTAGATTGTTACGGGACTGTTGGACATTACGTAACCCTCGTCCTTTTGACGATGTTACAACACGATGTCTTATCAACGACCATAACGGTTATGTTCCACAAGACCAAGGATGGGAAGTAATCCTAGTAAAACCAGAATGCATGACTTGTTTCTGGACGTATGAATTACGTGTCTTTATTGTCTTTGCTGAACGACTTGTGTACTAGCTAGAATTATCTTCACAACTATCTTGTATCAAAGTTACTGTGTGCTATATTTCATGCTTTATGTAAAATAAGCGGTATTGTAAGTTTGTAAAATATTGTATAAAAGTTTGAACGCGAAATATTATTATAATCAGTTTTTCATATAGAATTGTAGTAGTTGAATTGTATATTAGCTACTAAGTATGAACTTAACGGGTAGGTACTACCCGAATTTAAACTTATAAAACGCTAATATGAAGAAAAAGCTTTTATAAATGAATTCATATTATGCTACAAAATACTATTAACTACTCTTAATATTCTGTATGATTAACTTGTTCCATTTGACTATTTTGAAGGAAATGGCACCGACTACTAGACACACCGTGAATTTGAATGAAGAGGAATTCCGTACTTTTCTAGCTTCAAACATAGCCGCAGTACAGGCTGCGCTACATACCAACAATAACCTTGGATCTAGCAGTACAGGAAATCGTGTAGGATGCACCTACAAAGAATTTACTGCCTGCAAACCTTTGGAATTTGATGGAACCGAAGGACCGATCGGATTGAAACGGTGGACCGAGAAGGTCGAATCGGTGTTTGCCATAAGTAAGTGTACTGAAGAGGACAAAGTGAAGTACGCTACGCATACCTTCACAGGTTCTGCGTTAACATGGTGGAGTACCTATCTAGAGCAAGTGGGACAAGATGATGCGTACGCACTACCGTGGTCAGCATTCAAGCACTTGATGAACGAGAAGTACCGTCCCAGAACCGAGGTCAATAAGCTCAAGACAGAACTTAGAGGGTTACGAACCCAAGTATTTGATATTACCACGTATGAAAGACGATTCACAGAATTGTGCCTATTGTGTCCGGGAGCATTCGAAGATGAGGAAGAGAAGATCGACGCATTTGTGAAAGGATTACCGGAAAGAATTCAAGAAGATATAAGTTCACACGAGCCCGCCTCTATACAACAGGCATGTAGAATGGCTCACAAACTAGTGAACCAGATTGAAGAAAGAATTAAAGAACAGACTGCTGAAGAGGCCAATGTGAAGCAAGTCAAAAGAAAGTGGGAGGATAACGGTGATAAGAATCACCAATACAACAACAACAGCAATTACAACAATAATCGCAACAATTATCCCAACAATCGCAACATCAATCGCAACTACAACAAACGGCCCAACAACAACAACAACAACAACAACAGCAACAGCAACTACAACAATCATCCCAACAACAATAATAACCGCAACAACAACAACAATCAGAAGCAGCTATGCCAAAGGTGTGAAAAGTATCACTCGGGGTTCTGCACCAAATTTTGCAACAAGTGTAAAAGAAATGGTCATAGCGCGACGAAGTGTGAGGTTTACGGACCAGGGGTTAATAGAACGAAAGGAACAAATGGTGTCGGAACGAGTAATGGCGGAGCAAGTAGTGTCGGAGCAAGTTATGCCAATGTAGTTTGTTATAAATGTGGAAAACCGGGCCACATTATTAGAAATTGCCCGAACCAGGAGAACACGAATGGACAAGGCCGCGGAAGAGTTTTCAATATTAATGCGGCAGAGGCACAGGAAGACCCGGAGCTTGTTACGGGTACGTTTCTTATTGACAATAAATCTGCTTACGTTTTATTTGATTCGGGTGCGGATAGAAGCTATATGAGTAGAGATTTTTGTGCTAAATTAAGTTGTCCATTGACGCCTTTGGATAGTAAATTTTTACTCGAATTAGCAAATGGTAAATTAATTTCAGCAGATAATATATGTCGGAATCGAGAAATTAAACTGGTTAGCGAAACATTTAAGATTGATTTGATACCAGTAGAGTTAGGGAGTTTTGATGTGATAATCGGTATGGACTGGTTGAAATAAGTGAAAGCAGAGATCGTCTGTTACAAAAATGCAATTCGCATTATACGAGAAAAAGGAAAACCCTTAATGGTGTACGGAGAAAAGGGCAACACGAAGCTACATCTTATTAGTAATTTGAAGGCACAAAAACTAATAAGAAAAGGTTGCTATGCTGTTCTAGCACACGTCGAGAAAGTACAAACTGAAGAAAAGAGCATCAATGATGTTCTCATTGCAAAAGAATTTCCCGATGTATTTCCAAAAGAATTACCGGGATTACCCCCACATCGATCCGTTGAATTTCAAATAGATCTTGTACCAGGAGCTGCACCAATAGCTCGTGCTCCTTACAGACTTGCACCCAGCGAGATGAAAGAACTGCAAAGCCAATTACAAGAACTTTTAGAGCGTGGTTTCATTCGACCAAGCACATCACCGTGGGGAGCTCCTGTTTTGTTTGTCAAGAAGAAAGATGGTACATTCAGGTTGTGTATCGACTACCGAGAGTTGAACAAACTTACCATCAAGAACCGCTACCCACTACCGAGAATCGACGACTTATTTGATCAACTACAAGGCTCGTCTGTTTATTCAAAGATTGACTTACGTTCCGGGTATCATCAAATGCGGGTGAAAGAAGATGATATTCCAAAGACTGCTTTCAGAACACGTTACGGTCATTACGAGTTTATGGTCATGCCGTTTGGTTTAACTAATGCACCAGCTGTGTTCATAGACCTTATGAACCGAGTGTGTGGACCATACCTTGACAAGTTTGTTATTGTTTTCATTGATGACATACTTATTTACTCAAAAAATGACCAAGAACACGGTGAACATTTGAGAAAGGTGTTAGAAGTATTGAGGAAGGAAGAATTGTACGCTAAGTTTTCAAAGTGTGCATTTTGGTTGGAAGAAGTTCAATTCCTCGGTCACATAGTGAACAAAGAAGGTATTAAGGTGGATCCAGCAAAGATAGAAACTGTTGAAAAGTGGGAAACCCCGAAAACTCCGAAACACGTACGCCAGTTTTTAGGACTAGCTGGTTACTACAGAAGGTTCATCCAAGACTTTTCCAGAATAGCAAAACCCTTGACTGCATTAACGCATAAAGGGAAGAAATTTGAATGGAATGATGAACAAGAGAAAGCGTTTCAGTTATTGAAGAAAAAGCTAACTACGGCACCTATATTGTCATTGCCTGAAGGGAATGATGATTTTGTGGTTTATTGTGACGCATCAAAGCAAGGTCTCGGTTGTGTATTAATGCAACGAACGAAGGTGATTGCTTATGCGTCTAGACAATTGAAGATTCACGAACAAAATTATACGACGCATGATTTGGAATTAGGCGCGGTTGTTTTTGCATTAAAGACTTGGAGGCACTACTTATATGGGGTCAAAAGTATTATATATACCGACCACAAAAGTCTTCAACACATATTTAATCAGAAACAACTGAATATGAGGCAGCGTAGGTGGATTGAATTATTGAATGATTACGACTTTGAGATTCGTTACCACCCGGGGAAGGCAAATGTGGTAGCCGATGCCTTGAGCAGGAAGGACAGAGAACCCATTCGAGTAAAATCTATGAATATAATGATTCATAATAACCTTACTACTCAAATAAAGGAGGCGCAACAAGGAGTTTTAAAAGAGGGAAATTTAAAGGATGAAATACCCAAAGGATCGGAGAAGCATCTTAATATTCGGGAAGACGGAACCCGGTATAGGGCTGAAAGGATTTGGGTACCAAAATTTGGAGATATGAGAGAAATGGTACTTAGAGAAGCTCATAAAACCAGATACTCAATACATCCTGGAACGGGGAAGATGTACAAGGATCTCAAGAAACATTTTTGGTGGCCGGGTATGAAAGCCGATGTTGCTAAATATGTAGGAGAATGTTTGACGTGTTCTAAGGTCAAAGCTGAGCATCAGAAACCATCAGGTCTACTTCAACAACCCGAAATCCCGGAATGGAAATGGGAAAACATTACCATGGATTTCATCACTAAATTGCCAAGGACTGCAAGTGGTTTTGATACTATTTGGGTAATAGTTGATCGTCTCACCAAATCAGCACACTTCCTGCCAATAAGAGAAGATCACAAGATGGAGAAGTTAGCACGACTGTATTTGAAGGAAGTCGTCTCCAGACATGGAATACCAATCTCTATTATCTCTGATAGGGATGGCAGATTTATTTCAAGATTCTGGCAGACATTACAGCAAGCATTAGGAACTCGTCTAGACATGAGTACTGCCTATCATCCACAAACCGATGGGCAGAGCGAAAGGACGATACAAACGCTTGAAGACATGCTACGAGCATGTGTTATTGATTTCGGAAACAGTTGGGATCGACATCTACCGTTAGCAGAATTTTCCTACAACAACAGCTACCATTCAAGCATTGAGATGGCGCCGTTTGAAGCACTTTATGGTAGAAAGTGCAGGTCTCCGATTTGTTGGAGTGAAGTGGGGGATAGACAGATTACGGGTCCGGAGATTATACAAGAAACTACCGAGAAGATCATCCAAATTCAACAACGGTTGAAAACTGCCCAAAGTCGACAAAAGAGCTACGCTGACATTAAAAGAAAAGATATAGAATTTGAAATTGGAGAGATGGTCATGCTTAAAGTTGCACCTTGGAAAGGCGTTGTTCGATTTGGTAAACGAGGGAAATTAAATCCAAGGTATATTGGACCATTCAAGATTATTGATCGTGTCGGACCAGTAGCTTACCGACTTGAGTTACCTCAACAACTCGCAGCTGTACATAACACTTTCCACGTCTCGAATTTGAAGAAATGTTTTGCTAAAGAAGATCTCACTATTCCGTTAGATGAAATCCAAATCAACGAAAAACTTCAATTCATCGAAGAACCCGTCGAAATAATGGATCGTGAGGTTAAAAGACTTAAGCAAAACAAGATACCAATTGTTAAGGTTCTATGGAATGCTCGTAGAGGACCCGAGTTCACCTGGGAGCGTGAAGATCAGATGAAGAAGAAATACCCGCATCTCTTTCCAGAAGATTCGTCAACACCTTCAACAGCTTAAAATTTCGGGACGAAATTTATTTAACGGGTAGGTACTGTAGTGACCCGAACTTTTCCATGTTTATATATATTAATTGAGATTGATATTTACATGATTAAATGTTTCCAACATATTAAGCAATCAAACTTGTTAAGACTTGATTAATTGAAATAGGTTTCATATAGACAATTGACTACCCAAGTTGACCGGTGATTCACGAACGTTAAAACTTGTAAAAACTATATGATGACATATATATGGTTATATATATAGTTAACATGATATTATGATAAGTAAACATATCATTAAGTATATTAACAATGAACTACATATGTAAAAACAAGACTACTAACTTAATGATTTTGAAACGAGACATATATGTAACGATTATCGTTGTAACGACATTTAATGTATATATATCATATTAAGAGATATTTGTACATCATAATATCATGATAATATAATAATTTAAAATCTCTTTTGATATTATAAACATTGGATTAACAACATTTAACAAGATCGTTAACCTAAAGGTTTCAAAACAACATTTACATGTAACGACTAACGATGACTTAACGACTCAGTTAAAATGTATATACATGTAGTATTTTAATATGTATTCATACACTTTTGAAAGACTTCAAGACACTTATCAAAATACTTCTACTTAACAAAAATGCTTACAATTACATCCTCGTTCAGTTTCATCAACAATTCTACTCGTATGCACCCGTATTCGTACTCGTACAATACATAGCTTTTAGATGTATGTACTATTGGTATATACACTCCAATGATCAGCTCTTAGCAGCCCATGTGAGTCACCTAACACATGTGGGAACCATCATTTGGCAACTAGCATGAAATATCTCATAAAATTACAAAAATATGAGTAATCATTCATGACTTATTTACATGAAAACAAAATTACATATCCTTTATATCTAATCCATACACCAACGACCAAAAACACCTACAAACACTTTCATTCTTCAATTTTCTTCATCTAATTGATCTCTCTCAAGTTCTATCTTCAAGTTCTAAGTGTTCTTCATAAATTCCAAAAGTTCTAGTTTCATAAAATCAAGAATACTTTCAAGTTTGCTAGCTCACTTCCAATCTTGTAAGGTGATCATCCAACCTCAAGAAATCTTTGTTTCTTACAGTAGGTTATCATTCTAATACAAGGTAATAATCATATTCAAACTTTGGTTCAATTTCTATAACTATAACAATCTTATTTCAAGTGATGATCTTACTTGAACTTGTTTTCGTGTCATGATTCTGCTTCAAGAACTTCGAGCCATCCAAGGATCCGTTGAAGCTAGATCCATTTTTCTCTTTTCCACTAGGTTTATCCAAGGAACTTAAGGTAGTAATGATGTTCATAACATCATTCGATTCATACATATAAAGCTATCTTATTCGAAGGTTTAAACTTGTAATCACTAGAACATAGTTTAGTTAATTCTAAACTTGTTCGCAAACAAAAGTTAATCCTTCTAACTTGACTTTTAAAATCAACTAAACACATGTTCTATATCTATATGATATGCTAACTTAATGATTTAAAACCTGAAAACACTAAAAACACCGTAAAACCGGATTTACGCCGTCGTAGTAACACCGCGGGCTGTTTTGGGTTAGTTAATTAAAAACTATGATAAACTTTGATTTAAAAGTTGTTATTCTGAGAAAATGATTTTTATTATGAACATGAAACTATATCCAAAAATTATGGTTAAACTCAAAGTGGAAGTATGTTTTCTAAAATGGTCATCTAGACGTCGTTCTTTCGACTGAAATGACTACCTTTACAAAAACGACTTGTAACTTATTTCTATGACTATAAACCTATACTTTTCTGTTTAGATTCATAAAATAGAGTTCAATATGAAACCATAGCAATTTGATTCACTCAAAACGGATTTAAAATGAAGAAGTTATGGGTAAAACAAGATTGGATAATTTTTCTCATTTTAGCTACGTGAAAATTGGTAACAAATCTATTCCAACCATAACTTAATCAACTTGTATTGTATATTATGTAATCTTGAGATACCATAGACACGTATACAATGTTTCGACCTATCATGTCGACACATCTATATATATTTCGGAACAACCATAGACACTCTATATGTGAATGTTGGAGTTAGCTATACAGGGTTGAGGTTGATTCCAAAATATATATAGTTTGAGTTGTGATCAATACTGAGATACGTATACACTGGGTCGTGGATTGATTCAAGATAATATTTATCGATTTATTTCTGTACATCTAACTGTGGACAACTAGTTGTAGGTTACTAACGAGGACAGCTGACTTAATAAACTTAAAACATCAAAATATATTAAAAGTGTTGTAAATATATTTTAAACATACTTTTATATATATGTATATATTGTTATAGGTTCGTGAATCAACCGGTGGTCAAGTCTTACTTCCCGACGAAGTAAAAATCTGTGAAAGTGAGTTATAGTCCCACTTTTAAAATCTAATATTTTTGGGATGAGAATACATGCAGGTTTTATAAATGATTTACAAAGTAGACACAAGTACGTGAAACTACATTCTATGGTTGAATTATCGAAATCGAATATGCCCCTTTTTATTAAGTCTGGTAATCTAAGAATTAGGGAACAGACACCCTAATTGACGCGAATCCTAAAGATAGATCTATTGGGCCTAACAAACCCCATCCAAAGAACCGGATGCTTTAGTACTTCGAAATTTATATCATATCCGAAGGGTGTCCCGGAATGATGGGGATATTCTTATATATGCATCTTGTTAATGTCGGTTACCAGGTGTTCACCATATGAATGATTTTTATCTCTATGTATGGTATGTGTATTGAAATATGAAATCTTGTGGTCTATTATTATGATTTGATATATATAGGTTAAACCTATAACTCACCAACATTTTTGTTGACGTTTTAAGCATGTTTATTCTCAGGTGATTATTAAGAGCTTCCGCTATCGCATACTTAAATAAGGACGAGATTTGGAGTCCATGCTTGTATGATATTGTGTAAAAACTGCAATCAAGAAACTTATTTTGTTGTAACATATTTGTATTGTAAACCATTATGTAATGGTCGTGTGTAAACAGGATATTTTAGATTATCATTATTTGATAATCTACGTAAAGCTTTTTAAACCTTTATTGATGAAATAAAGGTTATGGTTTGTTTTAAAATGAATGCAGTCTTTGAAAAACATCTCATATAGAGGTCAAAACCTCGCAACGAAATCAATTAATATGGAACGTTTTTAATCAATAAGAACGGGACATTTCATGCTAGATCCAAGGTTATTGTTGGTATGTAGCGCAGCCTGTACTGCGGCTATGTTTGAAGCTAGAAAAGTACGGAATTCCTCTTCATTCATATTCACGGTGTGTCGAGTAGTCGGTGCCATTTCCTTCAAAATAGTCAAATGGAACAAGTTAATCATATAGAATATTAAGAGTAGTTAATAGTATTTCGTAGCATAATATGAACTCATTTATAAAAGCTTTTTCTTCATATTAGCGTTTTATAAGTTTAAATTCGGGTAGTACCTACCCGTTAAGTTCATACTTAGTAGCTAATATACAATTCAACTACTACAATTCTATATGAAAAACTGATTATAATAATATTTCGCGTTCAAACTTTTACACAATATTTTACAAACTTACAATACCGCTTATTTTACATATAGCATGAAATATAGCACACAATAAATTGGATACAAGATGGTTGTGAAGATAATTCTAGCTAGTACACAAGTCGTTCAGCAAAGGCAATAAAGACACATAATACATACGTCCAGAAACAAGTCATGCATTCTGGTTTTACTAGGATTACTTCCCATCCTTGGTCTTGTGGAACATAACCGTTATGGCCATTGATAAGACAGCGTGTTGTAACATCATCAAAGGGACGAGGGTTACGTAATGACCAACAGTCTCGTAATAACCTAAAAACCTCATTTCTTACCCCAATTACCGACTCCGTCACTTGTGGGAACGTTTTGTTTAATAGTTGTAGCCCGATGTTCTTGTTCTCACTTTGGTGAGAAGCGAACATTACTAACCCGTAAGCATAACATGCTTCTTTATGTTGCATGTTAGCCGCTTTTTCTAAATCACGAAGTCCTATATTCGGATATACCGAGTCAAAATAATTTCTTAACCCGTTGCGTAAAATAGCATTTGGGTTCCCCGCAATATATGCGTCAAAGTAAACACATCGTAACTTATGGATTTCCCAATGTGATATTCCCCATCTTCCGAACGAAAGCCTTTTATAAACCAAGGCATTCTTGGAACGTTCTTCGAATGTCTTACAAACTGATCTCGCCTTAAATAGTTGTGCCGAGGAATTCTGACCGACTCTAGACAAGATTTCATCAATCATGTCTTCGGGTAGGTCTCTTAAAATATTGGGTTGTCTATCCATTTTGTGTTTTTATACTGTAAAATAGACAAGAGTTAGATTCATAAAAAAAAATACTTATTAACACAAGCAATTTTTACATATATCATAAAGCATAAGCACACTATATTACATATATTACACCACACGAATATAACTATCTTATTCCGACTCGCTCGTTTCTTCTTGTTCGGTTTTGGTTCGTTTTGCCAAGTTTCTAGGGATATATGATGCCCCTAATACGAGCCATCGTTATCCACATTGGTTTAGAAAAACCTGGTGGTTTAGAGGTTCCCGGGTCATTGTTACAACTTAAGGACTTTGGGGGTTGACGATACATATAAAGTTCATCGGGGTTGGAATTAGATTTCTCTATTTTTATGCCCTTTCCCTTATTATTTTCTTTTGCCTTTTTAAATTCAGTTGGGGTAATTTCTATAACATCATTGGAATTCTCGTCGGAATCCGATTCATCGGAGAATTGGTAATCCTCCCAATATTTTGCTTCCTTGGCGGAAACACCATTGACCATAATTAACCTTGGTCGGTTGGTTGAGGATTCTCTTTTACTTAACCGTTTTATTATTTCCCCCACCGGTTCTATTTCTTCTTCCGGTTCCGATTCTTCTTCCGGTTCCGATTCTTCTTCCGGTTCCAACTCTTCTTCCGGTTCTTCTTCGGGAACTTGTGAATCAGTCCACGAATCATTCCAATTTACATTTGACTCTTCATTATTATTAGGTGAGTCAATGGGACTTGTTCTAGAGGTAGACATCTATCACATAATATCAAACACGATAAGAGATTAATATATCACATAATATTCATATGTTAAAAATATATAGTTTCCAACAAAAATGTTAAGCAATCATTTTTAAAGAAAACACGGTCGAAGTCCAGACTCACTAATGCATCCTAACAAATTAGATAAGACACACTAATGCAAATTTTCTGGTTCTCTAAGACCAACGCTCGGATACCAACTGAAATGTCCCGATCTTATTGATTAAAAACGTTCCATATTAATTGATTTCGTTGCGAGGTTTTGACCTCTATATGAGACGTTTTTCAAAGACTGCATTTATTTTAAAACAAACCATAACCTTTATTTCATCAATAAAGGTTTAAAACGCTTTACGTAGATTATCAAATAATGATAATCTAAAATATCCTGTTTACACACGACCATTACATAATGGTTTACAATACAAATATGTTACAACAAAATAAGTTTCTTGAATGCAGTTTTTACACAATATCATACAAGCATGGACTCCAAATCTCGTCCTTATTTAAGTATGCGACAGCGGAAGCTCTTAATAATCACCTGAGAATAAACATGCTTAAAACGTCAACAAAAATGTTGGTGAGTTATAGGTTTAACCTATATATATCAAATCATAATAATAGACCACAAGATTTCATATTTCAATACACATCCCATACATAGAGATAAAAATTATTCATATGGTGAACACTTGGTAACCAACATTAACAAGATGCATATATAAGAATATCCCCATCATTCCGGGACACCCTTCGGATATGATATAAATTTCGAAGTACTAAAGCATCCGGTACTTTGGATGGGGTTTGTTAGGCCCAATAGATCTATCTTTAGGATTCGCGTCAATTAGGGTGTCTGTTCCCTAATTATTAGATTACCAGACTTAATAAAAAGGGGCATATTCGATTTCGATAATTCAACCATAGAATGTAGTTTCACGTACTTGTTTCTATTTTGTAAATCATTTATAAAACCTGCATGTATTCTCATCCCAAAAATATTAGATTTTAAAAGTGGGACTATAACTCACTTTCACAGATTTTTACTTCGTCGGGAAGTAAGACTTGGCCACTGGTCGATTCACGAACCTATAACAAATATGTACATATATATCAAAGTATATTCAAAATATATTTACAACACTTTTAATACATTTTGATGTTTTAAGTTTATTAAGTCTGCTGTCCTCGTTAGTAACCTACAACTAGTTGTCCACAGTTAGATGTACAGAAATAAATCGATAAATATTATCTTGAATCAATCCACGACCCAGTGTATACGTATCTCAGTATTGATCACAACTCAAACTATATATATTTTGGAATCAACCTCAACCCTGTATAGCTAACTCCAACATTCACATATAGAGTGTCTATGGTTGTTCCGAAATATATATAGATGTGTCGACATGATAGGTCGAAACATTGTATACGTGTCTATGGTATCTCAAGATTACATAATATACAATACAAGTTGATTAAGTTATGGTTGGAATAGATTTGTTACCAATTTTCACGTAGCTAAAATGAGAAAAATTATCCAATCTTGTTTTACCCATAACTTCTTCATTTTAAATCCGTTTTGAGTGAATCAAATTGCTATGGTTTCATATTGAACTCTATTTTATGAATCTAAATAGAAAAAGTATAGGTTTATAGTCGTAAAAATAAGTTACAAGTCGTTTTTGTAAAGGTAGTCATTTCAGTCGAAAGAACGACGTCTAGATGACCATTTTAGAAAACATACTTCCACTTTGAGTTTAACCATAATTTTTGGATATAGTTTCATTTTCATAATAAAAATCATTTTCTCAGAATAACAACTTTTAAATCAAAGTTTATCATAGTTTTTAATTAACCAACCCAAAACAGCCCGCGGTGTTACTACGACGGCGTAAATCCGGTTTTACGGTGTTTTTCGTGTTTCCAGGTTTTAAATCATTAAGTTAGCATATCATATAGATATAGAACATGTGTTTAGTAGATTTTAAAAGTCAAGTTAGAAGGATTAACTTTTGTTTGCGAACAAGTTTAGAATTAACTAAACTATGTTCTAGTGATTACAAGTTTAAACCTTCGAATAAGATAGCTTTATATGTATGAATCGAATGATGTTATGAACATAATTACTACCTTAAGTTCCTTGGATAAACCTACTGGAAAAGAGAAAAATGGATCTAGCTTCAACGGATCCTTGGATGGCTCGAAGTTCTTGAAGCAGAATCATGACACGAAAACAAGTTCAAGTAAGATCATCACTTGAAATAAGATTGTTATAGTTATAGAAATTGAACCAAAGTTTGAATATGATTATTAATTTGTATTAGAATGATAACCTACTGTAAGAAACAAAGATTTCTTGAGGTTGGATGATCACCTTACAAGATTGGAAGTGAGCTAGCAAACTTGAAAGTATTCTTGATTTTATGTAACTAGAACTTGTAGAATATATGAAGAACACTTAGAAATTGAAGATAGAACTTGAGAGAGATCAATTAGATGGAGAAAATTGAAGAATGAAAGTGTTTGTAGGTGTTTTTGGTCGTTGGTGTATGGATTAGATATAAAGGATATGTAATTTTGTTTTCATGTAAATAAGTCATGAATGATTACTCATATTTTTGTAATTTTATGAGATATTTCATGCTAGTGTCCAAATGATGGTTCCCACATGTGTTAGGTGACTCACATGGGCTGCTAAGAGCTGATCATTGGAGTGTATATACCAATAGTACATACATCTAAAAGCTGTGTATTGTACGAGTACGAATACGGGTGCATACGAGTAGAATTGTTGATGAAACTGAACGAGGATGTAATTGTAAGCATTTTTGTTAAGTAGAAGTATTTTGATAAGTGTATTGAAGTCTTTCAAAAGTGTATAAATACATATTAAAACACTACATGTATATACATTTTAACTGAGTCGTTAAGTCATCGTTAGTCGTTACATGTAAGTGTTGTTTTGAAACCTTTAGGTTAACGATCTTGTTAAATGTTGTTAACCCAATGTTTATAATATCAAATGAGATTTTAAATTATTATATTATCATGTATGAATATATCTTAATATGATATATATACATTAAATGTCTTTACAACGATAATCGTTACATATATGTCTCGTTTAAAAATCATTAAGTTAGTAGTCTTGTTTTTACATATGTAGTTCATTGTTAATATAATTAATGATATGTTTACTTATCATAGTATCATGTTAACTATATATATATCCATATATATGTCATCATATAGTTTTTACAAGTTTTAACGTTCGTGAATCACCGGTCAACTTGGGTGGTCAATTGTCTATATGAAACATATTTTAATTAATCAAGTCTTAACAAGTTTGATTGCTTAACATGTTGGAAACATTTAATCATGTAAATATCATTCTCAATTAATATATATAAACATGGAAAAGTTCGGGTCACTACAACTATTACATCAAAACTCCCTAACTCTACTGGTATCAAATCAGTCTTAAATATTTCGCTACCCAGTTTAATTTCTCAATTCCGGCATATATAATCTGCTGAAATTAATTTACCGGTTGCTAATTCGAGTAAAAATTTACTATCCAATGGCGTCAATGGACAACTTAATTTAGCACAAAAATCTCTACTCATATAGCTTCTATCCGCACCCGAATCAAATAAAACGTAAGCAGATTTATTGTCAATAAGAAACGTACCCGTAACAAGCTCCGGGTCTTCCTGTGTCTCTGCCGCATTAATATTGAAAACTCTTCCGCGGCCTTGTCCATTCGTGTTCTCCTGGTTCGGGCAATTTCTAATAATGTGGCTCGGTTTTCCACATTTATAACAAACTACATTGGCATAACTTGCTCCGACACTACTTGCTCCGCCATTACTCGTTCCAACACCATTTGTTTCTTTCCTTCTGTTAACCCCTGGTCTGTAGACCTCACA
Source organism: Rutidosis leptorrhynchoides (assembly GCF_046630445.1). Taxonomy (NCBI): domain Eukaryota; kingdom Viridiplantae; phylum Streptophyta; class Magnoliopsida; order Asterales; family Asteraceae; genus Rutidosis; species Rutidosis leptorrhynchoides. Next base: position 173,881,766 of record NC_092342.1, on the reverse strand, counting down.
CTTCATTGCGCTATGACCATTTCTTTTACACTTATTGCAAAATTTGGTGCAGAACCCCGAGTGATACTTTTCACACCTTTGGCATAGTTGCTTCTGATTGTTGTTGTTGTTGCAGTTGTTATTGTTGTTGGGATGATTGTTGTAGTTGTTGTTGTTGTTGTGCCGTTTGTTGTAGTTGCGATTGATGTTGCGATTGTTGGGATAGTTGTTGTTGTTTTGGTGACTCTTATCACCGTTTTCCTCCCACTTTCTTTTGACTAGTTTCACGTTGGCCTCTTCGGCCGCCTGTTCTTTAATTCTTCCCTCAATCTGGTTCACTAGTTTGTGAGCCATTCTACATGCCTTTTGTATGGAGGTAGGCTCGTGTGAACTTATATCTTCTTGGATTCTCTCCGGTAACCCTTTCACAAACGCGTCGATCTTCTCTTCCTCATCTTCGAACGCTTTCGGACACAATAGATACAATTCTGTGAATCGTCTTTCGTACGAAGTAATATCGAATCCCTATGTTCGTAACCCTCTAAGTTCTGACTTGAGCTTATTGACCTCGGTTCTGGGACGGTACTTCTCGTTCATCAAGTGCTTGAATGCTGACCTCGGTAGCACGTAAGCAGCATCTTGTCCCACTTACTCTAGATAGGTATTCCACCATGTTAACGCAATACTTGTTAAGGTATGCGTAGCGTACTTCACTTTGTCTCCTTCAGCACACTTACTTATGGCAAACACCGATTCAACTTTCTCGGTCCACCGTTTCAATCCGATTGGTCCTTCGGTCCCATCAAATTCTGAAGGTTTGCAGGCAGTGAATTCCTTGTAGGAGCATCCTACATGATTTCTTGCGCCGTTAGCTGTATTGCTAGATTCAGAGTTATTGTTGGTATGTAGCGCGGCCTGTACTGCGGCTATGTTTGAAGCAATAAAGGCACGAAATTCCTCTTCGCTCATATTCAAGGTGTGTCGAGTAGTCGTTGCCATTTCCTTCAAAATAGTCAAATGAAACAAGTTAATCATACAGAATATTAAGAGTAGTCAATAGTATCTCGTAGCATAATATGAACTCATTTATAAAAGCTTTTTCTTCATATTAGCGTTTTATAAGTTTAAATTCGGGTACTACCTACCCGTTAAGTTCATACTTAGTAGCTAATATACAATTCAAGTACTATAATTCCATATGAAAAACTGATTATAATAATATATCACATACAAATATTCTTCAAACTTACAACTTCGCTATATTACATATAACATGAAATATAGTACACTATGATACAGGACAGTTTTGAAGATAAATCTAGTTAATACGCAAGTTGTTCAGCAAAGGAAATAAAGACACGTAATTCATAAGTCCAGAAACAAGTTATGCATTCTGGTTTTACTAAGATGACTTCCCATCCTTGGTCTTGTTGAAAATAACCGTTATGACCATTGGCTAGGCAGCATATTGTAATATCGTCAAAGGACGAGGGTTTCGTAATGTCCAACAGCCCCGTAATAATCTAAAAACCTTGTTTCTCACCCCAACTACTGAATCCGTCACTTGTGGGAAAGTTTTATTTAAAAGCTGCAATCCGATGTTCTTTTTCTCACTTTGGTAAGAAGTGAACATCACTAACCCGTAAGCATAACATGCTTCTTTATGTTGCATGTTAGAAGCTCTTTCTAATTCACGAAATCCTATGTTGGGATATGTTGAGTCAAAATAGGTTCTTAACCCGTAGAGTAAAATTGCATTTGGGTTCCCCGCATTTAATGCTTTAAAG